>NC_036867.1:19509646-19733172 GCF_002910315.2 Salvelinus sp. IW2-2015
CTGAAGGAGGGCCCCGTTCCAATACGACCAAGGGAATCCTTCCATTCCTTCCTTCCTTCCTTCTGTCCCTGAGGAGTTTGCTGATGTTGATCGGTGAGAGCAATATTGTACAAACTATGGTACAAACTTTGTCAGATAAGAAATTGGTATTCTAGCGGGGGAGGGAACGATGCATTTCACCTCTCTCGCGCTCTCTCCTCCCCTACCCGCCTCTTTCTCTTCTCCCCCACCTTCTCTCTCTTCCGCCCTTCAAAAGTCTTCCCTATATGACATACAACCAGCTGTTCACACCTCTTTGAAATTCGCTGGAAACATCTGGCCTCTCACCAGCCGCGAGGAGATTAAATATAGAAAAGGCACTAGGAGGTCGGGAAATGCGTGTGAGTTTAACGAGATAACGGTTCCCCACACCGTAGCATGTTCTTCACCTCCCGAAATAGCACTGCTAAATAAAACCTATAAAGTGCGTCCTCTGTCTGTCTCGGGAACACGTCTCCATTTTAAATCGCAATGGTATCACCTGTAAATGTAGACACAAATGATCTGCGCTGGTGGTTGTGGTATTTACCAGAAGATTCGTTTTGTGCCACCCGAATAGTGAAATCTACATAAAGGTTGTCAACAAACGCACGTACACCCAAATGAGTATACTGTTGAAGCAGAAAAGGGTACTATTGTGATGGAACTAGTGTGTGGTGGGTTGGTTCATATAAGTCAAACGCAGTTGCCCCTAGACTGATCAGTAATTGTTAGGATTGGAGGAGGGCAAAGTGATCCTAGACCTGTGATTAATGGTTCTGGATTGAATTGGGGCAGGACAATGATCCCAGATCTGTGCATACTAATAGTAAAGGTTGCGATTGGGGGAGGGAAAACTGATTCTAGATCTGTGCGTACTAATACTAAAGGTTACGATTGATCCTAGATGTGCCTAATGATTAAGGTTAAGATTGGGAGAGGGCAAGCTGATTCTAGATCTATACCCAGTGCTTACTGGCTATTTGTATCCAGACAGAGCAGGTTTAACCCTGAGGTATGGGTAAAGGAGAAGAATATCTGCTGCCAATGATGTAGGAGCTGAAGGACGAGGGCACGCCCGCCCGACTGCCTGTCTGCCTGACTGCAGTTTATCTGTGGGAACACAGGTGCCCCCCTGGGGTGCCTGCCATCCCCATGCCCTGCTGATGTCAGGGAAAAAAGAGATCTGCATTGCCACTCCACATTGGCCCCAGGGCAAGTAGCACTGCAGGACTGGCACACTGTTAAAGGGCATAAGGTTGAAACACTGTAGGGATGGCACAGGGCAAGGGTACGAGCATAGAGGGTAGACTTGGCAAGTCTGAGTCTGAAATCTCACACTATTCCCTATAAAAAGTCCTGGTCAAAAGCATATAAGGAATAGGTTGGTGATAGCCCCTTCTCTAGAACCAATTGTACTCTGTCCATGTGAAAGCATAACAGTGGTCCGTTTTTGGGCGTGCTCTCACTATTCAAAGCCCACGTTGGAGAGAAGCACAGCAAACGACGTTGATGAGAAACAGGCGTGTGTAGACTTGTGCGGAATAATGCAAGTGTGATAGAGTGCAATAGAGAGAGATGCAGAGTGCCGGGAAAATGAAAAAAAGACAAGTTTTTTTTAATCTTGTCACCCGCCCGAGCAGTCAGTCATAAATAATACACTGAGCAGCACAGCACATACCAGATGAACGTATAGTTTTATCACACACAGCAAAGCATGTGCTGTCTTGGTTAAAACATTGGCGTTCAATATGCGATCAAGAATGGGTTCTTATACCGGTCCCATAGGACAAAATGGCAAAAATGGAGCACAGAATACAATCCTAACCAGGACCCAGGCCTTTATACAGTTGAACAGGTAACAGTGTTGAAGTCTTTCCTCGATATTTTAATGTCCAGGGAAAGACCTTCAAAATAACACCAAGGTCCTTTCGCATCAAAATTGTGAATAAGCCACTCTGGTGGGGGAGGGGAACACTGCAGTATTCCCCCTCCTCTTTTAAAGCCAGCTATATTCACCGACGCAAACTGTGCAGCACAGTAACGGGTGGGGGGGGGGGGGGGGGGGGCAGGTTGCTGTTTGCCAAAAGGCTTGGTAGGTTTTATGAACAGGCACAGTGCTGAAGCTCTACTCTTTTTAAAACCATTTAAGTAGGTGCAAACTGTACTATACAGTTACAAGGCTGATTGGTTTATATGTCCACATACAGTAGATGGCTATGCTCCCTGTTCTGGCTGTGGGCTCTTTTTAAAGGCAGCCGTAGGGGGTTCTGACGGATGGCCATGTCAACAGGAACCGGACATATTTACACAGGGGCGGGGGCTCGCGAAATGGATCTTAATGCTCCCTCTTGCTGAGCCATCTCTTTGAGAAATGAACGGCGCAGCCTAAGCTGACCTTGCATCTTTTGACCGTCGCTCTCCCCTCTCTCTCTCACTTCTGCTTTTCCCTTTTCCGCGGGGCAACAATTTGCCGCACTTTACAAGCCAGGCTTTTAACCAATGTTCCTTGACTCACTTTGAGTGTCTTTAATGCCAAAGCCATATGTTAGGTTAGCCCCGGTGTCAGGTCAAGGAAGTGTTTGCAAGGGGGAGAGATGGATGGGCTGCTTTGGTTCTGTCGATACAGCAGTTTTTTTTTGTGTGTGTGGTGTGTGTGTGTGTGTGTGTGTGTTGTGTGTTGTGTGTGTGTGTTGTGTGTGTGTGTGTGTGTGTGTGTGTGTGTGTGTGGTGTGTGTGTGTGTGTGTGTTCGTATGTGTACTGAGTGCCGATGAGTAAAGCTGTGAACAACTTAACAGCGGTGAAATGTGATTCAAAGGCTGTGTGTGTAGGACAGACCATGATAGTTGAATCTTGATATTTGCAATAGCTGGTGACTGTCATGAATCCGTGCATTATATGCAAGTGCAAAAAATGCATTTGAATCGGAACTGTTGAACTGGCAGCACATTTAAACAGATTGAACATTTATCTAATGTGCACTCATGAGGAGTCCGGACTGTCTATTCCAATTTCACAGCGGACTGACTGTCATAACAGGTCACCAGATATTGATACTGTAGGTCACTGTTGTAACTTGTAGTTTGGGTGAGCTGAGCTTTGCTCCCAGGGTTACAGTTCCATATTGATTTGTTACACATAGTCTCCCCCACAGTATTCATCTGAATCACTGAAATGTTGTGGGGAAATTAAGTCTTAGTTGTCTGACAACTTCACCAGCCAAGCATTTACAGTATTTTGGGCACACAAATGCTCCCTATAAAGTGACATGAATTTACAAAATCAACCCCTTTTATACAACCCATTCGTTTAGATTTCCAACACAACTTACCGTAACAAATCTCAATGTGAAGATTGACATATCAAATTGTGGACTTTTTGTTTCTCTCCACAGGTGACCATAGGTAAGATGTACCTGGCCCAGAAGACTATCGTTGAGGGGTAGGGTTCAAAGAGGAACCTCTGATGGGCATTGGGGCAGTGATGGGCTGCCTTAAAACGATAGGAAACGGTGTCGAAGAGACCATGGCAGACGGAGCACTGAACCTCAACCTAACTTCACTTTCCACACAGAAGCTTAATTTCCCGCAACCTTTGGATGGATATGGGGGAAAGCATTGTGGGAGGCAACTAGATTCAAAGTATAATACAGATCTACAAGGTGGGAATAGGGAAGAGGTGAGGGGTTGGTTGATTTCGGCATTAATGCATTAAATCTGCATCACAATGCATTATACCGGCAGAATAATAATATGCAATGGCCAATAATAATGGAAATGGATGATATTGTCTATAATTGAAATTCAGGTTGGGTAAGAGGGTGAATGTATCCCACAAGGCCACCTGTTCTAAAAAAATAGCCCCTTTTGTTTGTTTTGGATGAGCAGTGACCTAGTAGAAGATCGAGGCGGGTGTAAAGATCATATTACTCAACAAATAAGAGTCCAAGTTGAAAGCTCTCCCAGAGGTCCTCTCTAAATATATTTTCTGCTTCTGATCAGCGTTTTAGGGTGATCAACAAAGACCGATTTGAAGTACATGAACATCAAGGGGAGGAGATCAGAGTTCAAATACTGTTTGAAATACTTTATCCAATAGAACAGTCCCAAATGGCAAGCCTCGACCATCTAGTACTCCAGGCAGGCTAGCGCGAACACTCAAAAGTATTTGAACGATTTTAAATAGTATTTGAACCCAGGAGGCGTCACTGTAAGACAACTGGGACTGATGGCATTTGAATAATATGAAAGGATACTTGATAAGGACAGTTTATAATCATTTTCAATATGTCGTGTACTGTTGGGGAAAAAAAGAGGATTCTGCATTTGAAAATGTGGTCCATTTTATTGGTTGATATTCAATAGCCCAGTTGATGTCATGTACAGTGCATCAATCCCAAGATTAAAATGTCACCATATCATGTTACTGTTACATCAACATACATGCATGTACCATTTAAGATTGAGATTAACTTTGCATTTTTCACATTGTCTATAGTCTATTTTTACATTCAGTTCAGTAGCCCCAAAGATTCTGAGACCGACTGAACAGTTACATGAACGAGTACATGTTCCATCAACATGGATGTTGTCCGGACGCCAGACCTTGGTTCTAAAACTATTCTAAACGATATCAAATAGTATTTGAACCCAGGTCTGTGTGGATCTTGCCCGGTGAGATCACTGCATTGCTGAAGCCTAGAAACTAGCCATTCTCTGATGACAGAGTAAACAGCTCCACGTATATTTGCTGATTTGCCTCTTGAACTTTGGTCAGGGGACATGTATGAGACAACAACCTGACAGCCACCATGTAGTATTTTATTAAAGGGTACATGACAGGCCAAACAAGGGAAGTAACATCACTGGCATCAGTTGTGTGCTGCTCACATACCCATCAACAGTATTACAAACGCCCTCTGGATGTTCTGATTGTAGAGAAGGCAGAGGAGGAGTTTTGATAAGGTGATATAGAGATCCTATACAATTGTATGGATGTCATAACGTCAACAGATATGTTTTACATTAAACAACTGTTTTACAGAATATTGTAGTGGGCCTATTGTATAGCTATGTAGATGTGTAATGTATGCTTTTCAATACACAGTTGTTGACAACTATTAGGACCCCCAAAAACATAACATGTAGAATAGATATAATGCAGTCATAGCTGTAATTGGGACAGAAATGCTGTTAACAACACTGGGAAACCAATGCGCTACAGAGCAGTAAATACGTTTTGTGCATCAACCTGCTGCATCAGACCATTTGATCAAGCTGTTCACTGAGTAGCCACGCACACTAATATGACAGACAGATTGCTCGTTAATCATTCCTCTGTGCCCCAGGGGAGTGTAAACAAGAAATCATATATTTCATGGCAGAGAACTCTTTGACAGATTTTGCTTCCCATGATTGGCATTATAACTTGGATAAATCACACATGTTCATACTCTGCACTATTCTGGGCCCTGAATCAAAGGCACTGTCTGAAATGGTACACTATTCCCTTTAAAGTAGACTACTTTGACCAGCCATTCCCTTTAGTCAAAAGTTGTGCTATCTATAGGAAATAGGGTGCCACAAGTTTAGCAAAATCATGAAACGGAATAACACAACACAATTCCTATAAATGACTGAAGTGAATCTACATCTCAGCACAGTAGGATAACTCTCCTGATTCGATGACATGATAGGCAAATGTGATGTAGAACAGGTGAAGTCCTCTTGGATATGAGATGTACTGTGTATCATGTATCCTAAAATGCCTAATTTAAACTATTTTAGTAGGGTCCCGTGTCTGTGTAGTCTCGGGTCTGTGTAGACCCCATTGGCAGTGTAGCTGAGAAATGTTCATCAGTCCATCCATGGGTCCTGATTTGTTAACTTCCTCGTTTCAGAAAATGAGATCTAACTGCAAATCAGTCCAACGACTATTATTGTAAATTCTTGTGTTATTAAATGTCATTCCAGAACAGAAGACACAATTGGACAGAGGCAAACTTGTCAACTCCATGTTTTACTTTAAAGAAGGACGGTACAGTCGGCGTATCATAACAATCATGATGAACTCATGAACACCTTGATAACAAAACGGTGGGCTCAGAGAGCAAGAAGAAAATACGTTTACTTCACTGAAAAGTATATATCAATCCACGTGATGGAGAACAACTTCATGAGAGACCTGGTTGAGCGACACCATCTTTGCACGTGCGTAACGGCGGATTTCAGGTGGCATGGAATGCTGCGCTCTCGTAGGTCGGCATACCTGCACAGTGATACTTCAAGGTGTAGTTTTGTCCATGGTTGTTATCCCAAAACTCGCCCTGGTCATTCCTGATGTACACGGCGAAGTGCACAGAGGAAGATGGGTCTAGGAACGGAGGTGTGTACATGGTAAATGTGTAGCGCTCACCAACAGTATTCTCATCGAAAGCCATGGGTATCGCCTGCGCGTTCACGAAAGACAGCCACTCGTTGAATGTGTACCTCACACCAACTTCTCTCTTGCAACAGTTTTGAGTATTCGTCCGAATCTGCCCACGGATGTCAAACTGAGTGATGGTCACCTTCTCCAGGTTGACGTGCCGCTGCAGTACCTTGGTTTCAAAATCATCAGACTCAACTGGCATCTTGAAAGTTGGGATGAGACGGTCCATGGTCAAGGTAGATTTAAAGTTTACGCACAGGTCCCCAATTGTATACTCTCGGTCCTGTGGTTGAGGGAGAAAGCTCTGCAATCTCGACAATACCTTGGAAGGGATTTTCGGGTCTTCTGTTGTGCTGAAGTGCTTCACGCTTGCTAAATCAAGCCCCATGGAGTCTGCGAACTTCACCCGTTTTCGGCCGTTATTGGCTATTTCTTCAAAAAGCATAGCCTGCTCCGGATATGCGGGCAAAGATGTCGCCCTTCGCCTGTCTTTCTTATACATGTCTGGTGGTTCGATTAAGCCATCTTCCAAGTCCTCGTCACCGTTCTCCGTTGGCTCATCTTCACTCCCTGATAGCATGGTTCCCCCTGAATTTGGAGAACACTGCTTGGAATCACGCAGGAGGGCTGAATCGGACATATCGGCAATGCGTGCGTTATGGATATGCACCGGAACAGTTCCGGGAGTTTAGATTCTCGATGGAACTTTTCACTTAGTGTGATACGCCCACTTAAAAGCTCATCATACAACTAACTGCCTGTTGCTGTATCCAGCGTCATTGTAATACGTCATTGCAACGTAGGCCTAATTCAAGTTTACAAACAACAGCTCACCTGCCCAGCGCGCAGGAGCGATTGCCAAAGAAGCACGTTATTAGGCTACAAAGTCATCGAATTATTCATAATAAACAAATGACTGTTTCATGCCAACATCTAGGATACATATAGTTTGGTGAATAAATAGACCTAAATTGGCTACACTCAAACCCTTTCAAATAATCTTGCATACCTTTTGTTAACACTTCATTTTAGGGGGTCCTTATTAAAGTGTAAAAACATAATGAATTACACTAACAAGTATTGTAATTAACTATAATAATGCATAGTTACACTGTATTAACAACATGTAACTGGTAGTAATTGTAGTCTGCAATTACATAGATTGCTTATTACCGTGCTTGTTATAAATGTAAACATTTTATTTGATAGCATCCAGATGCACCATATTTCAGCCTGCACAAATCACGTGATAAGTGTAAATCAGTTGAAAACCGACCACCTCATTGACACAACTATGCAATAGGCCCAATGGCCCCATTGGCAAAAACGGGTTCACAACGAATCCCGGTTTCATCTGTGCCAGGCAGATGGCAGACAGCTGTATGGTATTGTGTGGTAGTGCGGTTTGCTGATGTCAATGTTCTGAACAGAGTGCCCCATGGTGGCAGCGGGGTTATGGTATGGTCAGTCTTAAGCTACGGACAATGAACACAATTGCTTTTTATCGATGGCAATTTGAATGCACAGAGATACCATGACGAGATCCTGAGGCCCATTGTCATGCCATTAATCCGCCGCCATCACCTCATGTTTCAACATGATAATGCATGGCCCCATGTCGCAAGGATCTGTACACAATTCCGGAGTTCTTCCATGGCTTGTATACTCACCAGACATATTGAGCATGTTTGTGATGCTCTGGATTGATGTGTACGACAGCGTTTTCCAGTTCCTGTATCCAGCAACTTTGCACAGCCATTGAAGAGGAGAGGGACCACATTCCACAGCCTGATCAACTCTATGCGAAGAAGGTGTGTCACGCTGCATGAGGCAAAAGTGTGGTCGCACCAGATACTGACTGGTTTTCTGATCCACGTCCCTTCCTTTTTTTTAAGGTATCCGTGACCAACAGGCATATTTGTATTCCCAGTCATGTGAAATCTATAGATTAGGGAATAATGAATTTATTTCAATTGACTGATTTCGTTATTTGAACTGTAGCTTAGTAAAATCTTTGAAATTGTTGCATGTTGCGTTTATATTTTTGTTCAGTGTAGCTACCTTAAGCTGGCAAATAGGCTATGGTCTCTACTCGCTAGCTAACGTTAGCTGGGCTATATGGTCTTATCTTCCCTGAACCTATTTCTCAGGGTATCCATACCCAAACGGTATTACGTGAGACACTCAGCATGTTAACTAGCTAGCTGGCTACTTGTGTCAACACAAGCACTATTATTGCTAGATGGATAACACAACAACTAGTTAGGCCTAGCTAGCTATATGCCTAAACTATAGAAATCACAATGATGATAACTAGGGGTAATGTATAGTGTCTATGCTAAGTTGTCATACATTCTTCTTCTCTACCACAGATTCCCACAAGGTCTCAGAGTCCAGGAAGGGAAAATGCTTACAAGAAACATTTGAAGACAGAGACAGAGTTGTCGATTTCCATTGTTACTTGTAATGATAAAAAGGGAAGAAAAAGACAATCCAATTTAGCCAGCTATCTAGGCTACTCACCATGCTATAGGCTACAGACTAAAATAGGCTAAAATAACTAGAATAGTTATTTTTATGTTATTGAGTTGGCCTATATACAGTGCATTCGGAAAGCATCCTTCACTCATGCTGTCAAACATACCCTTGTAAAACTGACTATCCTGCCGATCATTGACTTCGGCGATGTCATTTACAAAATAGCCCCCAAACACTCTACTCAGCAAATTGGATGCAGTCTATCACAGTGCCATCCGTTTTGTCACCAAAGCCCCATATACTACCCACCATTGCGACCTGTATGCTCTTGTTGGTTGGTCCTCGCTACATATTCGTCGCCAAACCCACTGGCTCCAGGTCATTTATAAGTCTTTGCTAGGTAAAACTCCTTATCTCAGCTCAATGGTCACCATAGCAACACCCACCCGTAGCACGCGCTCCAGCAGGTATATTTCACTGGTCATCCCCAAAGCCAACACCTACTTTGGCCACCTTTCCTTCCAGTTCTCTGCTGCCAATGACTGGAACGAATTGCAAAAATCACTGAAGTTGGAGATTTACAGTGGGCTCCAAAATTACTGGCACCCCTGACTGGCAATGCACAAACAATGCTTAAACAAATAAAAACAATATAATTATAGAGATAAACTCAAAATACCAACATGTGAGAAATACTGTACTTTATTAATGTTTCAATGGAACTAACCAAAATAATTGATTGATTTAATTAAAAATCAATGTCCTCCAAATCAAGGTTTCACAATTAATGGCACCCTTAAAGATTATTGTAAATAACATCTACCAAAATTAAACCACTAATTAAATTCCACTAATTTAAGTTTATCTAAGTCTTAAGAAACTATATTGAGCCATTACATCACTTCCTGTTTCACTAGCTAACACACATGCAATATCCCACTGTCATCCAACACCATGAAGAAAACAAAAGAACTGGCAGTTCAAAAGAGACAGATGGTCGTAGACCTTCATAAATCTGGTAATGGCTACAAGAAGATCCACAAACAATTGAATATACCACTGAGCACTGTCAGGGCAATTCTTTTAAAAAAATCTGAAGATATGGAACAGTTGAAAACCTCACGGATAGAGGACGCAAATGCATTTTCCCCCCCAGGATAGAAAGGAGGATGGTGAGAGAAGCAACAAAATCCCCAAGAATCACTGTGAAAGAATTGCAGGCCTTGGTGGCGTCTTGGGGTCACCAGGTTTCAAAAAGCACCATCAGACGCCACCTCCACAACCACAGGCTCTTTGGAAGGGTTGCCAGAAGAAAGACCTTTCTGACCCCAAGACACAGAGGACGCGCTTGGAGTTTGCCAAATGTCATATAAATTATGACTGGAAGAAGGTGCTATGGTCAGATGAGACCAAAATTGAACGTTTTGGTTAGATACAGCATCGGCATGTTTGACGTCGAAACAGAGATGCATACAAGGAGATGAATCTCATACCCACGGTGACATATGGGGGGRGGKGGGGGGGGGGGGGGGGGGGGTCAGTGATGTTTTGGGGCTGTTTTAATTCCAGAGGTCCAGGGGCACTGGTTAAGATTGATGGCATAATGAATTCCACCAAGTATCAGGCAATTTTGGCTGACAATCTGGTTGCCTCTGCCAGAAGGCTGGGACTTGGCCGTAGGTGGACTTTCCAACAAGACAATGACCCGAAACATACCTCAAGAGCCACATAGAAATGGTTCTGTGACAACAAAATCAATGTTCTGCCATGGCCATCTCAGTCGCCGGACCTCAATCCAATCGAAAACCTGTGGGCTGAGTGGAAGAGGTCAGTTGATAAGCGCAAACCCAATAATGTGATGGATCTTGAAAGGATCTGAATAGAGGAATGTTCCAAGATCCCTCCAAATGTGTTCCTTAACCTTGTCAAACATTACAGGAAAAGACTCCATGCTGTTATCCTTGCCAGAGGTGGTTGCACTAAGTACTAAATGAAGAGTGCCAATAATTATGAAACCTTGATTTTGGTTAAATTTATTTTGTATAAAATAATTGTATGATTTTGGTTGCTTCCATTGAAACATTAATAAAGTACAGTATTTCTCACATGTTGGTATTTTGAGTTTATCTCTATAATTATGTTGTTTATATTTTTTTAAGTATTGCTTGTGCATTGTCAGTCAGGGGTGCCAGTAATTTTGGAGCTCACTGTATATCTCCCTCACTAACTTCAAGCATCGGCTGTCAAAGAAGCATACCAATCCCTGCAGCTGTACACAGCCCATCTGTAAATAGCCCATCCAACCAACTACCTACCTCATCCCCATATTTAAAAATTTTAAAAACCTTTTTCCTGCTCTTTTGCACACCAGTATTTATACCCGTATTTACACGTACACATCCTCATCTGCACATCTATCACTCCAGTGTTATTGCTAAATTGTAATTACTTTGTCACTATGGCCTATTTATTGCCTTACCTCCTTACTTCATTTGCACACACTGTATACAGATTCTCTATTGTGTTATTGACTGTATGTTTGTTTATCCCATGTGTAACTCTGTGTTGTTGTTTTTGTCGCACTGCTTTGCTTTATCTTGGTCAGGTCGCAGTTGTAAATGAGAACTTGTTCTCAACTGGCCTACCTGGTTAAATAAAGGTGTTTTTTTTTTTTTAAGTATTCCGACCCTTTGACTTTTTCCACTTTGTTATGTTACAGCCTTATTCTAAAACGGATTAAATAGATTTTTCTACACATCAATCTACACACAATACCCCATAATGACAAAGCAAAAATCGTTTTTTAGACATTTTGCAAATGTATAAAAATATTCAACTGAAATATGACATTTACATAAATATTCAGACCCTTTACTCAGTACTTTGTTGAAGCACCTTTGGCAGCGATTACAGTCTCGAGTATTCTTGGGTATGATGCTACAAGCTTGGCACGCCTGTATTTGGGAAGTTTCTCCCATTCTCTCTGCAGATCCTCTCAAGCTCTGTCAGGTTAGATGGGGAGCGTCGCTGCACAGCTATTTTCAGGTCTCTCCAGAGATCGGGTTCAAGTCCGGGCTCTGGCTGGGCCACTCAAGGACATTCAGAGACTTGTCCCGAAGCCACTCCTGCGTTGTCTTGGCTGTGTGCTTAGGATCGTTGTCCGGTTGAAAGGTGAACCTTCGCCTCCCAGTCTGAGGTTCTGAGCATTGTGGAGCAGGTTTTCATCAAGGATCTCTCTGTACTTTGCTCCGTTCATTTTTCCCTCTATTCTGACTAGTCTCCCAGTCTCTGCCGCTGAAAAATATCTCCACAGCCTGATACTGCCTCCACCATGCTTCACTGTATGGATGGTACCAGCTTTCCTCCAGATGTGATGCTTGGCATTCAGGCCAAAGAGATCCATCTTGGTTTCATCAGACCAGAGAATCTTGTTTCTCATGGTCTGAGAGTCTTTAAGTGCCTTTTGGCAAACTGCACGCGGGCTGTCATGTGCTTTTTACTAAGGAGTGGCTTCCGTCTGGCCACTCCTGATTGGTGGAGTGCTGCAGAGATGGTTGTCCTTCTGGAAGATTCTCCCATCTCCACAGAGGAACTCTGGAGCCATGTCAGAGTGACCATGGGGTTCTTGGTCACCTCCCTGACCAAGGCCCTTCTCCCCCAATTGCTCAGTTTGGCTGGGCGCCAGCTCTAGGAATAGTCTTGGTGGTTCCAAACTTCTTCCATTTAAGAATGATAGTGGCCACTGTGTTCTTGGGGATCTTCAATACGGCAGAAATGTTTTGGTACCCTTCCCCAGATCTGTGCCTCAACACAATCCTGTCTCGGAGCTCTACGGACAATTCCTTTCACCTCATGACTTGGTTTTTGCTCTGACATGCATTGTCAAATGCGGGACCTTATATAGACAGGTGTGTGCCTTTCCAAATCATGTCCAATCAATTGAATTTACCACAGGTGGACTCCAATCAAGTTGTAGAAACATCTCAAGAATTATCAATGCAAACAGGATGCACCTGAGCTCAATTTCGAGTCTCATAGCAAAGGGTCTGAATATTTATGTGAATAAGGTAATGCTGTTTTTATTTTGAATAAATTAGCAAAAATGTCTAAAAACCTGTTTTCGCTTCGTCATAATGGGGTATTTTGTGTAGATTGATGAGGAAAAACTATTATTTAACCCATTTTAGAACGCTGTAATGTAACAAAGTGTGGAAAAAGTCAAGGGGTCTGAATAGTTTTCAAATGCACTGTATCTTTGTTTAATCTAATTAATCAAATTATGAATCTAACAATAAAAATCATTATTTTGTACGAAATGTAAGGTCTGTTTACATGTTACAATAAAATTTACTTTTGTAGGTGTTTTCACTTGGTAATGAGTAATAAGTAATTATATATATATATATTGCTCATAGGTAACTATAAAGTTACACTTCACTTTAAATCCTGTGTAAGAACTAGCGACAACCTTGTACTTATGCAGATATTACAGATATGTACTCTGTGGTGTATTAGTGTGTTTTTTCTCTCACTTGGATGGCGCTTTCAGAAGCTGACGATGAGATTGTCAGAATGGGTAAAGTACTTTATAGGTACACAATAATCACAAGTAAGTAGAGTAGGCTCCTCAGAAAAGGACCATCCTCCTCAGTGAATTTATTAAAAATTAAAATAGTGAAACATCTAAAAAGTTATCCTTTTGAGATAAAAGTTGATTAAATATTGGCGACACTCATGTCACCAAATAATTGATTAAAACACACTGTTTTGCAATGAAGGTCTACAGTAGTCTCAGCAGCACTCTGTAGGGTAGCACCATGGTGTAGCCGAAGGACAGCTACTTTCTCCTCTGGGTACATTGACTTCAATACAAACCTAGGAGGCTCATGGTTCTCACCCACTTCCATAGACTTACACAGTAATTGTGACAACTTCCGGGGGACGTCCTCCAACCTATCAGAGTTTTTGCAGCATGAACTGACATGTTGTCCAACCAATCAAAAGATCAGATAATAAAGCTACAGCTAGCTAGCACTGCAGTGCATAAAATGTGGTGAGTAGTTGACTCAAAGAGAGAAAGACAATAGTTGAACAGTTTTGAACCAATACATTTCTTCCAAAATTAAGGAGAAGCAAAAGAGAGAGTTAGCTAGCTTTTTAAAACTTTCACTTAGCTAGTGAATGCAGCTAACGTTAGCTAGTTTAGCCTAAACAGCTGATGTGACAGCTGATGTGTTGTGCACTGAAATCCACAAGCGAAGGGAAAAGGTGAGAGGGGAGCACATATAGTTGCGAGAAGGAATTATATATACAACGACCAAAGTGATCATACTGTTTTTATGTGGCTGCTATGAAAATGACCTGTTTGCGTGTGATCAGGGGTGTATTACTTCTGCCAATTCTGTTGAAAAATGTTTCTTAAACGGAAGCAAACGGAACGAAACAGGGATAATCTTACATGAATCTGTCTGGGGATCCAATTAGAGCCTATTGAGCCTCCAATCTTTGCAATCTTGGATACCCAGCCCATCTGTCCACAAGAGTGAATCAGATGCAGCTTAGAATAAACTCAAATTGGTGAATTTAGTGGAAACGTGCCCATTTGTAACAAGAACACCTAATACGTACTGTTATTTTCATATCTGCGGACTCGCATGTCATCAAATGGCCTATTTTGTGTCTCTGTGTAGACTATATCAAATGTATCAATGTTTGTCAGTACTTCTTATGTTACTGTTTCATTCAGACTATGAAAGTGAAAAGTTGTCCCTCTCTCTCGGTCTCCCCCTTATTCAAATCTAGGCCTATCACTATCTCCATAAAGCAAAAAAATATATATAAAACACATTTTAAAAAGCTGTATTAGCTAATCGGTTATAACTACTGACACAAGTGAGATTGCGTGAACAACCAAAGATTTCCTGATGACAAGCAAAATCCTAGGTGTTGGCTCTATAATAAAACTTTTCTCAGCACAGCAACTTTTTGTCCAGTAGATGGTGCTCTATCACCATCTACAAGTACAAACTTAACAGTATAATGAGCCTGCACAGAGGTGGGTTTTGCAAAAAGAATACCTAATCAAAGTGTGATAATAAAGTTAGGCATGTGACAAATTAGCATACTTTTGATGGTTTAATATCCACCGTGTACCACTGCAAAAAAATATATATTTATGGTAAAATTAGACAACTGTAACACTTTTATGAATAATTTTATTGAAAAAACTAAAATGGCCGCTGTACAATTACATTTGATTGACTGTTGATTAGAACATTCAGTGGCGAGCTCCTAACACACATTAGCAGCAAGTAGGGACAACCAGGATATTTTCCATTAAAAAAAAACCACATTGTACGGTTCAAGGGAAGTCCCATTGGGTCAACTTAATCCCCACTTAGTTGTTGCACAATGCAAGCTTTTGGCCTACTTGGTCTAAGGAATGTTGATACCAATGGCACCAGAAATGTGGAACCATTGGTCCTACAGTTTTGCATATTGATGTTAAATGAACTCATTCACTCTTTATAGCATATAATATGCACACAGTACTCTACTGACATACTTTAAATTGCACAATGTACGTCTCTTGCTATATGCATATTGATTTTAAAAAAGACAGCTAATGCAAAACATTATGTAACCTGAGCCTTTATGATTTGAATGGCGGTGGGTTGAGCTGCAGACTCATTAGTTCCATTCCAAAATGAAGGTAAATTTAGTGTAGCTATGCACAGGTAAGATGTCATAGCCTGCTCTTTTAAGCTAAACTACAATTTTCACTTTCAATCGACAGGGTTGCAGTATGTCCGAGTAATAGTGAATCGTAAGATATTACAATAACATAATAACAATTTTACATTCTCAATACATTCATGTTAATCTGTCTAAAATATCAATATGTAAATCAGGAGAGGAAAAATAAGAATAACACAATAACAAAAGTATATGCCTTCATTAACATGATGCCGAGTGATTGGATGAAAAACATTAAATTAATCGTGGATATTGCAATGCTGCATATGAGCTGTGCAAATCCCCAAAACTAGCAGTGGTTTCTCAGGGGTAAAATGCAGGCTCTGTAGTGGTCATTTTGTAGCCAGTGATTGTGATTTACATTTGATTGGCAAAGGTGATGGACCGATGGCACGGTCACTGCTCCACGGACGTGTACATGCGGTACATAACCGTGATAACTGCCGCAGCCAAACCGGGGATCAACCAGTTTGTCCACCAACTGTTGAGGGTAGAGGAAGAACAATAACTCAGATACAGTACATCAGTAAAACGGACAGCTGAAACGGTACAAAAATGACAAACACTAAATGTCATAGAATAGCAAACAATAGTTCTGCCAGATTGCAGGACTAACCTGCACTTGAAAAATCATCCCATAGAATTTTTTAATCAGTCAAAAGTTTGGCCACACCTACTCATTCAATATATTCTACATTGTAGAATAATAGTGAAGAAATCAAAACTATGAAATTACACATATGGAATCATGTAGTGACCCCAAAAAAGTGTTCAACAAATCAAAATATGTTTTGAATTTTAGATTCTTCAAAGTAGCATTCTCTCAACCAGCTTCATAAGAAATGCTTTTCCAACAGTCTTGAAGTTCTCACATTTGGAATCATCAGACCAAAGGACAGATTTCCACTGGTCTAATGTCCATTGCTCGTGTTTCTTGCAGCAATTTGACCATGAAGGCCTGATTCACACAGTCTCCTCTGATCAGTTGATGTTGACACGTGTCTGTTACTTGAACTCTGTGAAGCATTTATTTGGGCTGCAATTTCTGAGGCTTGTAACTCTAATGAACTTAACCTCTGCAGCAAAGGTAACTATGGGTCTTCCTATCCTGTGGCGGTCCTCATGAGAGCCAGTTTCATCATAGCGCTTGATGGTTTTTGCGACTGCTCTTGAAGAAACTTTCAAAGTTCTTTTAATTTTCCGGATTGACTGACCTTCATGTCTTAAAGTATTGATGGACTGTCGTTTCTCTTTGCTTATTTGAGCTGTTCTTGCTATAATATGGACTTGGTATTTTACCAAATAGGATAATCTTTTGTATACCACCGCTACCTTGTCACAACACAACTGACTGTCTCAAACGCATCAAACACACAAATTAACTTAAGGCACACCTGTTAATTGAAATGCATTCCAGGTGACTACCTCATGAAGCTGGTTGAGAGAATGCCAAGAGTGTGCAAAGCTGTCGTCAAGGCAAAAGGTGGCTACTTTGAAGAACCTAAAATCTTGTTTAACACTTCTTTGGTTACTACATGATTCCATATGTGTTATTTCATAGTTGTGATGTCTTCACTATAATTCTACAATGTAGAAAATATCCATAGCTCATGCAGATGCAAACTTGCTAAAATAAACCTGATTCAAAACCAAGAATATGAAAATGGCATCAGGGGTGCCTACATACCTTGAGGTTTCCTCGATTGTGGTGGCAAGTGACACCTGTTAGAAAAGGAAAGTCTGTAAGACCTCACAAATCTTTACATGGATATCTCTATCTTTGAGTTGACCTATCTTTATGATTAATTGTATTGTTTTATATGTACTGTACATGTGAACTAGTTTTCAAAATAAACCTTGATGAAGGCAGCTTGCCATCGAAATGTCGGTGACTTATTATCGTCGGAGCAAAAACATATGGTTACACCTTACTATGTGTGCTGAAATTTGAGTAGCGTAACTTTTCACATTTGAGATCGTTGTTTTACTTACTGAAGGTTTGGCCATCTTTGGCCGATCATCCTACACAAGAGAGAGGAAGGAAGAGAGGGAGAGGTTGTTTGTTATGCTATGAGTTGGCAGGCATAAACCAAAAAAATAAGACCAGGCCTTCTTTCCCCTTTTGATTACACTAGATGTGGATGAAGGCTAATGTTGCACATTTTGGGAAATTTTCTGTGGGAATTAACAGGAATATATGGGAATTAATGGGAATATATGCAAATTAATATTAATACCATTTAAATGTAGATGTTTTTTGCATTGGATATATTTACCATATCATATGGAGACAGAACAATAAACCTTTTACCTTATCATAAGTAGACATAATTGCAAATAATTAAATCCTTCCAATAGAAATAAAATAATTCTTTTTTAGTTAGGAATTGAACTTTAATTAAATTAGTTGACTTCACATGGGATGACTTCACTGAACAACAAAAGAAAGGGAATATTTAATGATCCCCAATGATCCATCGCATCTCCCAAAAACATTTTCAACATACATCTGTAAAATGATAGTCTAGAAAATAAAGCTTTGGTTGTCTTCCTCTCAGGTTTCCATGTCTTCTCCCTGGACCTCCTCAATGTCCACCTCTTGAACATCAGACTCTGAGGCATCATCTTCACTGTCACTTTCCAACCTTGTTGAGGATGGCTCATTTTCAGGCTCAAAAAACCTTAAGTTTGCCTGGATGGCCACCAATTTTCCAACCCTTGTATTGGTCAGCCTGTTGCGTGCTTTGTTGTGTGTGTGTTCCAAAACAAGGACCAGTTGCGTTCTGAGGCAGCTGATGTTGGTGGGATTTGGAGGATGATGGAGGCAATAGGGGAAAGAGCCTGAGATCCACAAAGTCCCTTCCACCAGGTGGCTGATGAGATATGTTGGCACGACTGCCATATTGCATCTCCATCCCAAAGACTGCCAAGAACCTTGCCCTCATCCAGGCCAAGGTGGCAAGACACGGTAGTGATGACACCATAGGCCTTGTTGGTTTCCGCACCAGACAGGATGCTCTTGCCAGCATACTTGGGGTCCAACATGTACACTGCGGTGTGTATGGGCTTCAGGCAGAGGTCTTCATGCTTTTTGATGCATTTCAGAAATGCAGTTTCCTCTGCTTGGAGGAAGTGGGTAGAGCAGTACGGATTTCTTCTCTTACATCTGCAAGCAGAGTCTGAACATCAGACAGGATGGAATTGTCTCCCTCAATCCGTGCAATGGCTACTGCTATAGGTTTCAGGAGTTTCAGGGAACTTTATGCACTTGGCCAGATGATTCTGCATCTTTGTTGAATTCTTCACATATTATTTGGCACAGTATTTGCAAATGTACACAGCTTTTCATTCTACATTAGCTGCAGTGAAATGTCTCCACACATCAGATAGTGCCAGTGGCATTTTCCTGTGAAGATTAAAAGAAAAAAAAGTGTAAAGAATAAAATATACAATTCCATGTACAGATAGTTAAGCAGTTAGATTAAAACAACTCCTTTGTAAGATAAATGTTTTACAATGAAACATGTATGGAAACAGGTGAATTAACACTCATCCAATTTGTAAGTCGCTCTGGATAAGAGCGTCTGCTAAATGACTTAAATGTAAATGTAAATGTAATCAATTTGCAGGCTCAAGCATGCTAAAACCCACATGGTAGCGAAAACTAACTAGCAGAAATTATTAACAAGTTAGAAATGATTTAAACACACTTTGCTGTAGACCACTATTTACTAGTTAACAAAAAATCATGTATGTTATATAAAATATATCCACCCCACCCAGTATTGTAATCAAAACTTACCAGAAAGCATGTAGTCCTTGGCTCAGACAGTGTAGTAGTGTGGGCTCAATAGCATCTCATTAGTGTGCAAGATCTTGAGAATCAGCTGTACATGTGATGGAAGAATGCACTGTGCATGCAGAGGTTTGCAATTCCATTGAATTGGGGATTGTTTAACCAAAATATGCCACAAGACATAGAATTGCCTTATGTATATCCCCCAAAAAAGGTTCACGGTTATAAGCTAACTTTTTTGATGAATTTAAGCAAAATTCCCGGTCTTAACTTACCAAGGAACATTTCTGGGAAAATTAAGGAGATTTACAGAAAAGTTCAGACCCTTTGCAACCCTAATGAAGGTTGAGAACTAAATTATTTCTATACTCTGCAGGAAAGCAGTTCACCAAAACAGACTAAATGTAGAGCTACCGAGTGTCACATCAGCCACTCAGTATAACATTGCCATAGCAGGACTATGGGACCACTGAAACGTCCTACACAACATCTTGGTCATATGCCTTCAATCAAGATGACAAAAAGAGAATGGAAGGGTAGCCAATGTCAGTATGCTTATATTCAATGAACACAACAGGGCGGAGAACACAAGTACAATACCATATTGTATTCTAACAATCCAGTCTCATGCCTCAAAAGAGAGGAGAATTTGCCTGCCAACTCTGAAACCTATACAACTTCATTTTATGGTAAAGAAGATGACGGGTACTTACTTAGAAACAATAACAACCTATGAATTACTTTTGGACTTCATTAAGACAAACACTAACAGTACCGCAAGTGCTACAAAGAGTTTTGTATACAGGTTGTTAGTATACTGTAGTAATGTCAAATTAGAGCATTTACACTGTAGTACCATAAACATACCTCTCTTCCCCATGACCAAATAACACCATATTATGGGGTTTTGGGATACTGCAATAACACTCGGTAGAACCCCCGTTTCTGATTGCCAGAGACAAAAGTTAGGTAAAGCTTTTAAAAGGCATATTTGAAACATGGAGAGTGCTTACTGGATGCAGTTCTCCTATGACCATGTTTGCAGCCATCTCCTTGGCATCTGATGAGTGCCCGACGTCTTCAAAGCTCTCCGTGGCATCACCACCTGCCTGTTCCCTCAAGACCTCCTCTCCACCCGGGTGCTGTAATATACTGTACATGTCAGAGTAGTTCTTTTCAGGCAATTTAGGCTTATTGAGGGCATACCACTGTTTAATTCTCAACCATGCTAATGTTAAACTGTAGCCAAATGGACAATTGGGCAAGGAGAGGACCGGAAGCAATAATGTAACATAGTATTTTTTGCATATTACAGAAACATAAAATGTCTAGAACACACACCTACATTTGGAAACTGTACAACAGGTTCAAATATTTATTAATGGAACAGTAAGATTTGTCATGCTTGACCTATTGACTGCGTGTTATTGGCCTAAATAAGGATTCCCCAAATTCCACTATAAACTGTTTTTAAGATACCTTCTTAAAACCCTACAGTTGACTTGGACCAATCATATGTGTAAATTTAGTTAATTAGGGCTATGTGCTATGAACCAATTTAGAACAGTCCATTTGGAAACCCTATGATCCTTGACATTTCATCTGTGAAATACTCAGAATGTTATACACAGAGAAGATTGAAATACTGTTAGTTTTCCTGGAAACTGACCTTCTCGTCCTCATGCTAGCTAGAAGTAGGCCATTTAGGAATGGCAGTGTCAGCTAATCAGCTCCTTTGTTGTTCAACAAGTTCCATTCCATGTGGCTACTGCTAGTTAGCATGAGGACAAAAAGGGCAGTTTTCTGGGACAACTAGCAGTATTTAAATCTTCTCAATGTATCAGTGTGGATAACGGTACAATTTGGAGTACAGTGGCATATCCCATCCCTGCATTGAGGTACGTTTTCCGACCCACATCTAGCGCTGGCTCCACAGCGTCTTAATGCAACCATGATTGCGTTCCGACCCCAGTGCAGCTCAGTGTAAACAAGCATAATGGTAGGGTCTTAATCTGCTGGCTACGGGAACCAAAATGCTACAAACCCTCAGCAAGTTTGATTGCTAAAGAATGGTTCGATAGTTATTCATGCTACAATGTGACGTTACTATCCTCACATAAAAATTATTTATGTGATGTTCACACAATTGTAGGCCTATATGAAATTAAGCCTTGGATGATTGCTGAGAAATCCTGGTCCTAGGCTTGAGAAACACTGGTTTAGTTGACTGTTGCCATATGGACATTAGCCTAAATCAAGTAACATTTGATGGGCTATAATATGAACCATTCGTGTAGCCTAACTTTCTCACCTCTTCCAGAAATTTGGTAATATCGTAGACGTTAAAGTTGATTATAATCCATGTACTCTTGAACGTATTCTGTTCCTCGATTTCTGACAGTCGGTAGTATTTTACAGCTTGTCCGTTCTCCCCTTTATCCTCCATTTATATTTTCAATAAATACACCTAATGTGAATCCAGGAAAGAATTATGTTCCAATCTTACAAATAATTCGATGCAGTGACTATCCACAAGTACACACGTAACGACATTTAGCCTAGATGACAAAGTGAGTTCAGAGATTTCTATTGTAATTCCTGGCACGCACGAGGAAGCTCCCCCCAGACTTGCCCATGAATGCGGTGATTGGTTATTTTAATATTTCCTTTTCATTCTGAGGCCCTCTTATTGGTGTACTCCATGTCAGTCTGTCCCTGACAAAATAGCATTCGGGATGACTCGGCTAAGGTTCACAAAAGTTCATCCGGATGACCTATCTCTCACGCAATAACATGGGCATGCATTTCCCTGTGCATTGTATAGGTAAATTGCTTCAAACCAGGAATGTTGCAACAAAAAAATGCAACAAAATAACAATGTAAGTGCAAAAAGGCGTTGTCCTGTCCTACTGTGTGCAAGCCTAACTAAACGCTGTTTGTGCGACTCTTTAGCTTAGTCTAATGTAAATCAATAAATACAGAAACAAAAAAAAAAACGTATATGCGTTATGTATGGGCTACGGTGAATGCTATTGATTATACATCGACTAGATAATCTATGGAACTATGCACTGATAAAAATGTTGACTAAACATTGCAACCACACACTTGATGAAATATTGTGCAGCAGAGTACTCTTTTGTGATGACTGATGATAACATGATGCAGGCAGAGCATGGTTCGGGTTGCACGCGATGGTTTTCCCGCCAGAATGAGCAACATGAATGTGCCACGAAATTAGCTATTTCGAATTTCTGATGCTTTCTGTTATTTTCGTTGGTAGTTTAGCTAGTTAGCGGTCACAAAATTGTCCAAATTAAAATCTTGTTAGCCAGTCAAGACAGATAGTGTTCTTGCTTATATACTTGTGTAGCCTACCCAGGTCAGTTATTTAGCTAGTTAGTCAAAGAAGAGGACAAGGTTACTACATAAAGGTGGCTAGCTAACGGTAGCTAGCAAGGTACAGAATCCAGTTCCACCCAGTAACGTATCTGTGACACAATTGTTCTGCAGGTGAGTTATCATTGTTGGGAGATACCTAGCTAACTCTAGGCCAATGATGGTGAAAGGCTTCTAAAGCTCATAATTGTGTTCTCTACAACAGGACTTCTCAAAGTTGGGTCTGCGGAGGTACTGCAGTGCAGTGGGTCCATGCCCAGATCTCAAAGTAACGTTATATCGTTATACATAGCTAGCTATATTTACATGGCATTTTTTTAATGAAATGAAAATACTTTTTTTGTCACATGCACCGAATACAGCTGGTGTAGACTTTACTGTGAAATGCTTGCTTTGAACCTTTCCCAAGGATGCAGAGTAAACATTTTTTTTTAAGTAACACAAGAGGAATGGAATTAATTACACAAGAATGGAGCTATATATTATACAGGGAGTACCAGATCAATGTCCAGAGGTACGAGGTAGTTTAGGTAAATACTGTGCCTTCAGAAAGTAAGTTATTTACACACCTTTACTTTTTTCAAATTTTGTTGTGTTCACAGCCAGAATTTAAAATCGATTACATTACGATTGGTTTTGGCACTGGCCTACACACAATACCTCATAATGTCAAAGTGGAATTCAGTTTTTCATTCTTTTTTAAAACAAATTCATTCAAAATGAAACTGTTAAATGTCTTGAGTCAATAAGTATTCAACCCCTTTGTTATGTCAAGCCTAAATAAGTTCAGGAGTAAAAATGTGCTTAATGAGTTACATAATAAGTTGCATGGTCTCACTGTATGGAATAATAGTGTTTAACCTCATTTTCTGTACCCCCACATGTACAATATCTGTAATGTACCTCAGTCAAAAAAAAGCTTATCCCTTTGAGCATGGTGAATTTATTAATTACACTTTGGATGGTGTATTAATACACCCAGTCACTACAAAAATACAGGTGTCCTTCCTAACTCAGTTGCCAGAGAGGACGGAAGCCGCTCAGGGATTTCACCATGAGGCCAATGGTGACTTTAAAACAGTTACAGAGTTGAATGGTGTGATAGGACAAAAATGAGGATGGATCAACAACATTGTAGTTACTCCACAATACTAACCTAATTGACAGAGTGAAACGAAAGAAACCTGTACAAAATACAAATATTCCAAAACATGCATCCTGTTTGGAATAAGGCACTAAAGTAATACTGTAAAAAATTACAGTATTAACTTTTTGTCTTGAATACAAAGTGTTATGTTTGGGGCAAATACAATACAACACTGAGGACAGTACCACTCTTCAAATTTTCAAGCATGGTGGTGGCTGCATCATGTTATGGGTATGCCATTAATCGTTTAGGACTTAGGAGTTTTTCAGGATAAAAAAAATAAATGCAATAGAGCTCAGCACAATCAAAATCCTAGAGGAAAACCTGGTTCAGACTGCTTTCCACCAGACCCTGTGAGATTATTTCACTCTTTAGCAGGACAATAACCTAAAACACAAGGTCAAATCTACACTGGAGTTTCTTACCAAGAAAACAGTGAATGTTCCTGAGTGGCCGAGTTACAGTTTTGACTTAAATCTACTTGAAAATCAATGGCAAGACCTGAAAATGGTTGTCAAGCAATGATCAACAACCAATTTAACAGAGCTTGACAAATTTTGAAAAGCATAATGTGCAAATGTTGCACAATCCAGGTATGGAAAACTCTTAGAGACCTACCCAGAATAGTCACAGTTGTAATTGCTGGCAAAGGTGATTCTAAAATGTATTGGCTCAGCGTTGAATACATATCTAATCAAGATATATTAGTGTTTTATTTTTCATAATTTTTTGGACAAATCTTATAATTTTTTTTGTGTAGATCGTTCACAAAAAAAGTGACAATTAAAACCAAAATGTGGAAAAAGTCAAGGGGTGTGAATACTTTCTGAAGGCACTCTACAAAAAAATTATAATTTAAAAAACCTGTTTTCGCTTACTCATTATGGGGTATTGTGTGTAGATTGATGAGGATCATTTTTATTTAATCCATTTTAGAATAAGGCTGTAACGTAACAAAATGTGGAAAAAGTCAAGGGGTCTGAATACTTACCGCACTGCATGTACATTAAGGCAGGGTAAAGTGATAGATGATAGATAATAATAAGAGTAAAATAAAGAACAGAGTAGCAGTCGCAAATGATTAGTATAAAAGTGTGTGTATGTATGTGTGTTTGTGTTGTGTCGGGTTTTGTGTGGCAGTGTCAATGTATAGTGTGAGTGTGTGTATTTGTTTATACATTGTCTACTGAGTGTGCGTAGGGTCAGCGCAAGATAGGGTCAGTAGAGATAGTTCTGGTAACCATTAATTGACCATTTAGCAGTCTTACGGCTATTTAGTGGTCTTATGGCTTGGGGGTAGAAGCTGTCTCAGATCCAGTTGCAGAGAGAGGTGTTCAGTCCCAGGGTCCCTAGCTTGGTGGTGAGCTTGGCAGGGACTATGGTGTTGAACGTTGTGCTGTAGTCTATCAACACCGTTCTCACATAGTTATTTCCCCTCTTGTCCAGGTGAGACAGGGCAGTGTGAAGTGCAATTGAGATTGTGGATCTGTTGGGGCGGTATTGCGAATTGGAGTGGGTCCAGGGTGTCTGGGATGATGGTGTTGATGTGTGTCATGTGCAGCCTTTCAAAGCATTCCATAATTACAGATGTGAGTGCCACAGGGCGATAGTCATTTAGGCAGGTTAAATTTGGAGCTCTTGGGAACAGGGACAATGGTGGTCAGCTTGAAACATGTTGGGATTACAGACTGGGGCAAGGAAAGATCAGTGAAGACACTTGCCAGCTAGTCTGTGCATGCTTTGAGAACGCTCCCTGTTATTTCTTGTGATTGTTAACCTGTTTAAAAATTTTGCTCATATCGGCCAAGGCGCGCGAGATCACCCATCATCCAGAAAAACAGGGGCTTTCACGCAAGACACAGTGTTGTATTCCTCGAAGCGAGCATAAAAGGCTTTTAGCTTGTATGGGAGTTCTGCATCACTGGGCAACTCACGGCTGGGTTTCCCTTTGTAATCTGTTATCGTCTGCAAGCCCTGTCACATATGATGAGGGTCAGAGCCGGTGTAATTAGATTCCACCTTCTTCCTATATTGTCCTTTTGCATGTTTGAGGTCTCGTCGGAGGTCGTAGCATGCTTTCTTGTATGCGTCCATGTCTGTGCCTCGTTTCTTATAAGCAGTAGCTCTAGCCTTTAGCCAAGCATGGATATTGCCTGTAATGCATGGTTTTTGGTTTGGATATGTTCATATAGTCACTGTGGGGACGACATCGTCTATGCGTTTAGAGTTGCCTGAAGCCGCCGTCCGATCATGCTGCAGCATGAAGAATTCACTAAGTACTACGTGTCATCATCCAGCCACGTCTCTGTAAGACATAATATTGCCAGCCAGGTCAACCGTGATACAAGTCAGTATTCGATGTCCATCCATGTCTGAGGACGTCAGGAGATGACGTGTAAAACGGCCACTAGTTACCTTAAAGTAGGTTTATGGTGTTGGGGATGGCACATGGGCCTAAGCATCTGCCTCTGATTCCAAAGGTTGCAAGTTCAAATCAAGCGATAGAAAGTTTTGTGTGTTTTAAGCCTATCCCAAACCTTATAACCCTTACCTTAACCATTCGGAGTTCATGCCTAACCTTAAGAATTTAGAGTTAATGCCTGAACTTAACGCTACACTTAACCTCAAACACTTTGAAATTTGACGTTTGAGAAGCATGGATGAACGTCTAATTCTGACGTGAGACTGTGAGAGCTGGTATAATATTGCAGCTTTTCAAGTCTCTGATAGCAGACTCGAACGAAGTTCATCCAGCTTATTCTCGAGTGACTGGACATTTGCCAATAGAACGGAGGGGAGCGCCGTTCGATTTTCA
Source organism: Salvelinus sp. IW2-2015 (assembly GCF_002910315.2). Classification (NCBI taxonomy): domain Eukaryota; kingdom Metazoa; phylum Chordata; class Actinopteri; order Salmoniformes; family Salmonidae; genus Salvelinus; species Salvelinus sp. IW2-2015. Next base: position 19,536,486 of record NC_036867.1, read on the forward strand.
CCAGGACTCCAGCTCTTCTACTGCGTCTTTGCTTGCGGGCGGCGCTTTGGTAGCCCATGGAACAAAGGAATAGATAGGGTCCGGTATGAACAGGGAAACAGCTCAGTCAGAGTTGAAGTCACGATCGAGCTTAGTAACTGACAATCTCCTGTCCAGAAGTGCTTGGCGGTCATATGTGATAATAGTATGACCTTTCTATACAAAAAGTTAAGGTAAACACTAAATAGCAAAGTTGGGTTGGAACTCGTAAGAACTCGCCCTTCTCCATCAGCGCCGTCTTTTGAATCAATGTTACTAAGGACAAATTAAACACATTTTGGCCAAGGGATCAGCAAAATAAGTTTAGAGGGTGTAATTCAATACAATATAATGTAATATTATTAATCTACAATTTATGTTCTTAACCCTGGCCAACATGGGCCTGGGAGGCTCACGGGGATATTGGTATCAACAGTACTCGACCAGTTATCTATTTTTCAACTCAATACTTCTTGTATTCTCCCAAAATGGTGTTTTTCTTTAACATAAATGCACTGCAATTTAAGATTTAAAACTGCAAAGTTTTCTCTCTGCCTCATGGCAAAATTTGTAGAATTTCAGGATATTAGCTTGAAAGTACAACAAGCGCGAAATGTAGACTTTTTTTCAACTGAAAGACGATGCCCAGAGCTTACCCATGATGTTGCACAACGATTTAAGTCAACAAGTCGTTTTAGTGTGATATTTTTGGCTTGAAGTGGGAAATCCGAAGTGGGAGATTTGTGGAAATACTTGGCAGTGCTGTGTTTCCTTATTAGATGACTTTCAAATACTTTTCAGACAACGTTTCGTTACCACCCACCAGCGTGGCATTGTTTATTAATCAGAAACAGCTGCAAAGTTCTTCATCTTCGCTACTGAGCTGACCTTAACAGCCTTTCGTCCACTTGGCCGCCTGAGCCATCGAGCAAATTAAAAGGGGGGAGCAAACTTGTTTTTGCAGCTCCACTTTTTTTTTAACCAGAAAGGATCATAATCCATTGGATAATTTGTCAATTTTCACTTATTTTTGAGCTAGTCTGTATTTGAAAAAAATATAAATAGTATAATTGTGTGACATGATTGAGTTCTTCAAACCCTCTCTCCCCCGTCACCCCAAGATGAATGATTTTGACCACTAAAGTTTTGCTTCACTACATGCTCCACTGCTTTGGTTGGTGCATCTAGAAACCACAAGTGTCTGTCCTATAATGAAATGGCCCGCAAAAGAAAATTCAAGGAACCTCTTTACCTATTTTGGTGTGCTGTTGTTACATTTGTATTAGTGTTTCGAGTCCGATGCGCTCAGGGTGTTGTTAGGTGTCATTTGCGACATGCATCATGAGCAAAGTCATTGTAACCTATCATTTCACATCCCCTGTGAGAACCATGAGCAGGGGATGATGTGGTTTTGCTCTACCACAGCATCTTATTCATTATTATTACTATTTCTATGGCGGATTCTCGGCCGCAATTTATGGAAAATGCCAAAACTTTGGAGATAATACAACTAGATAAGGTTAGCTAGATAAGGTTAGCATGTTAGTTAGCTTCACTGACAGCTGTCCGTGCCCCATTTGTTGATGTTTCTCCACTCCAATTGGAAATCACCTTTGCGTTCCTTCCCACCCCCAATTCGTGAATATTTTTTATAAGTATCATGTGTAAGTCATTCTTCAGAGGTGGAACCTAAACGAGCAAATAAACTAATAGGGTTAAACTCTCCTCCATACCAGCTGCTATCAGCTTGCTCAATAAGCTAGTATTTCTGGTAGTTGTGTACATATTTCTGTATATATTGTTTTTGTGTATATTTATTGTTATGTGTTCATGTATTTTTACTATGCGCTGCAAAAATGAATTGCCCCCTGGCGATAATGAAGACTACTCTACATTTCCGCTCTAGAACAGGAATTACGTGGAAATAGGGCTGGCATTGCCCTCTGGTGGCGTGCTTTAAAGCTGCAACAAAATGTGTAGAATTGCAGGAAATCACAATAGCTTGAAATGTGCAAAATGTTCTCTCCGATGCCAAGCCTTCAAAGTGTTCCTTCCCAGGGCCTGAGACTTGGTTTGTCCGGCCATGCACTGTCGAAGTCAGAGTAAAACTCCTTGTATGCTATTTTTTCTCACTCGAGGGGTGTTCTGATTGTGAGGGGATCCCTGATAAATTTGCGATCACAAAAGGGGTCCCCAGCCCAAAAAAGTTTGAGAACACCTGCTCTACAATTTGCTTTAACACCTTATGATTCATATCAACAACAAAAAAAGGACCTAGCTAGCTTCAACTCCATGTTTATGTTTTGGTTGTTCATAGGTAGGTTCATTTTTAAACAGAAATTATGTCTTGCTTCAGATAGGTTTGAGGTTACCCATCTGCTCGGTAATGTTAGGCTATAACTAGCTAGAATGTTAAACCAAATTGATCTAGCTACACATGATTGTCACCAGCAGTGTGTGTGGCACACTAGCTGTTACACCCTACACTGCAATATCACTTGCAAGTTAATGTTAGAGAGCGGTACACTAAAGATGCTTGCAAAGGCATCAATTCCACAGTTATTGGAAGCCTTGAGCACAATGACAGGAACATACAGTGCCTTGCAAAATTATTTACCCCCCTTGGCATTTTTCCTATTTTGTTGCATTACAACCTGTAATTTAAATTGATTTTTATTTGGTTTCATGTAATGGACATCCACAAAATAGTCCAAATTGGTGAAGTGAAATGAAAAAAATTACTTTTCAAGAAATTCTAAAAATAAAAAAAACGGAAAAGTGGTGCGTGCATATGTATTCACCCCCTTTGCTATGAAGCCCCCAAATAAGATCTGGTGCAACCAATTACCTTCAGAAATCACATAATTAATTAAATAAAGTCCACCTGTGTGCAATCTAAGTGTCACATGATCTGTCACATGGCCCCAGAGTCTGCAACACCACTAAGCAAGGGGCACCACCAAGCAAGCAGCACCATGAAGACCAAGGAACTCTCCAAACAGATCAGGGACAAAGTTGTGGAGAAGTACAGATCAGGGTTGGGTTATAAAAAAATATCAGAAAATTTGAACATACCACGGAGCACCATTAAATCCAGTATTAAAAAATTGAAAGAATATGGCACCACAACAAACCTGCCAAGAGAGGGCCGCCCACCAAAACTCACAGACCAGGCATGGAGGGCATTAGTCAGAGAGGCAACAAAGAGTTCTAGTTTATATTTTCTATGTGGGGTTCTAGGTTTATTTTCTATGTTGGTGATTTGTATGATTCCCAATTAGAGGCAGCTGGTTATCGTTGTCTCTAATTGGGGATCATACTTAAGTAGCATTTTTTTCCACCTGTGGGTTATGGGATATTGTTTATGTTTAATTGCCTGTTAGCACTGCATTGTTAGTCACGTTTCGTTTATTCTTTATTTGTTTTGTCTTTGTCTTTATTAAATTATGTGGAACTCAACGTACGCTGTGCCTTGGTCCGACATTCATTATTACGAACATCGTGATAAACACCTCATCACCCCGAGAACACCATCCCCACAGTGAAGCATGGTGGTGGCAGCATCATGCTGTGGGGATGTTTTTCATCGGCAGGGATTGGGAAACTGGTCAGAATTCAGAAGGAATGATGGATGGCGCAAAATACAGGGAAATTTTTGAGGAAACCTGTTTCAGTCTTCCAGAGATTTGAGACTGGGACGGAGGTTCACCTTTCAGCAGGATAATGACCCCAAGCATACTGCTAAAGCAACACTTGAGTGGTTTAAGGGGAAACATTTAAATGTCTTTGAATGGCCTAGTCAAAGCCCAGACTTCAATCCAATTGAGAATCTGTGGTATGACTTAAAGATTGCTGTACACCAGCAGGAACTCATCCAAATTGAAGGAGCTGGAGCAGTTTTGCCTTGAAGAATGGGCAAAAATCCCAGTGGCTAGATGTGCCAAGCTTATAGAGACATATCCCAGAGACTTGCAGCTGTAATTGCTGCTAAAGGTGGCTCTACAAAGTATTGATTTTGGGGGGGTAAATAGTTATGCATGCTCAAGTTCTCAGTTTTTTTGTCTTGTTTCTTGTTTGTTTCACAATAAAAATATTTATCATCTTCAAAGTGGTAGGCATGTTGTGTAAATCAAAAGATACAAACCCCCCCAAAATCTATTTTAATCCAGGTTGTAAGGCAACAAAATAGGAAAAATGCCATGGGGGGTGAATACTTTTGCAAGGCACTGTAGGACACTGTACCAACAGAGGAATTGTTCATTGCTTGACACAGCCTAAGACCCTTTCAATTATATTTCTGTCTTTCAGCAGGATGAGTGGAACTGAAGGTGGAGAGCAGTCCCTGTTCTTTCTAATTCTCCCTGACCTGAGGAAGCTGTGCTGTGTCACCCTGTCCTTGCAGTCTGATGACGGAGAAGTGAGAAACAAGCAGGTGAAAACATGCAGGTGAGACAGCTGCTCAGAGTTTGCTTGGAGGTTGCTTGAATAAATACAGGTTCTTATTTTTTGATTGATGAATTAAAGGACGGCAAACCTCAAAATGCCCAATCTCTTCTTAACCCAATGGTAATGTATTTATCTTTCTGTAAGAAACTCAGGTTGTTTTTGAATGAATTATAAAAACCTTTGAGGTGCAGAAAGGATGCACAGAAAGATTGCACAGTTATTCTCTAGTTTAAAATCAACTTTTTACATTGTATTAAAGTGCATTGTTGCTGTTCTCAGGTTAATAAGCGGACCAATTGAATTAACTTTCCTATATTCACTTTCAGGGAGCTGTTGTTATTGTATGCAGACATCATTGCCTCTCCGGTATTGGGGTGCTTCTCAGAGATCACAATGGTGATGGCGGTAAGTGTCCACTCAAGTCCGTATTTAATAGTCCACGAAACAGACAGACTAATCTCCCGTGGGAAGATTCTGAGTGTAGACCGAGGGAATCTGCCAGGACTGAATGGGATGTGTGATATCCGAGCAGCATTAGCTCCAGTTTTTGGGTTTTCATGTTTGGTAATTTGGACATATCAGGATTGGGCGAAGGCGGTGCTTAAACCGCTTGCACACGAGTGCTTCGGGGGGGGTGCTTTGGAGTTTCCATTTGCGAGGGTGAAGACTTCATTTTTGCCGGAACACTCAATTTCTAACACGTTTGAACACAGAAATGAATCAGGCAGCTGACCAAGTTACACAAGAATTTACTTCTGGTTTTAATGTTTGGCAAAATGTACTTGTGGCAACCAGCCAACACAATACGTTTTCTCCTGCAAATATCTGAGTAAGATGATGATACACTTTTTGAACCAATCAGTTGAAAATCATGCATTTATGAATTCTGTGAAATGTATTTTACTCAGTATTGTCAGTAGTTCCCCTGTATACTTTGTCTCATACACTTTCATTAGTATGATTACCAATGACTGCACTAAAGCAGGTCATTGGAGCCTTTGATCTGGCTTGTTTACCAATTGTTGGAGGTTATGTAAGTGCACAGTGAGTTAAACACCACCTTCACATGCCATGTAACATGACACCAACCAGGTGTGCACGCAAGGGAGGCTCTGTCACGACTCTCCAGTCATAGGAAATGGTTTGTTTTTCTTAGAGGGAGATATATGGGTTGTCTTCATCAGGCACCAAATGGAAGACAATGGACTGAAATGGGAAAGGACTTCCTGGACTTATAAGAAACGCTCATTGTCGATTTCAGTTGCAAAAAGTTTGAAAGCAGTTTCCGTTGCATGCCCTAATGAACACGACCCTGGATTTTCTAGGGATTTTGAGGAAGGATTTACCCCGTTTCACATTGCACGATTGCAAAATCGGCTTCTCGCTTAATCTATCATTGTAACTCATTAAATAGTAGTGTTTAATAATCTTATATGGAATGGGTAGCATAATGCAACATAAAAGGGTATTCTTTCATTCATTCATCCTCTGAAATACGTTATTTGGTTTAAATGGATGATGTAAACAGGTTAATAGTGTGTGAGAAAATTTGAAATGTGTGATGTGTGAGTGAGTGTAACGTATGTGTGTGCGTGCCTACACATATCGTGCAGAGGCTTGTTGCACGCAACCCAAAATAGTTGGTCTGCATTCCAAACACTCATTTTTTTCACCCCTTTTGGATTGTAGCCAAAATAATAGATTTGTCCAAATGTAATATCATTTTAAGCTGCGTATAACGGTTTGAGCTGCTTTACAAAAACAACGGGTTCTCCATATTTTAATCTTAATTTCAAACAAAAACAATCAATGGTTTTCTATTTGTGAAACACCAATAACTTCCTAATTGCATGTAAACATGTAATCTACATTGTGCATCTGCTCCAGCACTCCATTTGCTTTCACTAGTGCTCCACACACAGTTCTGGTGAATCATTGACTGTGTTGCAGTTGTTTAACAATCTTCCCTTTTAACCGAGTGTGTTATCAGAAGAGTCAATGATCCCTTATTTGACCAAATAATTGTTTGTTTCATATTGTTGAATTCAAACTTTTCCCCCAACAGATTCCCTTTTTTAAAAGAGGAATAGTACAAGCTTATATACAACGACACAGTCTGCAGGTAAGCTTGGGCTGGCCTACTTGTCATCCACTTTCACTCATTACTTCTGCAATTTTGACCAAGTTTAGAAACCAATTCAGATACATTTTTACAAGTATGCTAGTCTTACATTCATTATCCACATCCACATTTTAAATATCATTGCATGTCAAACAGTTGTTTTCCATGAAATGTGAGATATTTTGTTCTTACTTCTGTTATTTACTACTTGAGAGGTCTTGCCCTGCTTTTCTTGTGACCCTTGAAAGCTCACTGAGGCCCCACAGGGCTCAGTACTTGGTCTCCTGGTTGAGAATCACTGATATAGAATGCTGTATCATAGACGGGTGGATGCTGTCCCGTCTAGTCAGTTAAGTTACATGTAGTCTCTCTGTGTTGTGTTTGGGCAGATGGGCTCTCCTCAGAGGGTTCTCCCTGGTATTCTGCAGACCTGTCTGTCCTACTCCTTGACCAGCAGGCTGGCTCCAAACTGGAACAAAGTCGGACAGTTCCTTATTGCTGGTTTGTACTAGTACTGTATATAGGAATATGGAATTAATATAATGGTACTGTTTTAAGTTAGTAATATTGTTATGGGCTAGTTATTATGATATACAGTAGTTAGCCTATCACCAGTCTGTTTTATCTAGGAGAGGAGATTGAGTAGGCCTTCTTTCTAAATTGTATTGTTTTAAACTCATCCATCATGGGTGACGGAATTTCACATTTACACAGTAACAAACCCCAGAAACAGCCATGCTGTAGAAAGTTGACAGTGGTATCAATAGATGACTAGTAATCTGACAATGGTGCAAACACAGTCCTTCCCATAGCTCCAGCCTTTTTCACAACCATAACCCTAGTCTCACTTTTTAAAAACATTAACCCTTACCCTAGCGCAGGCCCTAACTGCAGCCCCTTTTGAAAGCCCCTCCCTAATCCCTGGTATTTCCCTTGCCCTTTTTTATGGCTCATCATCAAATTTAAGCGTTTGTCATTTACAAAGTAAGAAAAGGGGATAGTTAATAAACTGTTACATGTCCCATTCTCTTGGGCCTGATAACATTGAATTGTTTCCGTCTTTTGTGAAATTTTGCTTCTAGCTGGAAGTGATTTCGCTAGGCGGTTGCAAAGGTCACTGTTTAATCGCAGACCTGTTGAGAACGCATATCTATAATCGCAGTGACTCTGCAAATATGTTACACCACCCTCCATTACCTTCACCTTGGGCCTATTTGATATGATAGTGAGTATTTGATTCTGAGTTCACACAGGGCGCTACACACACATACACACACACACAGAGAGAGAGACTCACACACGTCTCACACACGCGCACGCACGCACACACACACAAACAGACACAGAGAGAAACGCACACACTCATCAATAGATGACGAGTACAATTTTCATTTTTTTATTGAACCTTTATTTAACTAGGCAAATCGGTTAAGAACAAATGCTTATTTACAATGACGGCCTACACACAGGCCGCTGTCTATTTCCAAATGTTTTCTTGCCCTTGACTGAAACGAGAAAAAGTGATTTGCACTTAACCTGGATTGCCTTTTGTTGCCTTCCAACATATTCCGCTATTTGAATTGATGGGATCCATGAACAGCCTGTCTGGCAGTTATTTAGATTACGACTTTGAGAATAGCGCTGCTTAGACAACTACAGTAATGCTATCATTAATGCTGCATCATTACTGCCGTTTCCTCTCTTGCAGACCCCCCAGCCCCCATAATCTATAAATAAATTAAGCTGATTATTTTATGACTCCTTCTCAAGAGCCTGGCCAAGAAGAGAGAAAATGTATCTGAGGTCCTCCAAAACCTGTTTTACATAAGTGTGTCCATGTCTTATGATAACACATCGGGGGAAGGCCAGACTGTCCTTCGACTTGGGAGTTTGTTCCGTGCTAAACGCGACCTTCCTTGCCAACTTTATTATTTTATATCTAGTCTTTCATGGCTGCCAGAATGACACACACGTAGACACGCACATATGCATGCGCACACACACACAGACAGACAGAGAGACACACACACACGCGTATACACACACAGAGAGAAACGCACACACTCATCAATAGATGACTAGTACTAATCCAACTACATTGTACTGCAACAACACTACTGTAGGTTTGATTACTTAACCATGTCTATTGATCTTGTTCACTTTTTAGGGAGGGATTTTCTGGCTGATTCGAAGAAGCTCAATGCCATTGGTAGGTGTTTGAGTGTGAATGATCAGCTGTTACACTTTCAGTATCCTTTACAACATTGGTTTAGAAGTTATTTGAGCTATTTCTCAAAGCCTTTAACCTTTAGCTCTCGAACCACAGTGGCATACGCAGAGCCATAAATAGAGATATAGAGGTCACTATACTATATATGGCTCTGGGTTGAAGGTTTCCAAAGTGGAAAGGCTAAAATGACAATTCTAGTTGCTATAACCAAGTGCATTAGGCTTAACTCTTGAGTTATTGTTAATTACTCAGTAAGATACAAATCTTAGTCAGTTCAAATAGTCAATTCAAATAGTCAATTCAAATAGTTCTCACGATGTATTTGGACAGCGACGCTAAATATAAAGATGTGTCTCTACTCCAGAATTTTATTTTTGAGATCAAATTAGTTCATGAGGCGACAGTACAGAATGCCACCTTTTAATTGAGAGTTGTGAAAATAGAAGATGGCTAATAAACACTCTTATATTCATTGGATACTGCCATGTTAATAAAAAAATCATGAGTGAGATAATGATGATGAGTGAGAAAGTTACAGAGGCACAAAGATGATACCCCTGAAAAAATGCTAACTTTCCAGTTTTTCGTCATGGTGAGTGGTTAGCATCTGTTGTCGTAGCCTCTGTAACTTTTATACTCATCATTATTCATGATCCATTCATGTATTATCTGAATTATGGCAACATCAGGATGAATTTAGAAGTGTTCAGAAACATCTCTGCTCATTTACAAAGAAAATTACTCCAGATACCATTCCCCATTCAGTTGCTATTGGAAAGAATACACCCAAAACAAACTGCAAATGCACCCAACAAGTTTGTTGTCACAATCTTGATGTAGTCATTGGGTTCACGCGATTTGGGACCAAATACTGCTAGACTACTTACTACACTGAACAAAAATATAAACATAACATGTTAAGTGTTGATCCCATGAGCTGAAATAAAAGATCCCAGACATTTTCCATTCGCACAAAAAGCGTATTTCTCTCAAATTTTGTGCACAGATTTGTTTACATCCCTGTTAGTGAGCATTTCTCCTTTGCCAGGATAATCCATCGACCTGACATGTATGGCATATCAAGAAGCTGATTAAAGCATGATCATTACACAGGTGCACCTTGTGGTGGGGACAATAAAAGCACACTCTAAAATGTGTAGTTTAGTCACACAACACAATGCCACAGATGTCTCAGATTTTGAGGGCGCGTGCAATTAGCATGGTGACTGCAGGAACGTCAACCAAAGCTATTGCTAGAGAATGTTCTGAAACAAAGTTCTTCCATGGCCTGCATACTCACCAGACATGTCACCCATTGAGCACATTTGGGATGCTCTGGATTGACGTGTACGACAGCTTGATCCAGTTACCGGCAATATCCAGCAACTTTGCAGAGCCATTGAAGACGAGTGGGACAACGTGTCGCGCTGCATGAGGCAAATGGTGGTCACACCAGATACTGACAGCTTCTACCCCCAAGCCATAAGACTGCTGAACAATCAATCAAATAGCCACCCGGACTATTTACATTGACACCCCGCCCCCCTTTGTTTTTACACTGCTGCTGCTCGCTGTTTGTTATGTATGCATAGTCACTTTACCCCTACCTACATGTACAAATTACCTTGTTATTTTATTGTGTTACTTTTTATTAAATGTTTTACTTTAGTTTATTTAGTAAATATTTACATTACTCTATTTCTTGAACTGCATTGTTGGTTAAGGGCTTGTAGGTAAGCATTTCACAGTAAGGGCTACACCTGTTGTATTCGGTGCATGTGACAAATTAAATTTGATTTGATATCCAATTCAAATTGCTGGAGTATAGCTTTACTGTCGAAATACATATGGTCAGGACTGTACTGTACATATAAACTTTCACCTGACATTGATATGGCATGACTAAGTGAAAAATCTACTTGAGTAGAAAGATGTTAGGATTCGCCCCTGTACTGTACAGTCCTCATCATATGTATTTGATGGAATTATACTGAGTTATATTTTGGGTTATTTAGGTCACTTTAAAATGAAGTGTTACCGGCCTCTAATCCAGCAGAATGACAAGGTTCTATGTTTCCATTGCCAGTGATGGAGCTGAGTGCCAATGAGAGCCAGCTGTGTGTCAGTGTGGAGGCCAACACTGTCCGACTCCCTCCAATCAGGGTGAGCCCAGCAGCCAGTCAGAACACCCCTACGTACTCGCGCTCGCGCGTGCGCGCGCGCACACACACACACACACACACACACACACACACACAGCCATCTGTTAAATATTGCAGTAAAGAAAAGCTATTGTCTCACTGTCTGATATTCCATAGAACACTGCTAAAACAGAAGTACGTTCACTGGCAATTGTTTCCCCCCTAACACAATATCTTGTACCATGCATCACACTGCCAGACAGACATTAAAACCTGATTAGGACATGCGTTCCGCTAGCAGAACCCCTCGACAACATTCCGCTGAAAAGGCAGCGCGGGAAATAAAAAAATATTTTTTAGAAATATGTAACTTTCACACATTAACATGTCCAATACAGCAAATGAAAGATGAACATCTTGTTAATCTACCCATCGTGTCCGATTAAAAAAAAAATTGCTTTACAGCGAAAGCACAACATATGATTATGTTAGATCACCACCAAGTCAAAAAAACACAGCCATTTTTCCAGCCAAAGATAGGAGTCACAAAAAGCAGAAATAGAGATAAAATGAATCACTAACCTTTGATGATCTTCATCAGATGACACTCATAGGACTTCATGTTACACAATACATATATGTTTTGTTCGATAAAGTTAATATTTATATCCAAAAACCTCAGTTTACATTGGCGCCATGTTCAGAAATGCCTCCAAAATATCCGGAGAAATTGCAGAAAGCCACGTCAAATAACATAAATACTCATCATAAACTTTGATGAAAGATACATGTTTTACATAGAATTAAAGATACACTTGTTCTTAATGCAACCGCTGTGTCAGATTTCAAAAAACTTTACGGAAAAAGCACACCATGCAATAATCTGAGACGGCGCTCAGAAAATATAAATACATTTCCGCCTGTTGGAGTCATCAGAAATTACATTATAAATATTCCCTTACCTTTGATGATCTTCATCAGAATGCACTCCCAGGAATCCTAGTTCCACAATAAATTGTTGTTTTGTTCGATAATGTCCATTATTTATGTCCAAGTAGCTACTTTTGCTAGCACGTTTAGTACACATATCCAAACGCTCGTGCAGGTCCCAGCCGAACGTCGGATGAAAACTTCAAAAAGTTATATTACAGGTCGAAGAAACTTGTCAAAATAAGTATAGAATCAATCTTTAGGATGTTGTTATCATAAATATTCAATAACGTTCCAACCGGAGAATTCCTTTGTCTGTAGAGAAGCAATGTGAAATGCGCGTGACCAGGACCTGGCTCTCTGCCAGACCACTGACTCAAACAGCTCCCATCCGGCTCCACATCACAGTAGAAGCCTCATTGAAGGTTCTACAGACTGTTGACATCTAGTGGAAGCCGTAGGAATTGCAAACAGATCCATATCCTACTGTGCATTCAATAGGGACTGAGTTGAAAATCGACCAACCTCAGATATCCCACTTCCTGGTTGGATTTTTCTCAGGTTTTCGCCTGCCATATGAATTCTGTTATACTCACAGACATCATTCAAACAGTTTTAGAAATTTCAGAGTGTTTTCTATCCAATAGTAATAATAATATGCATATATTAGCATCTGGGACAGAGTAGGAGGCAGTTCACTCTGGGCACGCTATTCATCCAAAAGTGAAAATGCTGCCCCCTATCCCAAAAAAGTTAACAAACTACACACCTTCATCAAGTATTTCTACCTTAACCATTCATCAGGTTGTCATTATAATAATTTGTTCTCAGAGCATTCTATTTAGGTTCTCATTAGTTATCTCTAGTTGTACTTTGTAATATTTACTTTTTAAGGATTGTATGGTTGACTTTTAGTTGGCAGACTTTGACATCCCTCCCACGGTCCTGAGGAACTTCCATAGCCAGCCAGATGCTGTTATCCAGACCTCCATGTCTAGCAACTGGTGTTACATTCTGCCAAGGTCAGCACTTTGACACATTTTATTTTCCTTTTAAAGGTAGACTCAGCAATTTCACAGCGGTCACGTAATCACATTTTGGTAGACACTTTTATACACAGCGACTTACAGTAGAGAGTGCTTATAGAGAGAAACTTATAATATCTGAAAATATGCTGTAGCTAGACAGTGCCTTCGGAAAGTATTCAGACCCCTTGACTTTTTCACATTTTTGTTAGGTTACAGCCTTATTCTAAAATTGATTAAAACAAATTCCCTCATCCATCTACACACAATACCCCAAAATGACAAAGGAAAAACTGTTTTTTATAAATTTTTGCAAATGTAAAAAACATTTAAAACTGAAATATCACATTTACATAAATATTCAGACCCTTTACTCAGTACTTTGTTGAAGCGCCTTTGGTAGCGATTACAACCTTGAGTCTTCTTGGGTATGACGCTACAAGCTTGGCACGCCTGTATTTGGGGAGGTTCTCCAATTCTTCTCTGCAGATCCTCTCAAGCTCTGTCAGGTTAGATGGGGAGTGTTGCTGTAGAGCTATTTTCAGGTCTCTCCAGACATGTTTGATCGGGTTCAAGTCCGGGCACTGGCTGGGCCACTCAAGGACATTCAGAGACTTGTCCCGAAGCCACTCCTGCGTTGTCTTGCCTGTGTGCTTAGTGTCGTTGTCCTGTTGGAAGGTGAACCTTTGCCCCAATCTGAGGTCCCGAGTGCTCTGGAGCAGGTTTTCATCAAGGATCTCTCTGTACTTTGCTCCGTTCATCTTTGCCTCGATCCTGACTAGTCTCCCAGTCCCTGCCGCTGAAAAACATCCCCACAGCATGATGCTGCCACCACCATACTTCACCGTAGGGATGGTGCCAGGTTTCCTCCAGATGTGACGTTTGGCCTTCAGGCCAAAGAGTTCAATCTTGGTTTCATCAGACTAGAGAATCTTGTTTAGTTAGGTGCCTTTTGGCAAACTCAAAGCGGGCTGTTTTGTGCCTTTTACTGAGGACTGGCTTCTTGTGTCTGGCCACTCTACTATAAAGGCCTGATTGGTGGAGTGCTGCAGAGATTGTTGTCCTTCTGGAATGTTCTCCCATCTCCACAGAGGAACTCCAGAGCTCTGTCAGTGACCATCAGGTTCTTGGTCACCTCCCTGACCAAGGCCCTTCTCCCCCTATTGCTCAGTTTGGCCGGACGGCAACTCTAGAAAGAGTCTTGGTGGTTCCAAAAAGCTTCTTCCATTTAAGAATGATGAAGGCCACTGTGTTCTTGGGGACCTTCAATGCTGCAGAAATGTTTTGGTACCCTTCCCAAAATCTGTGCCTTGACACAATCCAGTCTCGGAGCTCTACGGACAATTCTTTCGACCTCATGGCTTGGTTTTTGCTCTGACATGCACTGTCAAATGTGCAGGGTTGCAAACTAATCACCTTTCGGCGAAATTCGCTGTTTTGAATCCAAAATAGGTGACCTAAGTGATTTGTGTAGATTCTATGACAAAAGTTTTGGTGCAGTGGGAGGGGGGGGGGCTTTGGATCACTACTGGCTGTAAGCGAACAAGTGATGCGCGTTTGGAGCAAACTGTCTGTATCCAAGGCTCAGCCAATCGTTCACATAACAACAGAATGCAGCATGCTACTGAAGAAACAACCAATTTGCTCTGGAAAGACAGCAGAGATTGGAAAGGCAGTTTGCAAGTTACAGAAGCGCATCCCCTGAACGATAACAAAGAGGTAGTGAGAAGCCTGACCACGGAGACGGGGTGAGAAGGTGATGAAGCGACTTCATGAGCTTCAACTGAAAAACAACTGGCATTTGGAAAGTTTGAGGTGAGGGAGAAAGTGTGGTGGAACAATTATTGTTAACATTGTTAAGATATCCTGCTAGCTGGATCGAATTCTGCATTAGCTAGCAAGAGAAATGTTCAGCAACATTAGCCAACTAACTGATCAAATAGTGAGTTTTGGTGTGAAAATAGCTGGCTAATAAAGTCTGACAGCTAGCTAACGTTACAACATCAGATGAGCTAACGTTAGTAACCTAACCAATTGGCTATAGTATTAACTGGTATACGACTCCTTGCCGTTCCTCAAGTTATAACGCATTAGTTGCTTACTGGACCCTGGCAATCTGTGTGAAATGTTAACTAGCAAATGAACCAACTACTATCTGTGAACTAATGTTTTCCCTCGACAGTATGTGGTTAATTTTCAGAAAGAGTGAATTAGGTGAAAATGAGGCGTTGCTTGTGAAACAAGTGGATTCAGGGATCAAGTGTAGCTGAGCTGGGCCTGGTTTATGCTGGATGCCACTATAGAGGTGTCGTGCTTTGGCATCATTAAAGTGAAGACGGTTATTTTATCAAATCAATTCTCTGTAATTATATTACGTGATTAAACTAATCATGTAAATATAATTAACTAGGAAGTCGGGCACCAAGGAAAATCTTCAGATTACAAAGTTATAATTTTCCTAAATTAACTCTTCAGATATTTTAATATCTGATCAATTAGTCTTCTAATTAATGAATTATTCTTTACCTCACGTTAGTCTCATTCCAAACGTCATAAATTGTTGGTTATCTGCACGAACCCAGCCTTTACTATGAATCATCCATATACCAATTGACTTAATCATTTATTTACTAACTAACTAAATAATCACAGAAATGCATAAACAAACAAACAGTAGATATGGTTACAAGGAAATGGTAGGGGAGGTTCCCTAGTGGGCTAAGCCGATATGACGGCTTGGTGGACAAAGGGAAGTGGGTGTGGACTGATGAGGGCGGGAAAGACAAAAGCAGTCACTACACAGTTGATAATTATATTAATTGAAATGCTAATCCTTTGCACATGAACGCTCACTCATTCGGGAATAATTGCAATCAATATATATTTACGCCCAGTGTGTTGTCGTGATCTCTGTTGGAATCGTCAGTCCTTCTGTTGGAGAGTCAGTTCTTCATCGTCTCTCTCTCTGCCTCCCTGAAGATCAAAGTCTTTAGAGTACCATTCAGAAATGTTCTCATAGAATAGATGTTTCGGCAGTTGTCGGTCTACGCATCCCAGGGTGACATAATTTCTAGCTGCAGACTAGTAATTAGTATCTAAGATTTGCTCTTATTCTGTCGGGATCGATAGTCTCAGAGTTTAACCGTTTCCCGCCGTGAAGCCAATGCTCCACGTGGTATGGTTAGGAATTCAACAACCATTGCAACCTGAGCTTAAACTGGGGGTTTTGTGGTCTAAACTCAACTTGTGCCCCCTCTGTGTCCATCGAGGTACGCGTGGTCTGAAGAGGATTTCCTCAGGATAAGGTTTTATTCGTAACAATAGAAAAGGCGGGTCTATGATGCCAGATCATGTCTGTGCTCATGGGGGCGGGCCAGTGACTTAGTTAATCTTTAAAGGGAATACAATTCTCTTTCGTTAAAGGTTTACAGTCAGCTTACATCATTTCACAAATAGTTTCATCTTTACTCATTAATTTTATACAAGAATTATATACAAACCCCATAATTGAGAAATTTACATATTCAGAGATATACTGTAGTTATGTGTTTCCTCTCCTCACCAAATGGTCACCAAATGAAACACACTCGTCATACCTGTCCTTTGAGTGTCCACAGACCATTCCCACCTTCTCACAAGTGGACATTTTGTATCAAATTCCCAATTTGCCATGTGAAATCCTTTGTTCTCTCTATGTGTCTCTCTTTCTGCATGGCCAGGGGGAGAGAGTCTCCTCCAGGAATTTATGACCTGAGATAACAGAACCTGGGTGTAGGGGAGAGAGAGAGAGAAAGAGGGGGATGCTGCGATCTATACCCTGAAAGGCCCACGTCATGACAGAGGTGAAAGGAACACCACACACTTTCCCTCTTTCTCACTTTTTCAATACAGTGGATAAAAAGGGCTATGTCAGGTGTAGTCTCTGCCTGAAAGAGATCAATTATGTCAACAAAGGGTATCTGGCACATTGTAGAACAGATGTTCACAGGCAGAAAGTGTACAATGTAATAATGTGCAGTGTAGTCCAAAGATATTGCTTTTATTGTGTTGAACTTGACAATAACACTTGTGTGTGAGGGGGGATAATTACATTTTTTACTTTTGCACACATGTAGCCTTGTGCACCTGATCAATGTCTATTATAGTGGCCACTATAATAGAGCAAAAATAGAACGCCTATTTGTTTCATTCTATTTCTACTTTAAGATATTTTTTCCCCAAGTGCAATATTTAGACGTGTGTGGTCACAAGCGTTCTATTATAAAGGCTGTCATGGCTAACTGCAATATTAGTGTATTGTTTTTTCTCAAGACTTGAGTGTCATTTGCAGTAAAGTCTAGGCAACAAATAAGATTGGATTGCTTTCTTTAAATGTTTTATTTTACACATAGAGACTGATCATGTAGCTCGTATATTCTTTGCTATTTAATTAGTTAAAACCTGCATTTCCCACTAGCAGAGATTTTGTGCATGTTTCAGTGCAAAAAAAATAAGTGTCACCTTTCTGGGCCTTTACCGGTTTGCATCCCTGCAACTTTTGGGACCGTATATAGACAGGTGTGTGCCTTTCCAAATCATGTCCAATCAATTGAATTTACCACAGGTGGACTCCAATCAAGTTGTAGAAACATCTCAAGGATGATCAATGGAAACAGGATGCACCTGAACTCAATTTTGAGTTTCATAGCAAAGGGTCTGAATACGTATGTAAATAAGGTATTTCTGTTTTGTATTTTTAATACATTTGCAAAAATGTCTAAAAACCTGTTTTCACTTTGTCATTATGGGCTATTGTGTGTAGATTTCTGAGGATTCTTTCATAAGGCTGTAACGTAACAAAATGTGGGAAAAGTCAAGGGGTCTGAATACTTTCCGAAGGCACTGTACATTTTCATACTTTTTTCATACTTTTCATACTTCATTCCCACTTCTCCTGTGGGAATCGAGCACACAACCCTAGCGTTGCAAGCACCATGCAGATTCTTTCTGTATTCATAATAACAAGTGTTACGAGCACACGGGCAGGGGTTTGTACACAGGTACGTGCACACAGGCAGGAGTTTGAAAACAAAGACACTGTAATCCAGTGGAGGATGGTGGGATGAGCTATAGGAGGACAGGCTCATTGTAATGGCTGGAATGGCATAAATGGAGGGGAAAAAAACATTGCGATGACAGGTTGGATTGAACTGTTGATATGTCATGGAACTTGAATACTTATGTATGAACAGAGAATAACATAAAACGTAAAAACATCAAAATCAGGGTTGGGCTCAATTCCATTTCAATTCAGGAAGTGAACATGCATTTAGCAATTTTAGTTTACCTCCTGAATTTACTGAATTGAAATGGAATTGAGCCCAAAACTGATCAAAATAGAATATAGGTATAGGTTTAGGATCTTCATTTGAGGTTTAAAAAGGCTTCTGAAGTTTGTAATTTTCACTTTGAAATTTCAGACTTGATTTTCCCTTAAGATAAATATATCAAACCCTACAAACATGTCCATTAATTATAATCAAATAATAATTCATGTTTCCTGTTGCTGCGGGATTATTTTCCTGCTGTAGCAAAACTGACTAAGATTTGACAAATTAAGATCCAAATGAAGGTCCGACATCTGTACAACCTGTCAATCTTGTATGTCTTTACTGATATGTTATAGGTACACTTGATATATAGCTTCCGTCTGTGTTGTGTGTAGCATGAAAAGGGGTCAGATCGTCAGCATCAGTCACCGGATGCCCACCGAGAGCCCCTTCCAGTGCTACGCTGATATCCAGAATCACTGGAGCAGTTTGGTAGGTTACAGTCTGGTCCCACATCTGTTTGTGCTGTCTTGCCAACTCCTATAATCACTATCATGACAATGGCCATAGGAGTTGGCAAGACAGCACAAACCGATCTGAGACCAGGCTAGGTAAGTTACACTTCACATGAACTACTTTTCATAAGGGCTGCATAAAGCTGCCATAAAAGAGACATCTCATATGTCATAACTACAAGTTTTTCCTGACTACGTTACCTGACTAGGAAAAGCTCTGGGCCCTAGTTAAAGGTTATGATTCCAGGTTGGGTCAAGCTCACTTTAGTGAACCATGTGTCACTGTAAAATCAGACTAATTCACTAATAGCTTACCTACTGTAATTGGCTAGGCATAACGCCTGCTTGCTAGCTTACCTAAATGATATGTAGTGTCACAACCATGTCAAGTTATTTGGCATCAACTGATTTCTGTTATGTCAACAATAATGCAAACTCACATTGGCGTCACACAACACACACACACGTATACTACTCCAGGGAACTGTTGTTCTAACTTCAACCACAGGATCAAACTCGACAGGCGGTGAATGACATCCCATTGCTCACATCTTGTCTGTCAACATCTGTCAGCAACTAAACATGGACTTGGCCCGGCGCAGTGTGTGTGCTTGAGTGTGCCTGTATGCGTGTGAGTTTGTGTGACAGTGTTTGACTGTGGACTTGGCCCTTCAGAATGACGGTATGACTCACTAACGTTGGCTGGAAACAAGCCATCAGATTTCACACCCACGCTGCCTAACCTACCATCATGTTGTTAATTAAGGTCCCGTTGCTCCTAAAATGACCAATGATAAACATGCATTGCCAAAGCCTCACTGGCCTGTGGGGTTGGGCCAGTGGATAGAACAAATGGACGGGACAGCTGGCTGATAGTAATGCTCGACACGTTAGTGTTGGTGTTGGTCTGTCGTCACATCTGGGTGAGTGCTTAACATCCAGAGACGGGTCACAAACAAATAATCTCCCTTGCTGTCTCTTCTACTCACCCCTTCTGTTTGACACTGCTAGCTTATAAACACACACACAATACACACTCGCACACAGTTAATGTATTTGTCCTTACTACTTCTTCCTTGTTTTTTTCTTATTTTTCAGTATGGCTACCAACTCCCCCAAATTGATGAGGAAGAAGTGATTTATTGCAACGTATACTTCAAACTGGTTGGAGAAAGGCTGTTCACGTATCCTTTTAAGCCTATAGTATGGATTGGGGACCATCGGAGGCATCTGCCTTTGGCCAACCTGTTGACTGTTATGTTGTTACACTGACTCAAAACTGTCACGTTTATGTCTACTCATGCAACTATTATTGTGATAAGCCACAGTTAGTGTTTTCTTGTAACTGCTTGTAACCAGCATTTGTCCCTTGATAGGCTGTAAAATTAAACAATAATCGAAATCTGGAGAGAGAAAATAACAAAACAAGCCGTGTAAAATGGTTCACATATGGTGTTCTTCAAGCCAGTGTTCACTCTTTAAATTCATTCAAATTTGGCATACATTTAAATTAATCTTAAAGGGGCAATTACATTGTTTACAAATAATGGAGTAAAACAAGCTTATATTTTGGCTTCTGATGGGGTACAACAGTTGAACTAAACTCGTGAGGAATTTCTAAATTATATTTTTCAAACATCAATGGCTATACATCATTAATTTAAAAGTCCAAAAATGGATATACCAATCCCAGATGGGTCCTTTTAAAGTGAGCTCCATCCAGACAGTGAACATGTTACGTTTCTTTAAAGGCCCAGTTCAGGCAAACTAGATTTTCCTGTGTTTTAGAAACTCAGCAAAAAAAGAAACGGTCTTTTTCAGAACCCTGCCTTTCAAAGGTAATTTGTAAAAATCCAAATAACTTCACAGATCTTCATTGTAAAGGGTTTAAACTGTTTCCCATGCTTGTTCAATGAACCATAAACAATTAATGAACATGCACCTGTGGAACGGTCTTTTAGACACTAACAGCTTACAGACGGTAGGCAATTAAGGTCACAGTTATGAAAACTTAGGACACTAAAGAGGCCTTTCTACTGACTCGAAAAAACACCAAAAGAAAGATGCCCAGGGTTTCTGCTCATCTGTGTGAATGTGCCTTAGGCATACTGCAAGGAGGCATGAGGACTGCAGATGTGGCCAGGGCAATAAATTGCAATGTCCGTACTGTGAGACACCTAAGACAGCGCTACAGGGAGACAGGACAGACAGCTGATCATCCTTGCAGTGGCAGACCGTGTAACAACGCCTGCACAGGATCGGTACATCCGAACATCACACCAGGTACAGGATGGCAACAACCACTGCCCGAGTTCCCCAGGAACGCACCTACCCTCCTTCGGTGCTCAGACTGTCCGCAATAGGCTGAGAGAGGCTGGACTGAGGGCTTGTAGGCCTGTTGTAAGGCAGGTCCTCATCCGACATCACCAGCGATAAGGTTGCTCACTTGGCACAAACCCACCGTCGCTGGACCAGACAGGAGTGTCAAAAAGTGCTCTTCACTGACGAGTCGCGGTTTTGTCTCACCAGGGGTGATGGTCAGATTCGCGTTTATCGTCGAAGGAATGAGCGTTACACCGAGGCCTGTAATCTGGAGCGGGATCGATTTGGAGGTGGAGGGTCCGTCATGGTCTGGGGCGGGGTGTCACAGCATCATCGGACTGAGCTTGTTGTCATTGCAGGCAATCTCAATGCTGTGCGTTACAGGGAAGACCTCCACCTCCCTCATGTGGTACCCTTTCTGCAGGCTCATCCTGGCATGACCCTCCAGCATGACAATGCCACCAGCCATACTGCTCTTTCTGTGCGTGATTTCCTGCAAGACAGGAATGTCAGTGTTCTGCCATGGCCAGCGAAGAGCCCGGATCTCAATCATATTGAGCACGTCTGGGACCTGTTGGATCGGAGAGTGAGGGCTAGGCCCATTCCCCCCAGAAATGTCCGGGAACTTGCCTTGGTGGAAGAGTGGGGTAACATCTCACAGCAAGAAATGCCAAGTCTGGTGCAGTCCATGAGGAGGAGATGCACTGCAGTACTTAATGCAGCTGGTGGCTATAAATAAATACTTTTGATTTTGACCCCCCCTTTGTTCAGGGACACATTATTCCATTTATGTTAGTCACATGCCTGTGGAACTTGTTCAGTTTATGTCTCAGTTGTTGAATCTTGTTATGTTCATACAAATATTTACACATGTTGAGTTTGCTGAAATTAAACGCAGTTGACAGTGAGAGGACGTTTCTTTTTTTGCTGAGTTTATATACTTCCACACTATGAGGTTGAATAATATTGTGAAAATGTTGATAATGCCCTTTTAGTGTAAGAGCTGTTTGAAAAGACTGCATGACATTTCAGCCTGTTTAGGTGGGATGAAGTTTTGGCCTGCCTGGTGACATCACCAGTCAACGGTTAATAGACCAATAAGAAAGAGAGTTCCAAACCTCTGCCAGTAACAGCTCATTTTAAGTTTTCCCCTCCCTACTCAGACAGGCAGTCCTAGCAAAAATCTTGCTTGAGAAATTGCTATTTTCTAAGAAGTTATTTTTGTTTACCATTTTATTTGAAAACATTCACAGTAGGGTACGTAATTGTTATCCAGAAATAATTTGCTACTGAGATAAAAACAGATGCATTGGACCTGTAACTAGTCTGCTCAGATACCCTCTGAGCTGTATCCGGACTGAGCCTGTGCAGCGCTGTCCCAGGGTGGACCTCCAGGGGGTGCTCGGCTCCTTCCTATCCCACCTGAGGGAGAGCCTGCAGACTGTCTGTGGCTTCCCAGCCCGCATGACCAGCAAGCCCTGCTACCACACCACCAGCCTGTTAAGCATCGCCTCAGCACAGGTACAGGGTGCACACTAGTGGTTAGCTGTTTGTTCACCCGCACATGCCCGTAATTGCTAATAATCCACAACCACCCGACTATATGTGATGAAGTGAAAATCTTAAGCCCGCACCCGACCCTAACCCGCTAATATAGAAAATGCTCTATAGGCTACAGTCAAAGACTGCAGAAAGAGTTTGGTAGGCTATTTGTTCGTCAACTAGATCCATGCAGCTTCTCCTCTGTCATTATATGTTGCCCTAGAAGACTAAATAAACCCTTGCTCACCAGAATAATGTCTTGAATCGATAGAATGAATGCTTAAATCTAGTTGACATCGGTAAAGTTTTCTCTGTCAAATTCTTTCATGGAGCAAAGACCTTTAGGGACCGGGAGAAAATGCAGTAACTCCCAAAAAAATGACATCAGTTTGATCTGTAGGAAATAGAAAGCTGTGAAAACAATCCAACATGTTTCTGATAAGATTTCAGGTTGGCTTGAATGCATATTTTATGTGGTTGAAATACTATCATCTTTTATGATGCTGATAAATATAGTACCTCTACAGATGGTATCTAACTGAGCATTAGCATTCTCTCAAGATGCTGAAAGAAAGAAATCATATTTCTCCACTCCTGTTCCCAAGTCAAAATGTTGCCTACATTTGATGTAGGTTATTATTTTACTGCAAGAAGTGGTTAATTTTGCAGGAGTTAATTTTAAGGCTATGTGAGGTCCAGATTTCACTTTCCATTTAACCCGTTTGAACAGCAGGCTACAATTCCCTTGACGTGCCATAGGCCTATTTGAAGTCTACTGTCTTGTGACTGTTGAATTTGTTTAGTGCCTCACAATCATCACACATAACATAGCCTGCATTGCTATCATCCTCTTTTAGCACTACAACCAATCTTTCCCAAACATTACTTCCCTTCACTTTCACAGCTTTTCTCTTATTGAATTAAACTCCGACATTGCCCTTTTTGCCTCAGTGGATTGACCTGAACTTTTTCTGCCCGTTCCCCAAAGCATTTGGCGATTGGTGTGTAGGCTATTTGGCACGCATACAGTTAGGCCCTAAAGCTTAAGCTTGTGCACTAATGCCAGATAGTCTAAAATAATGAGAGAGAAAAACTCTATTAGCCTATAGATCAGGGATGGATAACTTTGATGAATAAAACTGAACAGTGGCTCATGGGTCTGCAAATATAAATTGCACAAGAATGATACATTTATGGATTTTGTAAGGTATTGTTTTCTCTCTATTCAACCCACCCGCCCTTTATCCACACTATATTGAATTACCCTAAACCCGTCCTGCCCGCGGTATCCGCGTGGACTGTAGGTTATGAGTCAACCCGCGCATCACGAGTGCACACTGCACACACACTCGTACGCACAGACACACTCACAGGTACAGGACTACAGACTGTCATTGATACAACTTATGTCATTTTGCACACATAGACGCACATACTGGTACTATATTGTGCCTTGGTGCCGCTCATATTTCTCTTGTATTTCAAATTACACATGCAAGATTTCTACGTTTTAGAAGTTTTACAAAAGAGACACTATTCATGATAAAGATTTTATTTTAATAGTCGATTTTTTATATTTCCCACTTTAGTTTTATCTGTAGAATTTATCTTCACAAAATAAGATTTACGCCTTACATTTCTCTAGATCCAAATTTATGTTTGACAGTTTTTATTTATCCCAAACTGTCAGAAAGGAGGTGTGATGATAAATGTCTGGGTTCTCCCAATAGGATGTGAGAAACGAGCAGAAAGAGAGAGAGAAGGCTCCGGTTCCCTCCTCTGTCCACCCACCCTTTCTGGTGATTGATTAGTACAATCTGGGTGAATAATACAAGGCAGAGAAAATCCTTGAATTTTCAAGTTGAAACAATGGCAAAGCGTTCTGCTAGCAGCTAGGTCATATCCTCCTCCCTGGGTCATATTCATTAGTACTCACCGTAGCAAAAGGTTTTGCAATGGAAAACAGCCATGAAAACAAACGATTCATATTGGATAACTTCAGGTTAGTCCCTCCCTGTTTCAGTCCGTTTTGCGTCTGTTTGGTGCCTAGTGAATACGACCCTGGTGTGTTATTGCCCACAGATGTTGGTGGTGGAAGCTCTAGCTGTCAAAGTGAATAGAGGTTTATTTGTGCTGGACCTGGAACGAGACGCTGTTATTAAAGGTTGACAAATTATGTGGGAGCTTGTTGAAACACCCTACCCACTGGCCACAGACGTCAATTCAATGTCTTTTACACGTTGGTTCAATGTAATTTCATTGAAATAACGTGGAAACAATGTTGATTCAACCGGTGTGTGCCAAGTGGGTATTTACAGTGTTTAATTAAGAAGTTAATTAAGTAGGACTTGAACTCACAGTAATCATCCGTTTTACAAGAGTAATAACTGTATATGTACCTAGATTTGGGGTGACGTGATATATGGTTCTTAGGTATTATGGAGTCATTATGGATTAATTTCATACATTTATAGTATACAAAGCTGGTGCTACTCTGGCCATTATATCATATTTTTTCAAAATGCCCTGCTGCAGCAAGAAGGTACATTGTTAATGTGTCAAACATGGTGCCAAATGCTAGTTAATTAGCAATACAACATGTAATGACGGTGCAGTTACAGTACATCCACTTTGAAGGAAATGTTTTTTATTGAGCTGCAGTACAGTTTCACTTTTTAATTCCCAGAACTGTATGTTCCCATGTCCCAACATCACTGCACTGTGCATTCCTTTGTGGTCGCAGGTGGCTAGTGGCAAACCGGTGAACTTGACGACCAAGTCAGCTAGCAGGCCCGTGCTGAGTCAACTCCATGCTCCCTGCCCCCTCAAGCACTCATTTGGGGGGGCACCAGGCGCCCAGACTCTCAGCCAGCCAGTGGGACAGAGTGGCAGCAGCAGCTATCTCAGCACTGGAAGAACCCAGGGGGTCCATCCCACACCCCCTCAGAGTTATACCCCAGGGAGAGGCTTGCACTCCTCCTCTCTCTATCCCAGTGCAGCCCCTCCCCAACCCATCACACACCCCCAACACAACCAGGCCCCACCGACTGGACCCAAGATGGTACCCATCTTCAAGAACAAGGCCCTCCCGCGCCATGTCAATGTCACCCAGCTTTTGGCTGAGAAGCAGCAGAGGAGAGCCGAGGAGCAACGGCAGACACCTGTGTCGGGACAGAAGAGGGCCTGCCCAGCCTTCTCTTCCTTTTCCTCCTCGTCTGTTCCCCTCTCTTTGCTTTCCTCGTCTACCTCTTCCAAGTGGACAGAGGAAGCCCGCCGGCCCACTCCAGCGTCCATGCCTCACTTGACCCCCTGTCCGCGGCCTGAAGCGGTATCCCCACATTCCTCCCAGGTGCACGCCAGTGAGAGCGCTTTCAGAGTGAGGGACGAGATCGCCTCGGGTCCCCCTCATCTTCTTCCATCTGGCCTGCTAGGCAACAGAGGGGTGAGTCACCACCAAACACACTCTAGATGTAATTTGAGATTTAGTCCAATCACATTTCAGTTGAAACTTTTACTGCAGTGGGCTAAATCAGGGTCACACAGATTGTTTTTTGGTAGTCTTAAACAAATCTACTTTGAAACAAAAGTATACACCTCACACACATGGTTATAGGCTTTAAAAAAGAAGTACCATGTCAGATATAGAGTTTTTTGTTTGCATCCCAACATTACACTATATATACTGTACATCACAGAAGACTGAAAACAAAACTATTTGACACAGAAACACTGTATTTTCAGCGTAAAAAAAAAATATATAATGTTTATTAATTTTGAAAATATGAATAACATTCCACCCATGTGTCCACTAGGTCATTTTACTACAGGAAAGGGCTACGATGGGATTTCCATCTTAGGAATTAAGATTAGCTCGCCTAATTTAAATTTAAGGGCATATCCATTGCATTCAGTGCTTGATTGTTTGTGTGAAGTCAATGCTTTTTCCCAGGCGATGATTTGTCCCTGTACTGTACTGTATGATTGAGACTGTGCAGGAGTCAAATATGTTTTATGTGTGTGTATTTGCTGAGAATTTGAATATATATATATTTTTATATATAAAGATATATTGTAATGTATTTAAAGTAATGGGTTCTCATCTTTCAGGGGGACTGGTTTGAGTCAAAACCAAAGAAGCCAAAGTCTGCAGTGCAGGATGTGGATGTGGAGAAGCACGCGAGAAGTAACCAGGTATGTCCTTTACTATACTTTTACCTTGCCCTTTACCATAGCTTTGATTTACAGTGAAAAGTATGTATTTTGCAAATGTTCTGCATGTTGAGAGAGGTGATAAATTCGACAAATGGTTTGAGGGAGGCAAAACATCCCACCAAAGCAGGTTGATTAGGGGACGATACATCAGGGTAAGTGTTTAGCAAGATCCATAAACCGAATAGATTTTCCCACTACACCCCTAATTGAATTCCATTACAAGCTTTTACTAAATGAGATCCGTCTTGTGTCTTGTTCCCGAGCTAGATACCATTTTTTACAGATACTATTTCACAAAAGTTACGACTCGGTTGATCATTTTTACGAGGGAGCCGGGGGAAAGTTTATTAGAATGATTGCTGCTATTTTGACTGATTCGTTTTCGGAATGGCACACACATTGGCACTGAATGGACATAGTGACCTTACCAAATATACTTCAGGGAGGGCCAGATATAATCTATAGGGATGTTACTCTTCAAAATTACTTTACAGCGTCTGCATAGTTCATTATTACAACTGCAGTCATTTATCTTTTGTAGCTGCATTGGTTTTGGTTTTATTTGAGTAAACTATGGAAGTCTGAGTTGATTTGAGCTTTTAGGTCATTTATACTTCTCTGTAAGCAAACACCCAAAGGAGCCAGGAAATTTGCCAACATCTACACACAATCAACAGAAAGTAAATTTTCCTGTACAATGAAGAGTGAACAAAACTAAGGATCTCAACACATAATGTATGGAGGACTCACATAAGAAATGTCTTGATGTTTGATATGCTCCCCCCTCAGAAGGTGAAGGTGTCTCCACTCTGTCTGATGACATCACTCTCAAACCGCTAATTGTAAACTAAGCTGAAGGATAAAATAAAAAATGATTCCTTATCGGTACAATTTCAGAGCTATAATTCAGAAACTAAAGTAAGCAAAGTAAGCATCCGAAAGATGACATTATACAAAGATTACAGTATACCTGTGAGGAAATTCTCTACCACCTCAGATTTTTTCATGACCTACAGTAGGATAAGTAGGATGTAAGAAGGGTTTTATGAAAACATTTAATTGATTGATTGGCTTTATGATTGAACATGTCTTGTTTGCTATTTATTCAGCTGTCGAAGATCAATGTGACGACCCTGCAGGCCTGGCTGAAGAGCCGCGGAGTGGTGGTACGGTCCAAGGAAAGGAAAGAGGAGCTGGTGTCCAAGGTCATGCGTTGCCTGAGTGAATCTTGAGTAGTGAGGGTCAACTTCCAGACAGACACAGAGAGGGTCATTTTACACTATGCAACATCACAGAGAACGAGCTGGTTTTACGGGTCATTGATAGTGAGCTTTGTATTGCTATCAGGTCTCTGTGTTATCATTCTTGAATGATATGTACTGTACCTGTATGGTGTTATTGTTATGAAGTTAATACCCACTTGGCACAGAAGTCAATTCAACTGAGTTAGTAAGATGTTTCTGGCCTTGAGTTTGAGGTAAGAACTGATCATTTTATGTAATATATTTATTGAATTTATTTGTTTAAAATAAAAAGAGTAATATCACCTATTTATATAGTTTTGTTTTATATTTTAGTAATTTTTATTAATCCCCATTTCTTGCTTTTCTTGTTCAATTTGTCATTTTCTGTAGTATGTCTGAGCTTTATTTCAGAAAAGATAAAAGCAAATGTCTGTTAATGGAGTTTTCATTTCAGAGTAGTACTTATTCAATATTCAGATCCTTTGAAATTGTGCATACACATTGATTGCCATAATAAAACAAAGATGTTTTTAATATTAAATAGAAAGGATTCCCCATGTAAAATGAATATGGCCCCCTTACATTTTCTGCTCTTTGCAGAGTGAATGTTCTGTGACCAGACCTGGATTCCAATACTATTCGATAATCTTCAAATCGTTGTTTTTTTTTGGGGGGGGGGGGCGTCCTACAGGAGTGCCAGGTGGCTGGCGTTTGCACTTTTGGGACTTTTCTATTAGTTCCACTGCAACAGGCAAACAGATAAAGTATTTGAAATGATTTCAAATAGAATTTGAACCCAGGTCTACCTCTGACCGCATTGATTGTGCTATGTTTACTGAGCCAGCCAGTCAACTCACAAATTCTCTTCAATGCCTCCCTCTCTAGCCAGGTTTCCATTCAACCTTTTTATGCAAGTAAAGTACATGTCGGATAAAAAATGTAATGACAAGCCTGATGAAAACAGCAAATTTGTAGGTAAACTTTCCAAATGCCGACAAACCAAAATACGCTAGACAAGGTGGGATGTTTAAATTATGTGAGAAATGGTGGTGGAAATGTCTTTATGCACAAATATTGATATAATAATTATATCAAAGTAAACTTGGAGTCACGCAATGTTGTGTGGTCCTCCAACTATGACTCAGGAAAGCATGCAGTTTATTAGGCTACAGATGAAATACGTTATGATGAACTTCACAGGGTGGTGAAAGTGCACGGTAATGAGCTTGATACTTATTTTCAATAAATATCAAGGGTTTTATTCTGGTGCCTGATACTTGTCTGCCATTTGACAAATAAAAATAATCTTCGTCCATAATAATTTCATCATGTAGGCTATACCTGCACTGTATCTGCGAGCTGTTGTCTAGAATGCACGTGCCAAGACCAGAGTGGGCACATTAGCTATATAATTTCTTGTGACAAAACCATCAGTAGAGTTGAAAATGCGATGGAAACCCATTTAACTTGTATTTTTTATTCAGCACATGGGAATTTTAACCAAAAAAGTTATTTTCATGTGAACTATGTCATCACGCACCGCCTATTATCTGCAACAAGTCAATTTGATGGAAACACATCTCTGGTGGGAAAATGTGCATTTAGTTTTTATGCAGATTTTAGAATATTTGCATGAAAATCTGTCAGTAGTTGGATGGTACCCTAGCTAGAGACAGAATTGCGACAGCACAAAAGTCTTGTATAACTAAGTATGATGGAAAGCGATGCGATGGTTGTTGGAGCCAGCTGTAATGATGATACCCTCTGTCTGGATCGACTGCAAAAGAGTAAAAAGCATTTGTGTGAAATGTAAATGGATGGCGACTTTGATCACAAGCATCAGAAGCCAAACTGCGTGTCTTTCAAAGAGGAGACTTAAAGCTCTTTCTTTATGGTTTATTCAGGCAAAAGCTTAATGATCCGTACCAATCTGACACCGAGAGCTTTGCATTTAGTTTCAACTTTTCTTTCAAGGTTTTTTTAAAACCATTATTTTGGAGGGGTAGTATTTCATACATCACAGTTTTTAATGTGAAACAGACCGTGTGAATTTTTCCTCTTCCCTTTCTCGGCTTTAAGGGCAACTGTTAGTCATTAGATTTAATGACTCCAAGCATCATGGTCCTTTTATGGATGCATGTACTCTTTGTGACAGTAATGTGATATTACTTTGATAATTAGTCTTTACCTAATTTCACTCCCGACTCTACCTTCTCTTCCTCTGTATCTGCTGCTAAAGCCACTTTCTATCACTCTTAATTTCAAGCTTCTGCCTCTAACCCTGGGAAACTATTTTCCACCTTCTCCCTCCTTAATCCTCCTCCCCCTTCCCTTCTCCCTCTCTGAGGATGACTTTGTCAACCACTTTGAAAATAAAGTAGACGACATCCGCTCCTCATTCACACAGCCTATTGAGTCCACTGGTCCCACTCACACAGAACTACCCTATGCCTTGACCTCTTTCTCTCCTCTCTCTCCAGATGAAATCCTGCGACTATTGAGGTCTGGCCGCCCAACAACCTGCCCGCTCTATCCCATCCCCTCCTCCCTTCTCCAGACCATCTATGGAGACCTTCTTCCATTCCTCACTTCCCTCATCAACTCATCCATGACCACAAGCTGAGTCTCCTCTGACTTCAAAATGGCCCGAGTTGCTCCCCTCCTCAACAAACCAACTCTCGACCCCTCCGACATCAAAAACTACAAAACTACAAACTACAAAAAAACTACAAAAACTCCCTTCTTTCTTTTCTTTCAAAAACACTTTAGCGTACTGTCTCTGACCAACCCTCTCGCTGTCTCTCTCAGAACGATCTTCTTGACCCTAAACAGTCAGGCTTCAAGATGGGTCACTCAACTGAGACTGCTCTTCTCTGTGTCACGGAGGCTCTCCACACTGCCAAAGCTGACTCTCTTCTCTGTTCTCGTTCTCCTAGATCTATCAACTTCCATTGACACCGTGAACCATCAGATCCTCCTCTCAGGGCTGGGCATCTCAGGCTCTGCATCCTGGTTTGCATCCTACCTGGCAGGCCGCTCCTACTATGTGACATGGAGAGGATCTGTGTCTAGCCCCCAGGGCTCAGTTCTAGGCCCTCTCCTCTCTCTCTATACATTAAGTCACTCGGCTCCATCATATCCTCACATGGTCTCCCCAATCATTGCTATGCGGATGACACTCGACTACTTTTTTCCCTTCCCCCTTCTGACACACAGGTGGTGACACGCATCTCTGCGTGCCTGGCAGATATCTCATCTTGGATGTTGGCCCACCACCTCAACAGCCTCCCGGGGAAGGCCTGCCCATTCCAAGACCTCTTCATCACGGTTGACAACTCCACGGTGTCCCCCTCCCAGAGTGCAAAAGAACCTTGGCGTGGCCCTGGACAACACCCTGTCGTTCTCTGCAAACATCCTAAATCCTCTCATGTCACCCCGCTCCTCCGCACACTCCACTCCGCACACTCCAGACTGGGCCTTCCAACAGAACAAGACAACTCAGGAGTGGCTTTGGGACAAGTCTGAATGTCCTTGAGTGGCCCAGCCAGAGCCCGGACTTGAATCCATGAAGAGACCTGAAAATAGCTGTGCAGCGACGCTCCCCATCCAACCTGACAGAGCTTGAGAGGATCTGCAGAGAAGAATTGGAGAAAATACAGGTGTGCCAAGCGTGTAGCGTCATACCCAAGAAGACTTGAGGCTGTAATCGCTGCCAAAGGTGCTTCAACAAAGTACTGAGTAAAGGGTCTGAATACTTATATAAATGTAATATTTCCGTTTTTTATTCTTTTGCAAAAGTTTCTAAAAACCTGTTTTTGCTTTGTCATTATGGGGTATTGTGTGTAGATTGATGAGGGGGGGACTATTTAATCAATTTTAGAATTTAGGCTGTAACGTAACAAAATGTGGAAAAAGTAAATGGGTCTGAATACTTTCCGAATGTATGTTTGTCCCACCTAGGCATCTTAAGATAAGAATCTGGATAAGAATTCATTACCCATAGTACAGTAGTTGTGTTTCACTCGTCTTACAGAGAGAGAACATACCTTTGTCGAATATGGGTTTCATATTTCATTTACAATGCCTACGGGTACTATCAATTACTATGGGGTGTGATTGCTTGGCAATAATGTGTTTGTGTGGCTTGCTACGGAGAGAAATGGAGGCCAAAATCACATCAAAGCTATTGGCCTTAATC
Source organism: Salvelinus sp. IW2-2015 (assembly GCF_002910315.2). Taxonomy (NCBI): domain Eukaryota; kingdom Metazoa; phylum Chordata; class Actinopteri; order Salmoniformes; family Salmonidae; genus Salvelinus; species Salvelinus sp. IW2-2015. The sequence goes on from NC_036867.1 coordinate 19,568,740, forward strand.
TCTTGTCAGTGTGGAGACTGACTAATGCAGACAGTCAGTCGGCGAGGTGTAGAGACAGACAGGTGCAGACAGAAAGACAGTTGGAGAGTTAGAGACACACAGACAGAGAGGTGTAGAGACAGACTAGACAAAAAGAGAGGTGTACAGACAGGTGTGCAGCGTAGCTGGAGGAGACGGAGGTTGAGTTCCTGAGAAACACCCTATTTTTGAATGCTGTTGCTCCAGGGTTGGAGCACACATTCCGCGGGCTGAGGCGTGCCGTGTCTCGCACCGGTGTGCGGTTTATTCACGGGCTGCTGCATGACAATGCTCTGTTTACCTGATCTACGTAACCTACATACTGTTAATGATCGCCATCCACAGACTGAGACTAAGGTCTCTGCTCCCTTATTACAGCCTTGTCATGTGTTCCTTAATGGTGGTTTTGTTTTCCTTTCAAGGCAAATGTCAGGAGGCCTAAAAAATATGTATATTACACCCCTGTTTAGCCTGTACTGTAGTCGCATGCTTACAGCAGTTGCTCATTGACTAAACAGCATTAACTGACAGGCTTTTTCCTTCAAACATATTTGTATTCCTTTCAAATAGTCTTGGAAACAGAGGTATGTAAGAGTTGGAAAGGTTGGAAACTTTAGGGGGTGTCATTAAATCAGACGGTGGGCTGCAAATATTCCCTAGGATTCCTTTTTGCTGCATATTTAATGTTTACCAATACATGTTTAGAGAACAAACAAGGACAATGGGATATAAAGGGAACTCAGGGAGACTGTTTAATGTTGACGTCAATGTTTTTGCAACAAAGGCTATCTCAAGACCAGTCTCAATGAAAAGGCCACTGGGGCCATACTAGTGAACATGAGAAAAAGTTTAGTTTAATCATCAGCCAACTAAAATTGTTGACGTAGTTGCACCTGATCAAAGGCTTCACGTTAGCTGTTCCCATTACAGAACCTGCCACATTTAGCCTTATGCTAACCTTACTAGGTGGCAGTGATTGTTTCCTGTAACAAATTTGCTTCAGCCTATCAAAGATCTTAAACTTTTTATCCACAACCAATTACATTTTTGAAAATAGGTCAACTTGGCCACCAGAGGGATATATTTAAACCTTCAAATTCAAGGTATTGCATGATCATCCTTGACTAGGTTAGTTATTAATTTTACGTTAGACATAGCTCGTTTTTGCATATATGACAAAATCCCATGTGTTTGCTTAGCTGTTTCACATACAGTACTAGTCAAAAGTTTGGACACCCCTACTCATTCCAGGGTTTTTCTTTATTTTTTACTATTTTCTACATTGTAGAATAATAGTGAAGACATCAAAACTAAGAAATAACACATATGGAATCATGTAGTAACCAAAAAAGTTAAACAAATAAAAATATATTTGAGATTCTTCAAAGTAGACACCCTTTGCCTTGATGACAGCGCTGCACACTCTTGGCATTCTCTCAACCAGCTTCATGAGGTAGTCACCTGGAATGCATTTCAATTAACAGGTGTGCCTTGTTAAAAGTTCATTTGTGGAATGTCGTTCCTTAATGCGTTTGAGCCAATCAGTTGTGTTGTGACAAGGAAGGGGGGTATACAGAAGATAGCCCTATTTGGTAAAAGACCAAGTCCATATTATGGCAAGAACAGCTCAAATAAACAAAGAGAAATGACAATCCATACTTTAAGACATGAAGGTCAGTCAATCTGGAAAATGTCAAGAACTTTGAAAGTTTCTTCAAGTGCAGTCGCAAAAACAATCAAACCCTATGATGAAACTGGCTCTCAAGAGGACTGCCACAGGAAAGGAAGACCCAGAGTTACCTCTCCTGCAGAGGATAAGTTCATTAGAGTTACCAGCCTCAGAAATGGCAGCCTAAATAAATGCTTAACAGAGTTCAAGTAAAAGACTCATCACAACATCAACTGTTCAGAGGAGACTGCGTGAATCATGCCTTCGTGGTCGAATTTCTGCAAAGAAACCACTACTAAAGGACACCAATAATAAGAGACTTGTTTGGGCCAAGAAACATGAGCAATGGACATTAGACCGGTGGAAATCTATCCTTTGGTCTCATGAGTCCAAATGTGAGCTTTTTGGTTCTAACCGCCGTGTCTTTGTGAGATGCAGAGTAGGTGAACGGATGATCTCCGCATGTGTGGTTCCCACCATGAAGCATGGAGGAGGTGGTGTGGGGGTGCTTTGCTGGTGACTTATTTAGAATTTAAGGCACACATAACCAGCATGGCTACCACAGCAAATTGTCCACTAACCTATGGGACTCCCAATCACAGGCAGTTGTGATATAGCCTGCAATCAAACCAGGGTCTGTAGTGAAGCCTCTAGCACTAAGATGCAGTGCCTTAGACCGCTGCGCCACTCGGGAGCGCATAAATAACACATGATTCCATATGTGTTATTTCATAGTTTTGACATCTTTCTTCACTGTTATTCTACAATGGAGAAAATGTAACAATAAAGACAAACCCTTGATTGAGTAGGTGTGTCCAAACTTTTGACTGGTACTGTACATCCATTTGCTTTTACGAGCCCCCCTCCTGTCACGCTTTTTTGTTAAGGAAAAAACGATTACTACTGATCCTTGATGCTCTATTCAAATAACGCATATGTGACGAAGTGAATGCAAATAATGCATTGTGTATGTAAGTGTAGCCTACACAATTTAAGTGGTGTTTTAGGTCTAACAGTAACGTTTTACTATGCTGTTGTATTCGCTATTTTAGAACCTATGTAAAATACTAATTCATTATTAAATGATCTTGCGAGGCATTGATTCAGCTTTGATGCCAACTTTATTTGTTTTGTTTAGTTTATTTGGACCCCCTGTTAGCCACTGCACATGCAGCAGCTACTCTTCCTGGGGTCCACATTAAACGAGCACCATTCTGAGATGTGGCGACACTGGCAGCACTGCACCCCTGTGTAGCGGTAGCCTGTGTCGGTCTGCAAGAGGGATTCCAAGAAGTTCCTCATTAAATATATTTGTAATATTAATTTACAAGGTTTTGGCTGAACTTCCCTTCACAACACACTATCACAACAAATGTGATTCTACATTTCAAAGGGAAAAAAACGAAATCTCACCTGGGATTTGAACTTGCTGCAAATGGTAAAAATTACTACAAGTTAGGCTAGCTACACTTTGAGCTAATTATCCAGTATAAATGTATTGTGTGTTGTAGTAATTTTGTGTATTGTAGTAATTCTGTTAAAGAGGCTTTCATGAACAAGCGTTGGATCATGTCCAACTACGTTGACGGTTTTAATTGGCTGATGATTAAACTAAAAAAAAATCTTTTTCTAATGTTTGCAAGTATGGCCCTGAAGTGAGAAAGGTTTTGTTGTTTTTCTTCACAGCCCCAGAGGATTCGCATCCACTGTGTAGCACTGATCTTTCTTATTTCTACCCATATACTGTATGCTGCCATTTCTATCCAGCTATTGATTTGAGTATAACTCACTCGGGCAGCAAGAAGCTTTCTCTCATGGGTGCTTTTTTCCTGTGGTGGGAATTGCTCATCAGCATACAAGCAGTCCAGCAGCTCTGCGAAGCTGACACATTTAGCAGAATACGCTCTTCTTGCTTCCTTCATGTTCCTGCAATATGGATAACACTACCACTGGGACATCGCCATTACCACGCTTTAGTCTAGGTCGAAAATATACAGGTTAAGACAACATAATAATTCAAGTAGCAACGCTGGTCCCATTTTTGCAAAGAGCTATGGGATATTAGAATCCTGATATCTTAACCGTTTTCATCTTCAACCACGGCATCAGTCGGGCTGTGTTAGCTCTGCAGCAGGTGGCAGCTGGCTTCATTTACCCACTCCGCTCCATCCAAATACATCTGTTTAACCCTTTCTCTGACCCCTGATTCTCGATGCAAGCTAGTAACAACGAGGTGCTCTTATGGGATACCTTTGATGTTTCCCAGTCACCCCTGAGGGCAGTTCTCGAAAATGTGTCACTCAAAACATTCACCCCCCCACATAGGTTGATCAATAATGTTGGAAGACTTGAACAGGTCTCACTTGCAAAATAGATTTTATCTAAATGAGAATAACCTTTATAAATAAAGGTTAAATGACATCCAAGTAGTGACCAAACACTTGCTGTGTTTCTGTTTCTGTGGCTCTTAATCAAAAGTCATTGTACTGTTCAGTGGTTTGAATCATGGCTGGAAAGGGTTGGATTCGAAACAATCATGAGGTTGTACTCAAAGGGCGGTAGAGGAGAAAAGAGTAGGTGGAGAAGGGCTAGCCTCACAAAGGACTGAAGTGTAATAAGTATTGGTTCCTCTGTCGATTTAAAGGGCTGGGGACCCAGACTATTGCACTCCCATAGTTAATGAACATGAGAGATTCACAGCGACTTATTATTTTCTCATTTTTGAGAGAGAGCAGTTCATGTAATGTACTAGTTATTGTTTTGTTAGCTGGAGAGTCCATTTCCACACTGCCATAAGAGGGTTGCTGGATTTTGATAGGGGGAGGCCAGCTGCATTGGCTATGGAACAATTTTTATCTGGTGGGAAAATAAATCCCTCAAATGAAAAAACTCAAAATTGGCACAAATTGTGTTTTCTTTGGACTCAAATTATCAATGAGTAAAGATTTGTTACAGAATATTGATATCACTTTGTGACCCATAAATTCAAATTTTCATAGACAAATGTGCTAATATTATAGTCCTGATGGATTAAGGTTGCTGTTCTTGGCTTTTCCCTTGGGAAGTCCATACATATACTATCCTAGCCTTTAGTTTCCATTTACAGTGCATTTGGAAAGTAGTCAGACCCCTTGACCTTTTCCACATTTTGTTACGTTACAGCCTTATTCTGAAATTTATGAAATAGATTTTTTTACATCAATCTACACACAATACCCCATAATGACAAAGTGCAAACAGTTTTTTATACATTTTACAAATGTATTAAAAATAAAAAACTGAAATATCATATTTATATAAGTGTCCAGACTCCTTTCTTGGGTATGACGCTACAAGCTTGGCACATCTGTATTTGGGGAGTTTCTCCCATTCTTTGCAGATCCTCTCAAGCTCTGTCAGGTTGGATGGGGAGCATCACTGCACAGCTATTTTCAGCTCTCTCCAGACCTCAACACCATCCTATCTCGAGCTCTACGGACAATTCCTTCGACCTCGTAGCTTGGTGTTTGCTCTGACATGCACTATCAACTGTGGAACCTTATATAGACAGGTGTGCCTTTCCAAATCATGTCCAATCAATTGAATTTACCATAGATGGACTCCAATCAAATTGTAGAAACATCTCAAGGATGATCAATATAAACAGGATGCACCTGAGCTCAATTTCGAGTCTCATAGCAAAGTCTGAATTGTTATGTAAATAGGGTATTTCAGTTATTTATTTTTTATTAATTTGCAAAAATTTCTAAAAACCTTTTTTGCTTTGTGATTATGGGGTATTGTGTGTAGATTGATGAGGCAAAACATTTATTTAATCACTTTTAGAATCAGGCTGTAACGTAACAACGTGAAAAAAGTTAAGGGGCCTGAATACTTACCGAATGCACTGTACATCCAGTAATGCCGAGTTCAGTTGTTTGAATTTCTCAAACAAATAAAGTAAAGAAAAAATGTTGCCAAATCTGATTTTAGCAAATTAGGTTTTCATTACCTAAGTTTCTAAGATTCATCTATGGCCTTTAGAAATATCCCAGAATGTTATTGTAATGTCCCCTCTAAAGTAATGTGTCCAAATTAATGTTATGATAAGGTTTGGATTGATTCAATCGAAATCACATAGTTCCTGCTCTGCAGCTCACAAACAGATTCATGTGGTGAAAGTATTTACATGATTTACCTTATGGGGATATTTTGCATTGTTCATTCAAGAGTTGGCTGTGCCAATTCAACTTTAAAGTATAGTAAAATTCCTTACAGGTGAAATCATTGTACTCCTGCATTAACATATCAGTGCTCCCCCATCCCTGCTTACATTTCCTTGCATCTGGTCCTCTTGTCTCTTGGAGACCGCTCCCTCACTTAAACCATTCTCGCTGTACTTTTTATGCGGATAGCTAAGCTACATTTTGGGGAGTAGCCAAGAGATACTTCCCCCTAATCTTGTCATATCCGCCGTGTGACATTCCTTGCTTCCTGACCTGGCTTTCCTCACCGGGGATGAAGCCTCCCGTCCAGCCTCCCGAAATAAAACATTAGCCATCAGGGATGGATATCTGTTCTTGCATGGACACATACCTTCACTTGGATACATTTGTACTGTAGAGGGGCAACGTTTTTCAGAGAAACGGATATGGAACATATCTCGGAAGTGAGGCATCACAGGACAGTTCACACCCCTCCCCCTGCCTTACACCCGCTGAACTGTCTCAATGTCAGCTCACAGTTTATAGAGGCTTGGGACAGATCATCTCAAATTCAAATGCCTGAAGGAAAGGAGTTGCAGCTCTATCATTCTCCATGGACTTTGCAGACCCATTCTCTCTCCACACTTGATAAAATGTCAGGTCATTTTTTCAGGTGAGAAAATAGCTGAACGATTTAGCTGCATTTTCTCTGTCAGTATAACCTCATGGGCCAGTTGTTCTACTCGCATCCGATGAGGCTCTGTAGTAAATGTGACTGATTTAGGACCGGTGGGTTTAGGTGGCCCCTCTGGGCAAATAAACTAAGAGCTGAAAAGATAGCAGAGAAAATATACTGATAGCTCAACCTCTGAACTTTTCACCTCTATCTAATCTGACGTACTTGTCCCCTGAAGGTATGGTCATTAAGTCTGCTTTGGACATGTATTTTCCTGAGGTTTCAAACTCTGATGATAAGGATGACAGACACAGTACCATTCAGAATACGTGTTGTGACTTATGTGGCCTTTTCATCACAGTTTGTGCCCTCAGGAAAATGTTTCAGAAACATTGAATATTGTCTGTTATTTACTGTGCAGACTACTACTTGGTTTCACGTTACAGGACTTCAAGACTTGAGAGACAAAACCAGGACTCTTGGCTGCACTGCAACTCTGAATCCCTTTAAGCACTGGCCTCAGAGCAAGTGGAAACTTGTCATCCCAAAATTAATGGATTCCTGTATGAAAGCCTGCTCCTAAATTTAGAAGCATTATATTGAATGGCTGCTATTTGTTTTTATTTCCCAAGGAGCTGGCGTCAGCCAATTGGAGAGAAGCGCCAGACATCACAAAGCCGCCTTTGTTTTTGCGAGACCGTAGCTAGATTGTCGCAAGCCAAGGCCAATATTAATGGGAATATCCTTGTAAACCCTGATTGCCCCCACAATGAAAAGGCTGTCTACAAGCTGGTAAACAGAAGGATTATCGGAAATCCTCTAATTGAGTAGAGCTTCAGACTTGTGGAGATGGCAGTACAGGTGGAGACCGGCATGGAGCTTCTGCAGACTTAATCCAGCCCCTAGGGAGCGATTAGCTAAGTGTGGAGAGAGACCTGCCTCAACACAGGAGCAAAATGCCAGGGAACTGAAAAATGTTACACCCTGGTGTACTAAATGCAATCAGCTTTGAAGGTAATTACAACATTGTTTATTTCAAGAGTGTGCAGTTGGAGATGACTGAGCTCACTCTTTCTTTAGCAAGTCACATTTACCACATTGGCCATCCTTCAAGCTCTGAGGAAACAATGTCCCTCCCTCCTTTTTTGCCAGTTCACTGTCGTTCAACATACAATACTCAGGGACTGCCCATGTGTGTGCACAGAAAGGTGTTACTTTTGATCTTTGTCTTCAATTTAGATAAATTAGGATAAATGAGGACAATACATTTAACAAATGTATCAAATAAGCACAGGGGATTATTGAGAGATTTACCTGCTGTAAATTATGTCATCAATCTATCAAGTTTTCCCGCTTCTTTTATTTGACTTGACAAAGGTTGGACAGAGAAAGGACTTATTCATTTGGTGTGTGGCTGACCTAGAACATAAAAAGGTACTGGTAACCATAAAAAAGTCTCACTCTGTCTGAACTCACCGAGCCAAACTCCTGCCTTTGTTGGGTGACATTTCTCACACGTCACTCTAATGGGTTGTCCTGAAAACTTGCAGTTTTCAACAACAAAAAATTGGAGCGCAAGCTGTCCCTTTAATTAATCAGTTCACCATTTTGATTCTCCATCCTTTTCTCTGTGCGATGATAGTCAATGCCCTTTGTCTTTGGCAATGTATGGTGGTGGAAAAGGTGTGCATTACTAGAGCTGTTAAAATGGCATCTTCCCTATCTATATTGGAATGTCTGTTCGAGATTGCCAGGATAGCCATCAAAGTTTTTTATTTTTTTTGTTCTTTGCCGAGTCCCCCATGATTTGATGGTGTTCGACTACACCGGTTTTGCGCCATCTCTGGCTCGTGCGGTGGAAGAGATCTTCGTGGGCTATACTCAGCCTTGTCTCAGGGTAGGAAGTTGGCGGTCTGTTGATATCCCTCTAGTGGTGTCGGGGCTGTGCTTTGGCAAAGTGGGTGGGGTTATATCCTGCCTGGTTGGCCCTGTCCTAGGGTATCGTCTGACAGGGCCACAATGTCCCCCGACCCACCAGTCTCCAGTATCTATGCTGCAATAGTCTATGTGCCAGGGGGCTAGTCTGTTATATCTTGTGTAATTCTCCTGTCTTATCTGGTGTCCTGTGTGAATTTAGATATGCTCCCTCTAATTCTCTCTCCCTCCCCTCCCGGAGGACCTGAGCCCTAAGATCATGCCTCAGGACTACCTGGCCTGATGACTCCTGGCTGTCCCCAGTCCACCCAGTCGTGCTGCTGCTCCAGTTTCAACTGTTCTGCCTGCGCCTAGGGAACCCTGACCTGTTCACCGGATGTGCTACCTTGTCCCGGACCGGCTGTTTTCGGCCCTCTCACTCTCTCTACCGAACCTGCTGTCTCGACCTCTGAATGCTCGGCTATGAAAAATAAACTGATATTTACTCCTTAGGTACTGACCTGTTGCACCCTCTACAACCACTGTGATTATTATTTGACCCTGCTGGTCATCTATGAACTTTTGAACATCTTGAAGAACAATCTGTCCTTAAATGGCCATGTACTCTTATAATTTCCACCCGGCACAGCCAGAAGAGGACTGGCCACCCCTTAGAGCCTGGTTCCTCTCTAGGTTTCATCCTAGGTTCCTCCTTTACTAGGGAGTTTTTCCTAGCCACCGTGCTTCTACATCTGCATTGCTTGCCGTTTGGGGTTTTAGGCTGGGTTTCTGTACAGCACTGTGACGTCTGCTGATGTAAAAAAGGGCTTTATAAATACAAGTGATTGATTTGATTGACCTTCATTAAATTCCATTACTTTACATTCATTGGGTGAATGTTTCATGTTCCCCTGCTTTTCCCATCCACACTACGTCAATGAGTTGATAATATAATAATAATATAATTTGTGTACTGCTCATCTTCTGCACTGCACCACAGGAGGTTTAAGAAGTTTCCTTTATCACAAACAGACAAACAAAAACAGTCCAATATTTTAGGGCAATACTGTGCAGACTCTACTTGTGGTATGTACAGTAGTGGGTACAAAGCTGGGTCTGCAGCACACCACAGGGATGTGTTATCCCGCTGAGCTAAAGCCTAGGCATCCGCTCGAGGACCTGCCTAGGCATTAGCTCGGGGACGTAACGTGCGTCTTCAGGTCTACTCATTACATTAGTGTGGTTCACCGTAGCATCTACATTACAGTACGTATAATGCACTTGATAAGAGGTATCGACAGTGAAAGGTATTTTTCTATGAGAATGTTATGAAGTTGCTATTGCATCTGGGAAACCTACTGTAACGGCCACTGTTTGGAATCCTTGGATATACTTCTAGAACTTATCACAGATGTCAACTGGAGATTCATGGAACCTCAATCTTTATGAAATGCTCATCACAATTGCCATCACTCTCCACTGTTGGCCAGGTAATTTGCATCATGGCAGACGGCCAGTGAAGTTTCCAAACCTAACCACACTGGGAAAATAAATGGAAGCCGGTGGCAACACACTCTGACAGTTCCAACGAAAGTAATTAGTTCAGTGGGTCCTCCTGTTTTCCATTGAAATTGCAACATGCTTTCACTTACCAGAATGCATGTGGCAATTGCCCCCATTGAGAGGGTTTGGTGGTCAGTGATGCAGGTCATTGGTTATTGTAGTATGGCTTTGTACTGCAATTCCTTGTTTTTAAAGCCTCGATATTGTCACACTTTCCAGGAACACTTCATATGCAGTTGAAGTCGGAAGCTTACATACACTTAGGTTGGAGTCATTAAAACTCATTTTTCAACCACTCAACAAATTTCTTGTTAACAAACTATAGTTTTGGCAAGTCGGTTAGGACATCTACTTTGTGCATGACACAAGTCATTTCTCCAACAATTGTTTACAGACAGATTATTTCACTTATAATTCACTGTAATCACAATTCCAGTGGGTCAGAAGTTTACATACACTGAGTTGACTGTGCCTTTAAACAGCTTGGAAATTACAGAAAATTATTTCATGGCTTTAGAAGCTTCTGATAGGCTAATTGACATCATTTGAGTCGATTGGAGGTGCACCTGTGAATGTATTTCAAGGCCTACCTTCAAACTCAGTACCTCTTTGCTTGACATCCTGGGAAAATCAAAAGAAATCAGCTAAGACCTCAGAAAAAATAGACCTCCACAAGTCTGTTTCATCCTTGGGAGCAATTTCCAAACACCTGAAGGTACCACGTTCATCTGTACAAACAATAGTACGCAAGTATAAACACCATGGGACCACGCAGCCGTCATACCGCTCAGGAAGGAGACGCGTTCTGTCTCCTAGAGATGAACGTAGTTTGGTGCGAAAAGTGTAAATTAATCCCAGAACAACAGCAAAGGACCTTGTGAAGATGCTGGAGGAAACAGGTACAAAGGTATCTATACCACAGTAAAAATTAGTGCTATATTGACATAACCTGAAAAGCCGCTCAGCAAGGAAGAAGCCACTGCTCCAAAGCCGCCATAAAAAAAAGCCTGCCTACGGTTTGCAACTGCACATGGTGACAAAGATCGTACTTTTTGGAGAAATGTCCTCTGGTCTGATGAAACAAAAATAGAACTGTTTGGTCATAATGACCATTGTTATGTTTGGAGGAAAAAGGGAGAGGCCTGCAAGCCGAAGAACACCATCCCAACCATGAAGCACAGGGGTGGCTGCATCATGTTGTGGGGGTGTTTTGCTGCAGGAGGGACTGGTGCACTTCACAAAATAGATGGCATCATGAGGGAGGAAAATTATGTGGATATATTGAAGCAACATCTCAAGACATCAGTCAGAAAGTTAAAGCTTGGTCGCAAATGGGCCATCACAAAGCCCTAACCTTAATCCTACAGAAAATTTGTGGGCAGAACTGAAAAAGCGTGTGCGAGCAAGGAGGCCTACAAACCTGACTGTTACACCAGCTATGTCAGGAGGAATTGGCCGAAATTCACCCAACTTATTGTGGGAAGCTTGTGGAAGGCTACCCGAAACGTTTGACCCAAGTTAAACAATTTAAAAGCAATGCTACCAAATACTAATTGAGTGTATGTAAACTTCTGACCCACTGGGAATGTGATGAAATAAATAATTCTCTACTATTATTCTGACATTTCACATTCTTAACATAAAGTGGTGATCTTAACTGACCTAAGACGGAATTTTTTGTAGGATTAAATGTCAGGAACTGTGAAAAACTGAGTTTAAATGTATTTGGCTAAGCTGTATGTAAACTTCTGACTTCAACTGTAAATACATTTCAGCTCTGGACACTTTTTGTAATTGTACCACTGTTGTGCAATCACAATATTGTTTACCGAGATGCCGAATGAAGCGCTTTGAACCTTTGATGTGAGCGCAATCTCTTTTTTCCCATGACACATTGGAAATATATAGCCTTACTTGGGAACATGACCAGAGTCTAGCCCTGATTCGTCACCATCATTCACTCAGCACCTTTAAAAAAAAACATAAGTGCTTTAAATTATATGCATTTCCCCTCAAAGAATGCATTCCTACCGATCCTTTTACTCTGGCAAGGTTACATGTAGTGAAATTAACACGGTATTGACTGAGAAGTTTTCCGAATTGTAGATGCAGTTACTTTAGCCAATTAATCTCACTAAGGAATGCAAGGCTTTTGGCCAAGAATGCCATACATGAGCACTATGTGACTGCCGATATCCCTCCAATCAGGTATTATTATGCACTTTCCACTTTCATTGCTCATGTGGGATGCATGGTCCTACAAACTATTGAAAGGAGCACTGCTTTGATTCTTTTAAACCTCATTGCTGTTTTCATTGTTGAAAACTTCATATGTATTAGGCCTGAATAAATGACAGACTGCGTGCATCAAATATTTAGTGTATTTATGCAATTTGATTATCATTGCTATTGATACTTTTGTGCCTGTGAGTTAACTTCAACCATATTCCATATTCTTCCATGACTACACTGTAAAATATTTCCTGTAAAATTTACAGGAACTTACTGGCAGCAATTGTTCAGTAAGTTACTGTAAATGATGTTACATCACAGCTACTGTAATCCATTTCACGGTAATCCATTTTACGGTACCGAAAATTTTAGTGAAATCTAATTTACGGTATATTATTGGAATTACCCATGTAATTCCAATACATTTTACATTTACATTTACATTTAGATTTTTTAGCGGGCACTCTTGTCCTTGGTAATTTACAGGATGATTAAAAAAAAACATATCACAGTCATAGCAAGTAAAAAGTATCCATAACCATTACTGAAAATGTTGTTGTAGTTAAGGATTACATTGTGATTGTAATTACAACAAGATATCTTGTTGGAAAAGTTTTAAAATTTTTGTAACCTTTATTTAACTAGGCAAGTCAGTTATGAACAGATTCTTCTTTACAATGACGGCCTACCCCAGCCAAACCCTAATCCAGATGACGCTGGGCCAATTGTGCGCCACCCTATGGTACTCCCAATCATGGCTGGTTGTGATACAGCTTGGAATTGAACCAGGGTCTGTAGAGATGCATCTAGCACTGAGATGCAGTGCCTTAGACCGCTGCGCCACTCGGGAGCCCCAATACAATGCTGAGATATTCACAGTAACTTGATGCCAGAGCAATGAATCACAGTACAATACAGTAACAGTGACTATTAACTGTAAGAAAATTATTTCTACAGTATTTTACTGTAATTACAAGGGATTAGCGCAAGCAGGTTGTCTTTGAATATTACAGCATATTTATGAATACTGGGTGTTTTATATGGCATGCACTTCTAGCCTCATGAATAAAGGCTTCTAAAATGTCCTTGATTACAGGGCAAAACAGATTAATTGGATATGAGTAAATATTCAACTATTAAAAGGTTTAATACCCATTTCCACTCTGATCTGTTCAATTATTAGGGAACTACTACCACATATCACTTAAATTGGTACAGGAATCTCACTAACGGGTCAAAACATATAGCCACTTACTGTACAAGGCACAACTTAAAATATGTTAATGAGCCAGAGATTCTCCTTCCGCAATAATTCTCCACAATGCACCATAATTTACAGTATGCTGCAAAAAATATACAGCAAAACAGAACTTTGTTGTTGAATTGTAGTGAACATAAAATCAGCAATTGTTAATAGTGAATATTGTATTATATATTACAGCATACCAGCTGACATTTGGTGTTTGATATCACTTGCACTTCTGGCCTTAACAAAGTCCTCTAAACTGATAGTGACTACATAGCAAACCAGATAAAATAGACATGGCGAACCATTAACGGTTTCAGACTTGCTGTCACTCGACTCTGTCCCATATATTTAACTGTTAGGGAACCACTACCACATAATGGGTGCAACAAATATAGCCTCTTACAAGACGCTTCAAAATATGTTAACGAGGGAGAATGATTTTTGTAGCTACAATAAGGCGGAATGGTAATGTATTCTGAATTACAGTACATTACTGGCAGCAATTGGCCAGTAATTTACTGTTGAGTTTGGAGAATCCATAAAATTGTCACGTATGTACCCTCTCTGGCCTCTAGGTCATCAGGCTGCTGATTATCCCGCACACCTGTCACCATCATCTCGCGCACCTGCGCCTCATGACACTCACCTGGACTCCATCACCTCCTTGATTATCTTCCCTATATGTGTCACTCCCCTTGGTTCTTTCCTCAGGTGTTATTGTTTCTTGTCTGTGTGTTGTTCGTGTTTCTTGTTTTGTTCATTAAATGATCCACTCCCTGAACTTGCTTCCCGACTCCCACATTACAAAAATACAGTATATTACTGTATAATGTGGGGGTACAGGATTCTCACAAATATATCCTCTTACAAGGCATGCCTTAAAATATGTTAATGAGCCAGAGACTATTTCCCCACCCACAACACTTTCTCACAATGTGCCAGAATCAACACTGTTAAACACATTTACGTATTTTACTATGCATTGTACAGTGTTTTACTGTTGAAATTACAGATAGGTGTTAGTGTGCTGTAGTACAAATGTACTGTATTTTACTGTGCATTCTACAGTAATCTACTGTATTCAGTTGATACAGTATCATACTGTTGATTAGTACAGTAAGTTACTGATAAAATTACAAAAACATCTAACAGTGTACAGCTATGTTGTTCACAAGGATTTGCGAAGATACGATATGATTTATGGTCAACACATTTACTTGAACTCGGCTGCTCAGAAAAGGAATTAAGAACCATGAGGGTTAATGAAGTGACTGGAGACTTCATCTCACTAAGCATTTCATTTCATTCGCAGGGCCAAATTATGAATAAGATCAAACCAACAGCTTGTTTTGTGCATCAAAAGGATTTCTTCTCCCCATCCTCTTGATTAATTTTGTCTCGGTTACTTGATGAGGAACCCTTTTTCTTTCCTGAATTTTGTTGATTGGACATAGCAAATGTTTCCCAGCTATATACCACAAGGAAAGGGATACATTACTGTAGGCAGGGACGGGCAAAAATGTACAAATAATTAGAAAATACAATTACAAAATACCATAAGGATCAATTTATCAAAATAAACTACAAAATATTTGTATTTAGAGATGTCTTGAATTAAAATAAATACAGTTGAAGTCAGAAGCTTACAGACACTTAGGTTGGAGTCATTAAAACTTGTTTTTCAACCACTCCACAAATGTCTTGTTAACAAACTATAGTTTTGGCAAGTCGGTTAGGACATCTACTTTGTGCATGACACAAGTAATTTCTCCAACAATTGTTTACAGACAGATTATTTCACTTATAATTCACTGTATCACAATTCCAGTGGGTCAGAAGTTTACATACACTAAGTTGACTGTGCCCTTAAACAGCTTGGAAAATTCCAGAAAATGATGTCATGGCTTTAGAAGCTTCTGATACGCTAATTGACATCATTTGAGTCAATTGGTGTACCTGTGGATGTATTTCGAAGTCTACCTTCAAACTCAGTGCCTCTTTGCTTGACATCATGGGAAAATCAAAAGAAATCAGCCAAGACCTCAGAAAAAATTGTCGACCACAAGTCTGGTTCATCCTTTCCAAACGCAATTTCCAAACGCCTGAAGGTACCACGTTCATCAGTACGCAAGTATAAACACCATGGGACCACGCAGCCGCCATACCGCTCAGGAAGGAGACGCGTTCTGTCTCCTAGAGATAAACATACTTTGGTGTGAAAAGTGTAAATCAATCCCAGAACAACAGCAAAGGATCTTGTGAAGATGCTGCAGGAAACAGGTACAAACGTATCTATATCCACAGTAAAACGAGTCCTATATCGACATAACCTGAAAGGCCGCTCAACAAGGAAGAAGCCACTGCTCCAAAACCACCATAAAAAAGCCTGACTGTGGTTTGCAACTGCACATGGGGACAAAGTTCATACTTTTTGGAGAAATGTCCTCTGGTCTGATGAAATAAAAATAGAACTGTTTGGCCATAATGACCATCGTTATGTTTGGANGCTTGCAAGCCGAAGAACACCATCCCAACCGTGAAGCACAGAGGTGGCAGCATCATGTTGTGGGGGTGTTTTGCTGCAGGAGGGACTGGTGCACTTCACAAAATAGATGGCATCATGAGGAGGAAAATTATGTGGATATATTGAAGTAACATCTCAAGACATCAGTCAGGAAGTTAAAGCTTGGTCGCAAATGGGTCTTCCAAATGGACAATGACCCCAAGCATACTTCCAAAGTTGTGGCAAAATGTCTTAAGGACAACAAAGTTAAGGTATTGGAGTGGCCATTACAAAGCCCTGACCTCCATTCTATAGAAAATTTGTTGGCAGAACTGAAAAAGCATGTGCGAGCAAGGAGGCCTACAAACCTGACTCAGTTACACCAGCTCTGTCAGGAGGAATGGGCCAAAATTCACCCAAATTATTGTGGGATTAATGTGGGAAGCTTGTGGAAGGCTGCCTGAAACATCTGACCCAAGTTAAACAATTTAAAGGCAATGCTACCAAATACTAATTGAGTGTATGTAAACTTCTGACCCACTGGGATTGTGATGAAAGAAATAAAAGCTGAATTAAATCATTCTCTCCACTATTATGCTGACATTTCACATTCTTAAAATAAAGTGGTGATCCTAACTGACCTAAAACAGGGAATCTTTACTAGGATTAAATGTCAGGAATTGTGAGAGACTGAGTTTAATTGTATTTGGCTAAGGTGTATGTAAACTTCCAACTTCAACTGTATTTAGTATTTTAAAAGTAGCTGGCACAAACTGCAACAACATTCTCAGTAACAGTTACGGAAACGTTTTATTTGCTATGACTGTGATATGTTGTTGTTAATCTTCCTTAGTTGAACACACTGGCTGTAAGTCACTCTGGATAAGAGTTTCTGCTAAATTACCAAAATGTATATGTGAAAATGAACATACCAAAATGAGTTGCAAAGCACACTGAGTGTTATTATTATTGGCCTTGTTTTGGGGAGGAGCTCATAAGAATAATACTCAGCATGCTTTGCAATTGTTAATTTTTATACATTTTTACATACACATTGATATTTAGTTATTTAGCAGACACTCTTATCACACCATAGTGCCATCAGACTTCTGATACCAATGCAGGGTGAAAGGGGGGGCACAAAATTATGAACCGCTATAATAAATGGTATAGAAAAGTATTTTGTATTTAGAAAATAAAAATTACAGCTCTAAAAAGCATCTTGTTACAAAATACATTGGAGTGTAGTTCAGCCCAGTGTGATACAAATGACAAAATATTTATACTGAAAAAATATTTAAACTCAACATGCAACAATTTCAACGATTTTACTGAGTTACAGTTCATATGAGAAAATCAGTCAATTAAAATAAATTCAATAGGCGCTAATCTGTGGATTTCACATGACTGGGCAGGGGTGCAGCCATGGTTGCACCCCTGCCCAATCATGTGAAATCCAAAGATTAGCACCTATTGAAAGATTTTTTTTAAATTATTGCAGCCATGGGTGGGCCTGGGAGGGCATAGGCCCACCCACTGGGGAGCCAATCAGAATGAGTTTTTCCCAGCACAAGGGCTTTATTACAGACATAAATACTCTTCAGTTTCATCAGCTTTCCAGGTGGCTGGTCTCAGACGATCCTGCAGGTGAAGAAGCCGGATGGGGAGGTCGGGGCTGGCATGGTTACACGTGGTCTGCGGTTGTGTGGCCGTTTGGACGTACTGCCAAATTCTTTAAAACAACATTGGAGGCAGCTTATGGTAGAGAAATTAACATTCCATTCTCTGCCAACATCTGTGGTGAACGTTCCTGCAGTCACCATGCCAATTGCAAGCTCCCTTCAAACTTGAGACATCGGTGGCATTGTGTTGTGTGACAAAAGTGCCCATTTTAGAGTGGCCTTTTATTGTCCCCAGCACAAACGACACCTCTGTAATGATCATGCTGTTTAATCAGCTTCTTGATATGCCACACCTATCAGGTGGATGGAGGGATTGTCTTGGCAAAGAAGAAATGCTCACTAACAGGGATGTAAACAAATTTGTGCACAAAATTTGAAAGAAATTAGCTTTTTGAGCATTATGAAACATTTCTGGGGTCTTTTATTTCAGGGAAAACAGAAAGGAAAACACAGCACATTGCTGCTCATGCTCCCAGGTGATATTTATTTATAACAACGTTTCGACCGTTAGTTCTTCATCAGGCATCCATATCCCAGGTGGGGGTAGAAGGTCCTATATATTGGGGCAGTACTCAGTGACATCACTTCCTGAAACAGGAGGTACAAAATGTATAACATAGTTTCACAATATTAACATTCAATGTATCAAAATATATGATCATACACAAGGAATGTGATAATTTTTTACAGTAATATATAACATAATATTCAATTAGAATTGAATGTGTTGACCATAAAACAGAACATATTGACATTTACTCTCACGGGTGGCCAAAAATAACTACAGGAAAGCCACGCCCCTACTAAACCATGCATCCAGTTTTCTGATCTGACCCAGTGGCTCATAGCTCAATAACCCAGCCTCAGCAACCCAATTTAAAGAAAGCAATGGGTTGTTTGTGAGCCAACTGGCTAGGTCAAAATAATCCAACATGTGTTCTGTCCAATATTTACCCAGATTGGGTTGTTTTTAACCCAGCCTTTTTTTAGAGCGTAACATTTTCCTAACCAACATTTGAACTCTTGACTTTTTGGTCATGAGTCCATATCAGTCAATCCACAGCGGTGCGCTGGTTCCCAAAGGACACTGATGATTGTCAACACATTAATCCATCACTAGATATAAAGTCAGTGAGAGAATTTTGCCTAACCCACATATTTCCTTCCATAGCCCCATTGCTAAAATTGCCCAGACGACTGATGCGCAACGGAGAATCTCTGCGGAGACATGTGAAACTGTTTAGTTGGGCCTACCAGCCGTATATCGAGTCGGTGGCCCATATGATAGCAGTTGATTAAGTCCTTGCTACAAATTTCCTCTATGACTTCCAGATGGATGGTGCCATTCAAGATTCTCAACAAAACATTGTAAATTCGCTGGATATGAGAGCATGCCAGTTATTTATCTATACAGATGTATCTAGTTAGTGGGACATTACACTCCAAAATCAAAGTTTCTCAAATATTTTCAAACCTCAAAAGTTTTTTTTCCCACCGCAACTTCCACCGAGTTGAAAAGATAAGCACCATATTATTTAAAGGTTTTTGTGCTTATCTTTTCCTTTCATTTTGGGTTGTGCTATATAACTGGATGTACAAAACAAATGGCCTGGCACATGGATTTATTTAAACACAAGATCATTTGTGAGGTCTGAAAATATAGGACAAACTTAGATTTTGAAGTGTATTGTCCCTTTAAATTGCAGTGAGGCAATTGCAATAGTGATAAGATTAATAATTGCACTGAGCTAGCTTGTCTGTGTTACATTTCCTATCACTACTTTGGGACTAGTGCTGTTTGGAAAACTGCTGTTGTGTTGCCACCCTCCCACATGAAACACTACAGTTTACAATAGAATACTACAGTACTTACGATAGAATTCTATCGTAAACTGTAGTATACTATAGAATATTATACTACACACTGTAATGTCCCTCGATCATGTGTAGTACTTACTATATAATGTTTTAGTAAATACTACAGTGTTATTTGCGTATAATACTGTAGTAAAAACTCTAATAATGTCCGCAAAAACACTACACTTTAACTATAGTCAATGCTACAGTATTTAATTTACATATACCCTTCCCATTCCCCTCCCCATACCGCAATTTGTGCCATCCATAAATGAGAAACCTTCATGCCAAATATACTCCATATATTGTGTTCTCTAAATGTCATATAAAACAGCAGAAGTGCTGAGCTATCTGGTCAGACCCCAGTTCTACATGCAGGTTATGGAAAATGTACTCTTTCATTATTTCTTCTGTAGGTGAAACCTTCTATGTCAAAGATAATCAAACAAAGACAATGAAGTAAATACAGTAGTCTGCAAAAACACTACAGGGAATACTATAGTATTTTTTTCATGTGGGTTGTAGCATAGCAGTCCAAAGTTTATTTTCCTCAGGTCTCTGCAAACTATTATAACAGTTGACCTTTCTCAGCTTTTTTGCGAAGTAGATAACGCTCAAACTATGTGACCAATTTCTGCACATCTGTGTGCAATTC
This sequence comes from Salvelinus sp. IW2-2015, assembly GCF_002910315.2. Lineage (NCBI taxonomy): Eukaryota > Metazoa > Chordata > Actinopteri > Salmoniformes > Salmonidae > Salvelinus > Salvelinus sp. IW2-2015. Next base: position 19,588,942 of record NC_036867.1, read on the forward strand.
GCCAGGCTCGCATCTCCAGTCTAGAAATCATAGGGGTGAAGAAACTTCAAAGTGTCACACATGATAATATGCATTTCAACAAAGCAAAGCGCAGCCATTCCACACCACAGAACCATGACAACAGCGGTTCTAAGCCCACCAATGACAAAGTGTGGAAGCTTGAAACTGCAAAGAGGAACCTAGTAGTAACTGGGTTTTTGACACAGTATGTTTGATTTCTTTCCGTAGGTGTATATCTTACTGGAAAATACTGAGCTATGTGCATTTTGGATTTGGTGCGTATTTCATGATTCACATTTTCCCAATTTGTGCTGCTGTCTAAACAAAAGATTAGCAAACTTTGGCAAATCAACTTGTTAGTCTGGAACTAGCTAAGAGTAATTTATCACAGCTCACTGGTTTTATTGCGCTCCCACAGCAATTTACACTGTGTTACATTTTTTCCAAATGACAGACCAGTTTTGAGGTAGCATGTAATTGGCATGCTGACTGCAGGAATGTCCACCAGAGCTGTTGCCAGAGAATTGAATGTTCATTTCTCTACCATAAGCCGCCTTCAATGTCGTTTTAGAGAATAATGCTCACCTTCGATGACCACTGGCACGCTGGAGAAGTGTGCTCTTCACGGACGAATCCGATTTCAACTGTACCGAGCAGATGGCAAACGATGTATATGGCGTTGTGTGGGTGAGCGGTTTGCTGATGTCAACGTTGTGAACAGAGTGCCCCATAGTGGCGGTGGGGTTATGGTATGGCCAGGCATAAGCTACGGACAAGGAACACAATTGCATTTTATCATTGGCAATTTGAATAAACAGAGATACCAGGACGAGATCCTGAGGCCCATTGTCGTGCCATTCATCTGCCTCCATCTCCTCATGTTTCAGCTTGATAATGTTGCCCCCATCTGTACACAATTCCTGGAAGCTGAAAATGTCCCAGTTCGTCCATGGCCTGCATACTCACCAGACATGTCACCCATTGAGCATGTTTGGACAGCATGTTCCAGTTCCCTCCAATATCCAGCAACTTCGCACAGCCATTGAAGAGGAGTGGGACAACATCTCACTTGCCACAATCAACAGCCTGATCAACTCTATGCGCAGCTGATGTGTTGCTCTGCATGAGGTAAATGGTGGTCACACCATACTGACTGGTTTTCTGATCCACGCCCCTACCTTTTTTTTAGGGTATCTGTGACCTACAGATGCATATCTGTATTCCCAGTCATGTGAAATCCATAGATTAGGGCCTTATGAATTTATTTCAATTGACTGATTTCCTTATATGAACTGTAAATGTAAAATCTTTGAAATTGTTGCGTGTTACGTTTAGATTTTTGTTCAGTCTATAATATGATATTCTGTTTTCTGTCAATTTTAAGAAATGTTAGATCTATACACGTAAATACATACCAGTAGGGGAGCCTAAAGGTAATTATAAACCAGGTAGTTTGGCTCCTGGATGCTGATTGGCTGAAAGCCATGGTATATCAGACTGTATACCACGGGTATGACAAAAAAATGATTTTTTACTGTTTTAATTGCATTGGTAACCAGTTTATAATAGCAATAAGGCACCTCAGGGGTTTGTGGTATATGCCCAATACACCACCTCTAAGGGCTGCATTGCGTAGTGCCTAAGAACAGCCCTTAGCCGTGGTATATTGGCCACATATCACCCCCCCCTTATGCCTTATTGCTTACATAATTAAATAATAAGAGAGAATTTAGATTTTTAATAAAGTAGTACAATTTAAAGTGAGTATGTTTGGGGCAAAATCCAGTGGTGGCAAAATGCACCCAGGGCAATCAATACAAGTCAATGGTACCTACAGTGCATTCGGAAAGTATTAAGATATACCTGGCGGAGGCTCGATTAAGCTAGTTGTCTTGACTATTTTCATTCTTGTTGATAAGGGACAGAATGTGTTCGGACCATCAATTATACGGCATTTACAGTGCATTCGGAAAGTATTCAGACCGCTTGACTTTCTCCACATTGCGTTACGTTACAGCCTTATTCTAAAATGTATTAAATATTTTTTTCCATTATCAATCTACACACAATAACTCACAATGACAAAGTGAAAACAGATTTGTAGAAATTTGTACAAATGTATTAAACATAAAAAACGGAAATAGTTTTGCTATGAGACTCGAAATTGAGCTCAGGTGCATTGTGTTTCCATTGATCATCCCTGAGATGTTTCTATAACTTGATTGGAGTCCACTTGTGGTAAAATCAATTGATTGGACATGATTTGGAAAGGCACACACCTGCCTATATAAGGTTGACAGTGCACGTCAGTGCAAGTTGACAGTGCACGTCAGTGCAAAAACTAAGCCATGAAGTCGAAGGAATTGTCCGTAGAGCTCCGAGACAGGATTGTGTCGAGGCACAGATCTGGGGAAGGGTACAAAAACATTTCTGCAGCATTGAAGATCCCCAAGAACACAGTGGCCTCAATCATCCTTAAATGGAAGAAGTTTGGAACCACCAAGACTCTTCCAAGAGCTGGCAGCCTGGCCAAACTGAGCAATCGGGGGAGAAGGGCCTTGGTCAGGGAGGTGACCATGAACCCGATGGTCACTCTGACAGAGCTCTAGAGTACCTCTGTGGAGATGGGAGAACCTTCCGGAAGGACAACCATCTCTGCAGCACTCCACCAATCAGGCCTTTATGGTGAAGTGGCCAGATGGAAGCCACGACTCAGTAAAAGGCACATGACAGCCTGCTTGGAGTTTGCCAAAAGACACCTAAAGGACTCTCAGACCATGAGAAACAAGATTCTCTCAAAGATTGAACTCTTTGGCATGAAAACCAAGCGTCACATCTGGAGGAAACCTAGCACCATCCCTACGGTGAAGCATGGTGGTGGCAGCATCACACTGTGGGGATGTTTTTCAGCGGCAGGGACTGGGAGACTAGTCAGGATCGAGGGAAGATGAACGGAGCAAAATACAGAGAAAAAAACCTGCTCCAGAGCACTCAGGACCTCAGAATGGGGCGAAGGTTCACCTTCCAACAGGACAATGACCCTAAGTACACAGCCAAGACAACACAGGAGTGGCTTCGGGACAAATCTCTGAATGTCCTTGAGTGGCCCAGCCAGAGCCCGGACTTGAACCGATCGAACATCTCTGGAGAGACCTGAGAATAGCTGTGCAGCGACGCTCCCCATTCAACCTGACAGAGCTTGAAAGGATCTGCAGAGAAGAATGAGAGAAACCCAGATACATGTGCCCAGCTTGTAGCGTCATACTCAAGAAGACTCGAGGCTGTAATCGCTGCCTAATGTGCTTGAACAAAGTAATGAGTAAAGTGTCTGAATACTTATGTAAATGTGATATTTCCGGTTTTTATGCACTGTATATTATCATTTTTCAAATCATCTATAAGTAACTTCTTTGAGTTACACAATCAATTTTGAGAAACTTTAGGATGATTTGGACAGGAAGGGAACAAATGTAAATGTAATAAAAAATGTACCATTGACTTACATCAAAACCTCAATATAGTGAGGATATTAATAGTGAGATGTGCAATGTCATTTTGTTCTGATATTTGATTTATTTAATTAAAATAAGATACCTAGACTTTAGCTTTTAGGAGTCAATTACAAAAAAATTACAAAATAAAATGGATTTTAACACACTAATCTTCAGGGGACATTTTGCCCAGATATTGGGGCAAAACACCCCTATCTAAAGTTTTTGTTTCTATTGAATAACAACAAAAATCTGCCCACTTATTCCCCTTCAAAATGTGTTTACCTAAGGATAGACATTATGCACATATCTAAATCCTACCAAACCTTGCTTTTTAAAATTGAAATTTCACTTGGGGAGCATTTTCTCCCATGTCCCAAGCGTTTCTGATCATTAAATGTAGATAATTATTCCAAGCTATAGTATCTCGTCAACTCATGAAATCTGCCTTGTCCAATATAAAACAGACAGTTATTGGGACATTGTGATCATCAAATTACTGATCGGTTGATATTAAACATGATTTCAGGGAGAGAAAACACAAAACTTCAGAACATGATTGGTCAGGGATATCAAGTGACACTTTCCCTTATGTTTGTATGAAGAGTTAGAGTATGAACAGGATGCAACCGCTGATGACGCCGGTTTTATGATCCAATCTTATAAAACTCAATGTTTTACGACGTCTGTGTCTGCACACACAAAAACAGAGGCCAGTAGATTTCCGCTGCACACTTGAACCCAGGAATAAAAGCCCTAGGCTTTTTCTTTCCCATGAAGATGAGGTAGTGGAATGTTGACAGTAGGGACTGGAAAGAGTCTCTTGCGCTCTCATTCTCTTTTTCCATCTCTCCCTTTTACAGTAAAACTCTATCTAAACGAATCTGTTTATCTCCGAATGTGACAGTGATCCGGCTGAAGACCTTCATAGAACCTAGAGTACACTCATCTCTCACTCTCCTTCACACTACAGTATCTCCACCATCCCCTGGCTTAGTCCCTAGGAGTAGATCCAAACCAGACCCTCAGTATCACCTTGGAGACCCTGGGAGCTGCAGAGGTCTGTGTTTTGAGAGAAAGCTGAGACACTTGAACATAAATCAGTGGCTCTCCCTGTAGGTCCCCATAGGGCCGGAGTTCACTTGCAGGTAAGATGTTACCAGATTACCAGGTCCGTGTCACACTCTCGATGCCCCCTGCGGATGTGATGGGTTTTGCCCCTCATCCCACCCGCCCTTCCCGTCCAAAGCCTGGGTTTCGTCTTCTTTCCTCCCCCTATCCTGTGGTGAACCAGCTGGCGAGCGTAGGGAACCTGATCTTCTTGGAAGCTAAAGTCCACTGTAGAGAGAAGGGGAGTACTTGCACGACAGCATCGCCATTTCCCATTGGAACAGGCGACCGGGCCGGACGGTGGGAACCAAGCGCTGTTTCTGATCTATACTTCTCCCCGTCCATTAGCCTGGAAGGTGTTGACATGTTACTTGAAACAAAAGGCGTATCTGACAACAGGCAGCTGTGATTTTGGCTAGTTGATCGCAAGCGGGTATCAAACAGATATTGGGAAACATTTTTAAAAAGCTATGTGTGTCATACTGCATGACTGTTACTGAAGTCACTTTTTATTAACTTCTTTGGGATCGGTGTCCATTCCACGGGACGGTTGAGCTAACGTAGGCTAATGCGTGAGGTTGTAAGCTACAGGCAGTTAGATTTGGGTATGTCATTTTTGGTGGAAATTCAAGAAAAGGGGCAGATCCTTAGTGATCAACATGAGATCACAGTAATAGATCGACTGTACAAAAGGGTTCAAAGAAAGTATCTGCATTTATTTAATGTAATGATGACTCAAATAACAACCACTTGCTTGATAGACCACCAATTATTGGCAGATTCTGCAGTTCTACCTCAGAAACTGCCATTGTCTGCTTACTGTAGGTACTAAAGACACATAGTCAGTACTACCACCATCAGTGCATCTTTTGTTACATCAACAACCAGTATCAGTCCGCAGGAACCACACCACAAAACATCTAGACACTTTAAATAACTCTCATGAAGCCAATATGATTGTTTTCTTCAGTGTATAGTTCTTGTGAGGGTGAACAGTGCAATGTCTCAGAAGTTAAGAGCTGTGTGGGAGTGAACGCCCTCTCCATCTGCGCCCCCACGCTCAGAGGAGGTCCCTTGGTGGAGAAGGCGCGTAAGGAGGTGCAGCAAGCGTTTCTGGACGGCCTGGGGACGCTCCTCGTCCTCTCCCCAGGGCGTCTCGGCGCACTCCTGCACCGCCCGCTGGAGGTCCACCTGGAGGGGGAGGCCCGCCTTGGCGCCCAGCAGCGTGGGAGAGAACCAGGGCCTGAAGATCTTCTGACAGATCACCTGTCCAGAGCAGAAGAGAGGGGGAGAGAAGAGGGGATGACAGTCCAGAGAGGAGCGAAGAAAGGAGGAGAGAAGAGGGGGTGAGTCAGAGACCCAAGAGTAAAGGAGGAAGGGGGGTAACAGAGAGGAGAGAGAAGAGGAGGGGACAGTCAGAAACACAAGGAAAGTGGGGAAGGGGGGATGACAGAAGTGGACAGTCAGAGAGGAGAAGAAAGAGGGGTGGACAAGAGAAAAGGGGAGGGGGGTTGGTCATTGTGAGAGTAACCTACTGTTCCTTAGTTCTTATTTCATTATCACCGGGGCCATCATCAGTCATATTCTTATTACACGCCTGTTTGAAGGGGACGAGAGCCCCCGAGACACAAATCGTCTCCTTGACCCCCGCAATCGTTTAAAGACAAAGCCACCATTGTCTCCTGGATGGCAGGCAGTACAATGGAGAGGTAGGGGTCAGCGAGGGTTGCGATAAGTGATCAGGAGCGGAGGAAAGGTATCATTCGCAGCAGCCACCTGTGGCCTTGAGGTGGACCTGGTGTCATCACGTATGCGACATTGTCTGGGAGCTCTCCGCTTCTCCAGGGCATCCGGCAGTATGAGTGACGACAGTATTTCAACTTATCAATTGGATGCATTTTATGTCAAAGACTAGGTATTGACAAGGGTGACAACATGTCCCGGATTGTGTGGGACCGTGCCGCATTTTGGCCTTTTGTCCAGCGTCCCGCAACCAAACAATCATGTCCCGCATTTTATCAACAAATTCAAACACCACTAATTTACCAAAAAGTTTAATTTGTCCACTATTTCTCAGACATTCCAACCTGTCTCTTTTGCAGTCATGTTGCACTTTTGTACTGCATTGTGTCTTAGGCCGGATTAGGCCGGGATTTGAACAATGTGCCATTGAAAGGTCAACATTGAAAGGTCAACATTGAAAGGTCAACTGTGAATGTAGTCTCCGCAAACGCGGAAACATAGCATTTAAAATGCTGACAAAAAACACGATCGTATTGAATCCCGGGCCGTAAAGGTGATTTCTGCTTAAGCTGACATCTGCTGTGTTTACAGCGAAAGTGGGAAATAGTCTCTTGAGGTCTTATCTATCTTGGGTTGGTTCTTGTATTATAATCATGCACTGAAATTCCATAGTGTTATCATAAGCAATTAGCATTCCTTGAAGCGCTCAACTACACATTCGTAATTAAAAATAATTAAAAGTTGAGTGCTCCAGTTTAGCTCTTCAGAGGAGCAACCAACCCAATAATTGAATAACTGACTTAATGGTGAGATGTAGAGTGAGTTGAAAATAACATGCAATCACGTCCATATTTCGATGCAATCACACTTACCTGCAGGTTGCTATTCCTCCGCTTTGAGCTGCACTTGTTCGTCTTCACGTCGCATTTCGAGACGCAATCGAAGAAGTTGCAGTCGTCGTCATTAGTGCAGTTCTGATCGAGGATGTCTCGCATTTTGGGCTCGAAGAAAGCCATGTCCACATCTATAGCCACCACCTGCACAACAGCACGGAGAGAGGTGAGTGAGTGCCCGGAGTCTGATCGAGTTGCATTGCTGCCAACTTCGGAGCCCACATTGACCCCAGAGGGCACGGGTTTAATATCCGTATCAATCAATCAAATGTATTTTATTTCGCCTCATTTATTTTCAGTATCTTCACTTACGTTCACTACTTTCGCCTATCTCCCTATACCTTCACCACTTGTTCTTTTTTTTAGGTAAAAGGAATAAATCAAGAAAAGCCACATTGCAACTATTCCTGTGGGAGATATTTTGAATCTCATTGACATGGAATTATACAGTAAAAAAAAACAAAAAAACATTTTCACACATGCTGTTGTTTAAAGGCGTTGGGATTCCGTTTCATCTGTACGGCTTGTTATAATCGTCCTCTTTGCTTAAGTGACGGCCCGTGAGGAATGACTCCACCGCAGCACTTCATGTCAGCTACAGCTGATTTGTAGCAAACACTCAGAACACCAACAAAAAAAACACGTCACTGTCGAATCCTGAAAGGTAGAAAGAATCCTAAGGGCTCCATTCAATCCGTATCGCGGGAAGTCGCGCTTCATAGCGTGATTGACAATTAAAGGCAATGTTCTCGTGGTCAAGGAGACTGCATTCACGGTATGTCGGCTCAATCGGGAAATGACCTTCACATTTCTAGAGCGCAATCTCTAATGCTTCAGCGACACAGACTGAATAGAGCCCTTGGTGATCGGTGAAAATAAGCGATGGTATTCTCGACATTGCTCTTCAACTCATCATGTCCAGCCAAATCAGCATAGCGCTTTAAGGAGCTGTAGATCTGACAGATATGATAGTAATTGGTATCCTTTCTATGTATCACTTACCACTGCTAACGCAACGATGCAAGCCAACCAAATATATACTCCCAATATACTTTTAATATACAATATAGCCCCTATACTGTATACCCCCCCCCCAACATTTAATATACTCTACACAATACACCCTTTCAATATACCCCCCAGTATAAAACAGAGAATTCCTTTTCTCTGTTTATTATCACATGAGAAAACTAAATAAGGGATCAGCTGCACGGTAAAAAACAAAGTATCACCTGGAGCTATATACATGTACTTTTGAAATAAAAAGAAAGGAGGGATTGAAAGGATACTTTTTTTTGACGACGCAGCAGCCGAAAGACAATAACAAGTCTCCTTAGGACTCCTCTCCTTTCTCCTGGTCTTTGTCCACACTATCAAATGAGCTCACGGTTTATGTAAACCATAATAGGGACGAGAATATTGTATTTAATTTCAAACAGCGTCATCTTTTTAGTGTCTATGCTGTCGATAAAGTGTAAACTTACCCGCAATTACACAGAGAACAAAAACATCAGAACATTCACAAGCCAAATTAAAGCTTCCATCTTTCTTTTTTTCTTGCATGTTTCCTTTTTTTACTTCAAAAGGTAATTTGGGTTTTGGCATGCTAACTGTTATGCAAACTAAATGATGTCCTTATAACAATGGTTATCTCATCGAGGGCCTCGTCAAACTAATGTTCTCCGGTTTCGGATGCCGCCGCCAACATGAGCAATTGGTGTACAGCAACTTAAGCCAAGTTGAATGAAAATAGAAATAAATCTACTCACTCTAAAGATAATACATGTGTTTTTCATTGATTGCTCAAACAGCTTATTCTTCATGGCCCTGGCAAGTTTTTAAATTTTTTATGGAAATCAAATGAAAATGGTGCCTACCAGAGAGGACTGTTAATAAATTGTAATACCCTCTATTGTAACACTATGCTTTTGTGTTAATGATGTTCGCTTTTTATTCCCCTTGTCTCATCTAGGCTACTCAGAAAGAGTTCATTTGGATATCTGTCTATGCTTTGAATCACCCATCAGCAGAAATAAAACACGTTTTGTACTGATTATTGACACACTGATGGCACAATTGGGGTACAAAAATGCAACGTGAGGTGTATATGCACCTTGCTCTCAGTCCTTCATAGGTCAGAGTCAGCATAGGTTTCAAACAGAGAAACTCAGGTGAAACTCAGACAAACTTATATCGTTGAATGCATAGGGGGAGTCCCCAACGAGCATATTTAAATACATCTCTAATCCTATTCCTCGGTGCGTTGCCTGGATCATGGGCTTCCTCCATGTTAAAAAGCAACGTAATATAATTGTGAAAAATGGCACAACCGGCTGTTTTTTAACCTTGTGGGAAACAATGAAACGACTTGGAGCCTCATCATTCTTCAGATGGCGCGTTGTTCTCATCAAACGGTTTGCACTCTGCGGATGAATGTGCTGCAGTATTGTGTGGATCATTACTGTTTTACTATGAAAAAGGGAGCTAAATCTGACCTTTTCTTGTTTACACAGAAAGAATCTGAACTCCCCCCACTAAAGAGAAGCAGATCTCAGATCTGTGAGGGGTACCCAGCAGCCGCTCTGGGACGGTTTTAATGACAGGTTTCTCTCCAAACGAGCCTTCCATGCTGTTTTAGCGTTCCTGTGTGAAAGAGTCAGCAACTTATTGCTTTGAAGCATGTGCGTGTGTGTCTATGAGTGTACTCTGTGTGTGAGTGTGTTCGTATGTGTGTGTATGTGTGCAAAAGTGGTCAGCTCACCGTAAGGTCCTTCCGGATGGCAAAGTTCTCTGGTTTGATGTCGCACAGGTGGAGGCGGTGCGAGAAGTCATTGTCGAAGCGCCACGCCATGTCTAGGAAGCTGAGGGCGATGCGGTGCACCATGTCCCTCGCCGTCCATGGGCCCGCCGATACCTCCTCCAGAGAGAATATGTTCTGGTCCCAGGCGTGGCCCGCCGACAAGTACTCAACAGCGTAGAAGTGCCCGCAGGAACCCAGCACCTTGGCCACGTGGCGGCTGAGGTCCTGCAGCACCCTCAGGAAGACGTACTCCTCCTGCTGGAGCAGGGACCAAAGCGATGCCAGCTCTGCCCGCGAGTAGGGCCGCCCACGCTCCCTCATCCTCTGGCCCCACAGCGGTGGCAGCGAGGCGTTGCCACCCATGTCCAGCCCCAGGGAGTTCCTGATCTCCAGGGTGGCGTAGAAGACCACGTCCAGGGGAGAGAGCTCCTCGGCCGGGTCCTGGTACTCCAGGAGGCCCAGGCTTTCGTAGGAGGAGAAGTTCTCCAGCTTGGACTTGAGCACCACGGGAGTGCCACGCCACCGAGCCTCGATCACCTTCTTGCCATTCTCGTAGTAGAGGCAGCGCTTGTACTCCACCTGGCCGCTCACGCACAGGTCCTCGCACAGGTCACCAGTCAGGGCGCCCTCGCGGTACTCCTCACACTGGGACAGACAGAGACACAGACAGACAAAATCTAATTATTTTTGGTGTAGATAGTAAGGTTGTCATGGCAGAGTCACAAAACATTGTTGTTTTTTTGCAAATCTTTTTTTTCTAAAATGATGAGGCACCAACAATTTTGCAGGAAACAACGTTTATTTGTGAACAGCAGATTTGAAAAATGTGATTTGTAGTCCACGTCTCATCCTAATAAGGGAATGGCACTGTATTGTTGAGCTACTGAAATGAAAATGGACAATCCTGCACAAGGGAGTACATTTGTCTGAAAATGTTTCAGTTGATGGTGAATTAAATTACATCCCACTACACTACAGCTTCGCCCTCTATTTAACCTGCTTTTTATGTCTCCGATTCGCGAGCTTATGTGATTGTTGTACGTCTCAGTGCATAGATGTACATCCAGAGGTTGGAAATGATTAGTGTTCCTAGGGGGATTACATAGAAACTCCCTCTCTGCCTACATTCCAAAGTAAACAGCTGTCATCTTGATTCTCTCAAGATTTCAGCGAGATGCCTAATAGCCTTGACTGGGTGGCATGGCATTAACACGTTAGCCATAGTTTTGTTTCTCTTATCACCATCCCTCACAAATGTTTATTGGTCCTTCCACGCCCTTTCCTCTCTAGGCTTGCAGGCTTGCATTGAAATTGCAAGCCTACAAGCATAGGTCATACTTCACATGCACACAATGTAGTGACACATTGAAGTGAATTAATTGGTCAAATAACATGTAGTTACATGTAATTCAACAGTAACTTCACTGATAATAATTGACTGTGGTTGTGGACTATTTATTTTCATTACAATTTAGTGATTGTTTTATGTTCATTGCAGATGTGTTACAAAATAATTAACATAACAACAACTTGTAGTTAAGTCTGGTCCATGTGTCATAATCATATGTACATTACCGGTCAAATGTTTTAGAACACCTACTCATTCAAGGGTCTTTCTTTATTTTTACTATTTTCTACATTGTAGAAGAAGAAAGACTATGCAATAACACATATGGAATCATGTAGTAACCAAAAAAGTATTAAACAAATCTAAATATATTTAATGTTTGAGATTCTTCACATAGCAACCCTTTGCCTTGATGACAGCTTTGCACACTCTTGGCATTCTCTCAACCAGCTTCATGAGGAAGTCACCTGGTTAAAATACCAAGTCCATATTATGGCAACAACAGCGCAAATAAGCAAATAGAAATGACAGTCTATCATTACTTTAAGACATGAAGGCCATTCAATACGGAACATTTCAAGAACTTTGAAAGTTTCTTCAAGTGCAGTCGCAAAAACCATCAAGGGCTATGATGAAACTGGCTCTCATGAGGACCGCCACAGGAATGGAAGACCCAGAGTTACCTCTGCTGCAGAGGATAAGTTCATTAGAGTTACCAGCCTCAGAAATTGCAGCCCAAACAAATGCTTCACAGAGTTCAAGTAACAGACACATCTCAACATCAACTGTTCTGAGGTGACTGCGTGAATCAGGCCTTCATGGTCGATTTTGCTGCAAAGAATTCAATACAAAAGGACACCAATAATAAGAAGAGACTTGCTTGGGCCAAGAAATTTGTCCTTTGGTCTGAAGGCCAAATTGGAGAATTTTAGTTCCAACCGCCGTGTCTTTGTGAGACGCGGTGTGGGTGAACAGATGATCTCCGCATGTGTATTTTCCACCATAAAGCATGGAGGAGGTATTATGGTGCGGGGGTGCTTTGCTAGTGACACTGTCTGACTTATTTAGAATTCAAGGCACACTTAACCAGCATGGCTACCACAGGATTCTGCAGCGATACGCCATCCCATCTGTTTGCGCTTAGTGGGACTATCATTTGTTTTTCAAAAGGACAATGACCCAACACACCTCCAGGCTGTGTAAGGGCTATTTTACCAAGAAGGAGAGTGATGGAGTGCTGCATCAGATGACCTGGCCTCCACAATCCCCCGACCTCAACCAGATTGAAATGGTTTGGGATGAGTCGGACCACAGAGTGAAGGAAAAGCAGCCAACAAGTGATCAGCATGTGGGATCTCTTTCAAGACTGTTGGGAAAGCATTCCAGGTGAAGCTGGTTGAGAGAATGCCAAGCATGTGCAAAGCTGTCATCAAGGCAAAGGGTGGCTATTTGAAGAATCTAAAATGTAAAATATATTTTGATTTGTTTAACACTTTTTTGGTTATTACATGATTCCATATGTGTTATTTCATAGTTTAAATGTCTTCACTATTACAATGAGGAAATTGTAAAAAATAAAGAAAAACCCTTGAATGAGTAGGTGTTCTAAAACTTTTGACCAGTAGTGTATATTTCACAAAATAAATGAAAAAGAGTGAACAGTATTCTCATCCATCTCTGCTTGGCTTGTGCCTGATATTGAGTCTCATACTATGGTTGTATTGGCAGACTTTCCGACTCTCCAACTTTGCTATCTGTTAGGCTGGGTGACAACACAAATGAAAGTGGCCTGTCTTGAGCTGTATCACATAGTTTGACGGTCATTGCAGCCATCTGAAAGGCCTAAGTGTCCTCCCCTTATCTCCAGAGGGCTGAACTCAGAGAACCCTGCAATTATTTTGAGGCCCCTAATGCACCCCTGCTATCTCTCGGCCTCGTGTAGGCTAACCGGTGCCGTGGCCATAATATCCCAGCCTAGGCATCTAGCCCAGGCTGGATCGTCTATTTTCTTTTCTTTTTTCCTTCTCAGCAAGGCATCCAAGTTCCACACATCCATTTTAATTCCCTGGATTTCCTGGGACTTGCGTAATTTCAGACTGCAGCTGTTTTTAGCTTCTGTTTGTATGTAAACTTTCCCACTGTGGTGTTTGGACTCTGTCATGAGGTTTTGCTTGCATTTGTGTAAGCATTGGAGTTTACAATGTACATATAATTGCTTTGTGGAGAAACAATGGCTTCAGCTATAGTTACACATGTCGTATTGTCAGATGTGGATATGTACAGAGAAGCCAAAATACAACACAAGAGTGAAAGTCAATAAATAGCCCTGCTGACGCCCACAGCATGTTTGTTTGGCATTTCAAACTCTAGCTAATGACGTGAATAAGTGGGCTCAGGGAAACAACACACTCCAGACTTTGAAGTAGCCCAAGTCATTAATGAACCTTCGGTTAACCAGCCAAGTCACATCATCATGATTACAGGGTCGAAACAGCAACAACAAATAATCAGCAGGTGTTTGCTTTCTGTACTTTTCCTCCTTTTACATTTTATGTCTCGAAATCCCCAAAAAGGCAATGAACAAAGCATTAAATTGTATTGGCCATCAATCAGAATCAGGGAAATCGCTGCTGGCTGGGCAAAGCCCAAACTCCATCTCTGGGGCACATTCCATATACTAAAGTCCAAATACATAGACCTTAAAAGGCCCAACAAAAGCTAATCACATTAATTTTTCATTTAGCCCAATAGCAAGGTTTACCAAAACGTCTGCACCACTGCAAAGATTCGTCCACTTTTCTATTATAAAATATTTGCCTTTTAATTGCACCATTTATGTTTTATTCCTATTCTATGACTGGGATTCAATCAAACAGACAAAGTTCACAAACTGCTGCCTGTTTACACACACTTCTTATTCTGAAAACTGAAGCCATCTACCTATGAATCTACCTGGAAGTGGCAGTATAGGTTTTACAGTACTCACCATTCTGTAATCTTATTAGCTAATGGGTAAGGGAGCTAAATAACGCAATGTCCCTTGGCATTTATGTAATAACAAACTAATCCCTCAGAATTACATTAGTTCAATGCATGTGTCATAAATACGGTTCGTTTCCTGTTATTAAAAGCGTACTTATTTTGTACAATTATTGTAAATGGCTGAACTGTAGTGGCTTCAGTTCACATGACAGTTCACAAGTTTCACACAAGAAAAGTGCAGTGGACCAGTGTGCTGTGGTCCGTGGAGCGGAGCGCAGTCTGGCCCAAGCACTGGTCAGAGTCGGCATGTCTGGAATGTCCTACAACAGTGGCCTTAGCTCTACTAAGATTTCTCTCACTGGAAAAATGTGTCTGAAAACAAAGATATGCTCAAATACGTCCAGAGAAGATCTTTTGTTCCCCATTATTCGACAGACAATCGTTGAAATATATACATTGTAGCCTAGATTATATACATTTGGCTCGATTTGCTAAGCGGGAACAATGTGATAATTATTTGGACTCACTCACGGCCAATGTAAGCCAGTACTGTAAATCATCATGCCATAATTGCTCTTATTGTGTGGAGTGTGAATGTGGGGTGGACTTTATTGTGTTTATTCATTTTAAACGAAGAAGAACAATAAATACATTCATTTTGAGGGCACTGAGAGGGTGGCCTGTTTTATCGAGAAGTCCAGTTCACTGGAAGTACTAGTATCCCATAATTACGTATGTATGCACTATATACAACTTCATTGCTGCTTATCTGGAAACTAAACCCCTTTATTCAGTAGCCTAGTGTTGCATGATCTGATCGCTTAGCTGTGGGATTCAAGCCCTCGTCATATTGTTTTTGATCTCAAACAGCCGGTTTACTAGCACATAATAAAAAACACAAAAGTTACCACATACATTATATTAATATTATATTTTTCTGACCTGTCCCTTCTCCATATGAGAAAGCATTAATAGCCCTTGACTTATTCCACATTTTGTTGTGTTACAGCTTGAATTCATAATGGATTAAATATTTTTCTTCGCTCACCCATCTATACAAAATACCCCATAATGACAAAGTGACATGTTTTTTGAAGTTTTAGCAAATTTATTGAAAATTAAATATAGAAATATCTCACTTACATAAGTATTCACACCCCTGAGTCAATACTGAGTAGAAGCATCTTTGGCAGCGATTAGCTGTGAGTCTTTCTGGGTAAGTCTCTAAGAGCTTTACACACCTGGATTGTGCAACATTTGCCCATTATTCTTTTAAGAAACTGTAACTCAGCCACTCAGGAACATTCACTGTCTTCTTGGTAAGCAACTCCAGTGTAGATTTGGTCTTATGTTTTAGGTTGTCTTGCTGAGAATTGAATTCAACACCCAGTGTGTAATGATGGGGCGGAACGTACTGTGATGGGGCGGTGAAACGTTTTAATAAAACAACAAAACCAAGAACACGACACTAACATAAGGCAGTACGCCGATACACAAGAACAATACCAACTGGTGAGTGAACCTCGGAGAGTGACATATAAAGGGGAGGAAATGATGAAGGTAATGGAGTCCAGATGTGAACCATAATGATTCACAGGTGCACATAATGATGAGAGCCATGTGTGTGTAATGATGAATCCCAGGACCGGTGGTTAGTACTCTGGCGACGTCGTACGCCGGAGGGGAGGAACAGGAACAGGCGTGACACAGTGCCTGGTGTAAAGCAGACTGAACCAGGTTTTCCTCTAGGATTTTGCCTGTGCTTAGCTCAATTACGTTTTTTTTTATCCTGAAAAACTCCCCAGTCCTTAACGATTACAAGCATACCCATGACATGATACAGCCACCACTATACTTGAAAATATGGAGAGTGGTACTCAGTAATGTGTTGTATTGGATTTGCCCCAAACATAACACTTTGTATTCAGGACAAAAAGTTAATGACACATTTTTTTGACACACTTTTTGCAATATTACTTTAGTGCCTTATTGCAAACAGGATGCATGTTTTAGAATATTTTATATCTGTACATGCATTTTTCTTTTCACTCTGTCAATTAGGTTAGTACTGTGGAGTAACTGCAATGCTGTTGATCCATCCTCAGTTTTGTCCTATAATAGCCATAACACTCTGTAACTGTCACCAGTTTCCTTCCTCTCCGGCAACTGAGGTAGGAAGAACGCCTGTATCTTTGTAGTGACTGGGTATATTGATACACCATCCAAAGTGTAATGAATAACTTCACCATGCTCAAAGGGATGTTCAATGTCTGCTTTTCTTTTTTTACCCATCTACCAATAAGTACCCTTCTTTGCGAGGCATTGGAAAACCTCCCTGGTCTTTGTGGTTGAATCTGTGTTTGAAATTCACTGCTCGACTAAGGGACCTTACAGATAATTGTATGTGTGCGGTACAGAGATGAAGTAGTCATTAACAAATCATGTTAAACACTGTTATTGCACACAGAGTGAGTCCATGCAACTTATTATGTGACTTGTTCAGCACATTTTTAATCCTGAACTTATTTAGGCTTGCTATAACAAAGAGGTTGAATACTTATTGACTTAAGACATTTCAGGTTTTAATTAGTAACATTTTCAAAAAACATGATTCCACTTTGACATTATGGGGTATTGTGTGTAGGCCAGTGACAGAAAAATCAAAAGATAATCAATTTTAAATTCAGGCTGTAACACAACAAAATGTGGAATTATCACAATATTATTAACCAATCATATTATTCACAATGGCATGGTATAAAAGGAACACAATGTCATATTTACAGTTACTTTACAGATGGCACAATATATAATGTATACTTTTTAAAACAGTAGCGTACTGTAATTATCCTATGAAACACAACCATCATTAGAATTCACATTGAAGTGGCCTTGGCACCACTCCCTCCCTCCAGGCATTGCCATCTGTGCCTGGTTAAATGCATAAATAAAGAATAAAATAGCCAAGCTGTAGTGTAAGCCCTGGAGCAGAAAGCTATTAAGGTGTGCAGTAAAAATCTTAAAGGGTTTGTTCAACTGGCAAAGGCTGCCAAAAGACCTCCGAAAAGATGGCTCCACTGTTTAAAAAGAGGACTCACAACATAGCCTTTTGAATGGGATCCTTTATGATTTAGTTTGTTAATTTAGCATTCAGATAGATGTAGGATCTTAATTTGTGCCAGTTTGCTAGAGCAGTAAAATAATCCTGTAGCAACGGGAAATTTGAATTATTCGGTGGATTATAATGAATGGACATTTTTGTAGGGTTGATACGTTTTTCTTAAGGGAAAATCAAGTCAAGGTGGGAATTACAAAGCGCGGATGCCTTTTTAAACCTCAAATACACTACAAGTTCAAAATGTCCTGCATTGCAGGGAAAGTTGTCTTGAAACCTGGTGATCAAATTAAGATCCAACATCGGAACCTGTAAACTTTCATATTTCTAGTACTATCTATTACATACAGTAGCACAACTAGGTGTGGGGTGGTGTTGTGGGTCTTTATGTGGTTAGATAAGGAAGTAAACACGCATTCCAATTAGTTTTTTTTAGGTTATATTCAAATTGAAGTTCAGTTCTGTCTACATTTGTTGTTGTTGTTGTTTTGTTTCCCTTCGTTTGCTTTTGTCTGTTATCATTATGGATGAGAAAAGAGATTTCATTGATATTGCAACTCGACAAACAAATGTGACTGTACCTGAGGAAATCCTCAGAGGATGATACCGTTCTTTGATTATTCTGACTGAACGCCTCACAGATAGACAATAGTCCTGAACACATCCAGACACTTTCATGTCTGCTCCGGGCTTTGAAGCACAGCTACGTAATGCTATCTAAACCACAAAGTCCCTATTGCCAGCTGAGAAGTGATGAAATGAGTGTATATGCCCACTTACCAATGTGGGAAGTTGTTCCAAGCTGTAGATATGCTTAACTGCACATCAAGAAACCATAGCAATATTGGGTCAATGTTAGTCCCTGTATATACAGTTGAAGTTGGAAGTTGACATACACCTTAGCCAAATACATTTAAACTCAGTTTTTCACAATTCCTGACATTTAATCCTACAAAAAATTGCCTGTCTTAGGTCAGTTAGGATCACCACTTTATTTTAATGATGTGAAATGTCAGAATAATAGTAGAGAGAATGATTTATTTCAGATGTTATTTCTTTCATCACATTCCCAGTGGGTCAGAAGTTTTCATACACTCAATTAGTATTTGGTAGCATTGCCTTAAACTTGGGTCAAACCTTCTGCAAGATTCCCACAATAAGTTGGGTCAATTTTGGCCCATTCCTCCTGACAGAGCTAGTGTAACTGAGACAGGTTAGTAAGGCATCCTTGCACGCACATGCTTTTTCAGTTCTGACCACAAATTTTCAATAGGATTGAGGTCAGGGCTTTGTGACGGCCACTCTAATACCTTGACTTGGTTGTCCTTAAGCCATTTTTCCACAACTTTGGAAGTATGCTTGGGGTCATTGTCCATTTGGATGACCCATTTTCGACCAAGCTTTAACTTCCTGACTGATGTCTTGAGATGTTGCTTCAATATATCCACATAATTTTCCTCCTCATGATGCCGTCTATTTTGTGAAGTGCACCAGTCCCTCCTGCAGCAAAGCACCCCCACAACATGATGCTGCCACCCCTGTGCGTCACGGTTGGGATGATGTTCTTTGGCTTGCAAGCCTCTCCCTTTTTCCTCCAAACATAACGATGGTCATTATGGCCAAACAGTTCTATTTTTGTTTCATCAGACCAGAGGACATTTCTCCAAAAAGTACGATCTTCGTCTCCATGTGCAGTTGCAAACCGTAGTCAGGCTTTTTTATGCGGTTTTGAGCAGTGGCTTCTTCCTTGCTGAGTGTCCTTTCAGGTTATGTCAATATAGGACTCATTTTACTGTGGATATAGACACTTTTGTACCTGTTTCCTCCCACATCTTCACAAGGTCATTTGCTGTTGTTCTGGGATTGATTTGCACTTTTCGCACCAAAGTACGTTAATCTCTAGGAGACAGAACGCGTCTCCTTCCTGAGCGGTATGACGGCTGTGTGATCCCATGGTGTTTATACTTGTGTACTAATGTTTATACAGATGAACGTGGTACCTTCAGGTGTTTGGAAATTGCTCCCAAGGATGAACCCGACTTGTGGGGGTCTACAACTTTTTTTCTGAGGTCTTGGCTGATTTATTTTGATTTTCCCATGATGTCAAGCAAAGAGGCAGTGATTTTGAAAGCAGGCCTTGAAATACATCCACAGGTGCACCTCCAATTGACTCAAATGATATCAATTAACCTATCAGAAACTTCTAAAGCCATTACATAATTTTCTGGAATTTTCCAAGCTGTTTAAAGGCACAGTCAACTCAGTGTATGCAAACTTCTGACCCATTTGGAATTGTGATACAGTGAATTATAAGTGAAATAATCTGTCTGTAAACAATTGTTGGAAAAATTACTTGTGTCACGCACAAAGTATGTCCTAAGTGACTTGCCAAAACTATAGTTTGT
Organism: Salvelinus sp. IW2-2015; assembly: GCF_002910315.2. Lineage (NCBI taxonomy): Eukaryota > Metazoa > Chordata > Actinopteri > Salmoniformes > Salmonidae > Salvelinus > Salvelinus sp. IW2-2015. Next base: position 19,608,829 of record NC_036867.1, read on the forward strand.
TAACAAGACATTTGTGGAGTGGTTGAAAAACAAGTTTTAATGACTCCAACCTAAGTGTATGTAAACTTCCGACTTCAACTGTATCATCAGGATATTGGGCATTTCCATCAAGGTCCGCTCACAAAGTTACCTACTGCCTTCACTGTGTGTGGTTGTAGTAATAGGTTCACAAGGTATCAGTGTGATAGTTTTCATCTGGTAGCTTAGTTAAAAATACACTTCACTGTTACATTATATACAATTTAGCTAAAATCCTCAGTGGTCGCCTCAAGCCACATAATATATATATATATATATATATATATATATATATATATATATATATATATATATATATACCACCGGTAATCAGTTATGTTTTGGATATGCCCCAAATATAAGGCTTTGTATTCGGGCAACACAATCTCACACTCAATTCGTGCAAATATATACAAAAAGTATTTCAGCAGATTTCATGCCTTTTTGTAGGGAAAAACACATTTTTGTGCGACTTCATTCATATGAATATTTTTCTTTGGGGGGGGGGGACTTTTGAAAGTTATTGGAGCAGTGCATTTTGGGAAATGGTGTTCTACACTGCATTTCTTTGTGTCCCACATTTATTTATATATATAAAAATGTTAACAACTCAGTATTGTTAATCAACAAAATACTTATAAGAAAATAGTAGCCTTATGTTTTTTGAATGTTTTATTAATACCAATGCTGTTTTCTACAATACTTTGGGAAACTAATGTGATGTCGTATTTTATGAGGATTGCATTTATTGGGGATTTGGGATTCATTTTCATGATGGGAAATTAATTAACCAATTAATGTGGGGACACAGAAGACCTGCAAAAAAAATCTGTTTGGTTTCAATTCCCTTGGTGCTACTGCATGGTTTTTGCAACTATAACGAGTCTGGACTATGATCAATTAAGCCATATCAATGCAGTTAAACAGATTCATGTAAAATAATGAATTATGTTGGCTTACACTTATGGCACTTCCAAGGCCGTTTCATGATGATTATTGCGGTCGTGTTGATCATGTTATATACTTAGGCTATTGTAGCAAGGCATATGCCAGCATTGTAGGCCTACTGCCTCTGCTCAGACGCCTACTCGGCTTTCATGTCAACGGCCGTTAGAGCTCACTTTGCCACGTATGAGCCTTGGTTAGAGTCCCTGTTGCAGCTTTCACTTTCTTCCGCTACATTGGTGGCAGCGTTGGGATCCCGTCCAGCTCACGTCTAGTTATGTGGTATAAAAACATTCTGTTTTTCAACATTGCGTTGGGTGTAATTACATTGATGTATCTAGTGAACAATGGAGAAGCAACAATGGGTGTGACGGATAGAGGTAGTCACTACAGGTGTGATCCAGCCTCACACCAAAGTTGCCTGAAGCTGAATGGAAAGTGCTATACCCTGACCAGTTATTCAGAAGAAAATCCTCTGTGACTGTCTCATTTACATAAGTAAACTTACCAGTGTGGACCCAAAACAAACACATTCTACACATTTACAAACAGCCTGTTTACAGTGTTATTACAACCATGATGTTCTTTTGTTACTGAAGCTTATACATCTAATAACCTGACAGTGATCCACATCATATGGGTAGACAAATAATGTGTGTTACGCGGCAAAACACAACTATCCTTTTTAAGGATGGAAACCAGTAATATCAATCACTGTTGAACCCTCTTGCTCTGATCTGGGGCGGCAGGTAGCCTTGTGGTTAGAGCGTTGGGCCAGTAACCGAAAGGTTGCTGCATCAAATCCCCGAGCTGACAAGGTAAAAATCTGTCGTTCTGCCCCTGAACGAGGCAGTTAACTCAATGTTCCCTGGTAGGCCGTCATCGTAAATAAGAATTTGTTCTTAACTGACTTGCCTAGTTAAATAAAGGTTACACATCTAAAGAGATGGATGTAGGATTTTCTACAGCCTAGAATTTAGGCCTTTCCCAGTCATGAAGGACGAAGCTAGGCCGCTCTTGGTTCTCATTGGCGAAGACTGAACTCAAGTTAGGGGTTGTATGTCAGACTCTCCTATATCACTTTGCCCAACATGTTATACCCCAGACTTTGTAAATAAACCCTTTTAAAGCTGATATAACTTGTATCATTATTATAAGGTTGTGAAACCCATAGCCGAATGGCTTCAGACTGAGCATTTCTCACCATTTATTTACGGAGAGCAATTTTCGTTTTATAACAGGTGTCCTTTTATTTCCAGTCGTGTGTTGATTATTTATTGCTTTCTTCAGTGGAAATACAGAATATGTTTACAAATGCCAAATATATCAAACGCTAAATCAAGCAGAGATGTATGACTATTTATCCATGTTAATCATTACTGAAAGATGCAAACTACAAACATTTAACCAGTTAAAGATAATGAATACATGACAACTAGATAAAAATATTTTATTACAAATAATTCAGACAAAAATCAAGAGTTGGCTATAACATGAGTACAAACAAAGTGAGTGTGTGTATATGTGTTTAAGTGTTTGTGTGCGTGTATAATAGTGTGTATTATAATTTCCCATCATAAAAATGTATCCCTATTCCCCAATCAAATACCTTCATCGATACCCCCCCCCCAAAAAAACCTTTGTGTAATGAACACGAAAAAGTGGAGCCTTGTATTAAAGGCATTATGAAGAAATTAGTGTAATGCAGGCTCCACAAAATATTAAATGTGTTATGAACAAAATCATGTAGGCCACTGTTGCCTACACGAAAAAACAGCCTTTCTGACTACAAGTGCACCAGTATCCAAAGCATAGAAAACCGTATTGGCATTAATAAAAAATGAAAGGCTACTATTATATTATAATGATTTCGGTGACAACCTGGTTGATTAACAATAGTGGGTTGTTAACACGTTTGTTTATATATAAATAAATGTGGGACACGAAAAAAGGCAGTGTAGAACACCATTGCCCATCATGCATTGCTCTAATAACTTCAAAAGTTTGCCCCCCAAAACATTTATTTTCACACGAATTAAGCCACACAAAAACACACAAAATCTGCTGAAATACCTTTTGTACATATTTGTACGAATTTAGTGTGAGATTGTGTTGATTCAGGACATAAAGTTAATTTCTTCCACAGTTTTTGCAGTTTTACTTTAGTGCCTTATTGCAAACAGGATGCATGTTTTGGAATATTTTTATTCTATACAGGCTTCCTTCTTTTCATTTAGGTTAGTATTGTAGAGTAACTACAATGTTGTTGATCCATCCTCAGTTTTCTCCTATCACAGCCATTAAACTCTGTAACTATTTTAAGACACCATTGGCCTCATGGTGAAATCCCTGAGTAGTTTCCTTCCTCTCCAGCAACTGAGTTAGGAAGGACACCTGTATCTTTGTAGTTACTGGGTGTATTGATAGGGGATAAGGGATATCCACTGTCTTTTTCATCTATCAATAGGTGCCCTTCTTTGCGAGGCATTGGAAAAACCTCCCTGGTCTTTGTGGTTGAATCTGTGTTTGAAATTCACTGCTCGACTGAGGGACCTTACAGATAATTGTATGTGTGGGACAGAGTTGAGGTAGTCATTACAAAATCATGTTAAACGCTATTATTGCACACAGAGTGAGTCCATGCAACTTATTATGTGACATGTTAAGCACATTTTTACTCCTGAACTTATTTTGGTTTTTCATAAAAAAGGGCTTGAATACTTATTGACTCAAGACATTTCAGCTTTTCATTTTGAATTCATTTGTAAACATTTCGAAAAACATAATTTCACTTTGACATTATGAGGTATTGTGTGTAGGCCAGTGACCCACAATCTCAATTGAATCCATTTTAAATTTAGGCTGTAACATAACAAATGTGGAAAAAGTCAAGCAGTGTGAATACTTTCTGAAGGCACTGTATACCTGATTGGGCAGATTGTACACAAATAGGCATAGACAATCAAATATTTATCCTATTGGATTTTTACCAACTGAACTGTATAAAAGCAACTGTGGTCATAGAACCGTGTCGATTTACTATAAGGCACCTGTTTCTACAGCCATGTCTCATATTTGCTCGTCACGTTTGTTTGTCACTTTTGTTTAATCTTTTAATTCTACCCTGTAAGTGGAATTCCCTTCAGGAAAAATGCTGCAAACTTGGCACCTTTCCACCATTTCATCGCACACACAATACTGTGTGTAATCCACTGGTTCAAAGGGAGATTTATGTGAAAACTTTAGAACCAAGAAGTAATCCCAGACAGAATTGCAGTCCACGAAATGCATAGTCCGTGAAACGCCTCTAGGGCTACATAAAGATGCTGGGGTTGAAACATTAGTCGGTGTAATTGGTAGAGAGCATGGCAGTGCAGAGATAATTATGTCTCCTAAGTAAACATTGGGATTGTTTGTGGACTCTGGGCGCATAGAGCAATTGTATTAAAAGGCATAAATATGATAGGCTTCATACACACAGCAAATTTTCCAGTGTTTTTAAATCAACTTTTGTGTATATATATATATATATACATACACACCAGTGTTAAATTGTGTTCATAAAAAAAATAACATTATGATGAAATGTTCACTTAGGATATCACTTGCTGAAGTCCAAATACAACAACCATGTCTCTCTCACTAACAAATACAGTCATGGGTGGTAAATCTACAATTTACTCAGAAGGCAAGGAACTCAGTTTTAAAACAGCTATTTGAATAAGGCTTTACACAGAGCAGTGTGTTAATTTAACACTGTTATGGTGTCTATATAGGTCCTCAGTCTTGACAATTTCAGCGTTGATATAACACACCGTGTTAAATAAAATGTTTATAACACTGGCTAATTTGCTGTGCAGTAGCCCAGAGGAGGTTAAGAATAAGGGAGGTTTATTGTCTAATACTGCTTAGGAATGCTCTTCAATTGAGTTGTGATTCAGTTAAGTCAATTCAGCTTAATTGCGTGAGTGTTGGTCGGTGGAATTAAAAAGGTATTTGTCCAAGACCAAGTCTACATTATCTTAACCTGTTACATTATTTTGCTTAGTATGTGGTTTGTGGCATGTTTGTCACACACACACACACACACACACAAACACACACTAACCTCAAGTTCAGTGTCAACATCAAAATAGAAGCGTGAGCCCTCCATCCCCCGTAGGCTACTCACCACTCTCTGCAGTATCCTCTTGCTCTTGTCATCCGTGCAGTAGTCGGAGAGGATGGTCCGATGCACAAACACCAAGCCATTGAGGAACACCCAAGTGCCGAACCAGAGCAGGGCGAACACCAGCGTGCTCCTGCGGCATATTTTCAACCCCAGCCACCTGAGCAAACAGCCACCCCGTGATGGACCCGGCCCCATGGTCCTCCGCAACGACCACATCTGTGGACTGCAACCCCCCTCCCACCCCTGGTAAAACTGCTCAGGAGCGAGAGCTAGCTAGCCGACCCCCTCTCATCCCGCTTGTCTCGCATCTCTGGGATAAGTGGCCGTCTGGTGTTGGGAAGCTGCAGGGCTGCTGGTGAGGGTCTGTGTCCTGCTGGGTACACGCTCCTCTGGTTTACCCTCTCTCTCTCTCCCGCCTCTCTGCTTCCCATGGCTGGCTGGCTGGCGCTTGTCTGGAGCCCCCCCCCTCTGGAATACCCCCGCTCCCCCTTGCGACTTCTGTTGGTTCTCAAACTCACGCGTTTTGCCCCATTCGGTTTTTCTCGTCCTGGGTTGCCTTCCCGGCTCCCAGCCCCTTACTCTGTGTGTGTGTCTGTTTTTGTATGCGTGTGTTTTTCTTGAATGAGCGCAGTCAAGTGCTCTGGTCGAGAGGTTATGCTTAGTGCGTGCACCGCCAGTCCGCTCTTCTATTCTACACTCTTCCTATCAAATTGGAGAGACTCCCATGCAGTTTCCCTCTCCCGTCCGATCTCTACCCCTCTATCCCTTATTTCTTTCCCCGTCTCCCTTTCAATCGGTCCCTCTTATCTTGCTCACCCCACATTTCCCCCCTTTCCTCTGCCTCCCGCCCCCTTCTTGTGGACGCGCCTCCTTTTGGGTCGTCTGAACAACACTCTTTCTTTAATTAACGTTACCACGGCAGCTGGAACAAGACTTACTGTAGTCCCTGTGCTGCTGTGTCTGTCGAGTGTGCTGCCAATTCTAATGATTATATTTGTGCTTTCTCCTGTGCCACACATAACAGGCATAACCGTAGAAACAGACCAGGTCCCCTTACTCTCGCTGATAATTGCTCTATTTGTAAATGTTGATGAAATACGGCAAGTGAAATACAGTCGCCTTGAACTGATTTCATTTGATTTGGTCTGAAGGTTTTATTTTTACTCTCAGTCTTGGAAAATACAAATAGTTCACTTGAAGGATCATGTTTGAGACGCTATTTGAACTTTCTAATTTTGGAAATGACATTTTTTCGCACTTGCTCCATTCTCCCTCCCTCTCCCAGTTCATTCTCTCTTTACTCTCACTGTATCTCAGGGAATCTTTTACTCTCACTCTATCTCAGGGAATCTTTAACGCGATCTTCGGAGCAAGAGTAACAAGTGTGCAGGACAGAAAGAAGTCTGTCGATGGCTGTAGAGTCATCTGTAGCATGGAAACAACTTTTAGTCCAGTGGCTAAGAACCAAATATACCAGAGCTCGTTCCACTTTGTGATACAAGTGTCAAACTTGGTACACTAATACTAAATAGATACAATATATACACAAAAAAGTATGCAGACACCCCTTCAAATAAGTGACACCTGTTGCTGATAGGTGTATAAAATCGAGCATGCAGCCATGCAATCTCCATAGACAAACATTGGCAATATAATGGCCTTACTGAAGAGCTCAGTGACTTTCAACGTGGCACCATCATAGGATGCCACCTTTCCAAAAACTCCATTTGTCAGCTAGAGCTGCCCCGGTCAACTGTACATGCTGTTGTGTGAAGGGGGAATGTCTAGGAGCAACAATGGGTCATCCGCGAAAATCGTCTGTCCTCGGGTGCAACACTCACTACTGAGTTTCAAACTGCCTCTGGAAGCAACTTCAGCATAATAACTGTTCTTCAGGAGCTTTGTGAAATGCAGTGGAAACACATTTTCTGGAGTGATGAATCACACTTCACCAACTTTCAGTCCGACGGACGAATCTGGGTTTGGCGGAAGCCAGGAGATTGCTACCTGCCCCAATGCATAGTGCAACTGTAAAGTTTGGTGGAGGAGGAATAATGGTCTGGGGCGGTTTTTCCAACATCTTCCAACATCTAACATCTGGCCTGCAGCAATGTTCCAACATCTAGTGGAAAGCCTTCCCAGAAGAGTGGAGGCTATTATAGCAGCAAAGGGGGGACCAACTCCATATTAATGCCCATGATTTTGGAATGAGATGCTCAACGAGCAGGTTTCCACATACTTTTGGTCATGTAGTGTACCTTAAGGAACATTGTAAAGATGGAGGCAGTCTGGGAAGTGTGTCAGACAACCAGGGTGGCCTTTTTTATGAAATGGCTGCCATTCAGAATTCCTGTTAGATGAAAATAGGATAAAATCCTTCCAAACAATATCAAAATGACTTTGTAACGTTTAGGGTTGGGCGGTATCCAGATTTTCATATCGTCATACCGTCCTTATCTCTTCCTGGGATATACTCTAGTACAGGCATAGTACACAAGGGGGCTCCAAAAAACGCAAAAAAAGACAATTGGGCATCTATTAACAGAAAGCTAACAAAATTAGCACAAGTAATGTGGAATTTCCATGGAGGCTGCTAGCTAAATATGCCAATGAATGCAGACAAAATAAACAAATTGCAGACAGGTAATCCAGCTCATAAAGTTATACATATATAGGTAGGAGCTACCGAATGTCATTTTTTGTGAGTTTGGACATTTACAAGCGAATGTGAACAAGAGGTATTATGTAAATTAACAAAATTTTGTGAAAATGAACAACATTTTGATGCATGCCTGTCTGAAGGAAGAACAGTACTGGCTCTGGAGCAGAATGTGTACATGCTGTGTCTGTGTGGAGTCTGGAGTCGCTAGGGCAACAGGGCTGTCTGCTCTGCTCAGGACAAGAGGGGGGAGGAGAAGACCGGCCAAGAAACAATTCATGTAAATCAAGAGTGGCAGCTGTACAAATAACTCATCCAAAGGGCTTTGACTTCTCAAACATGGCAAAAAGCTAACACAATGTGATTCCCCATCACCAAATTAATTCAGCTACTTAGATTACTAGCAAGTTAAATTTAGGGGTCGCGTTAACACAGAATTCTGCATTTTTCACGCAGGAAAAAAAAAGATAAAACAAATAGAAATATCTTGGTGAGTTTTGTAAACTTCTTATTGGAATTTCTGCTCGGCATCAGACAAATGTTGTGCTTCAGTTGCACTTCTCCACTTGGATGCACTAACGGGAAGTGACAGCGCTCTGACTGATGTGTAGCTACTTTTCTCCTGTACTTTTCTCGTTGTAGCTAGCCTACTTTTTTTCCAGTAAAATGCCAGATTAACTTAAAGGAAAACATTAGGAAATGTAGCTGACTACATTCTTTCAATGATCAACATTAGAAATATGATGACCATGCGATGGCCCAGCTGCACAGGGCCATATTGGACTTGATTCACATGGCCATATCTCCATAAATAATTGTTGCATACACACCAACGATGGCTTAAAATATTTGGGGTCTGGAGAACGCAATAATGCCAAAAATACGTATCATTTAAACTTTTAGTAGAAGAGTGGTGAAAACGATTAGTTCCAATAGTTTGGAATGTATGTACAGTACACACTCTAAAAAGTAAAATGTGTGTTCCCTGAAGTCTACTAACTGCAATGATATGTATTATGATATTCTGTTTTGTGTATATTTTATGAAAAATGACAGGAAACCTGGCCTGTACACATAACTTTAGGTAAAATCACATAGGAACGTATTATGTCCAGCAGAGAGACAGATAACCCATTTTAACAAATACTTTTATGATAAGACATTTCAGCCTTAACACAAAGTTTGTAAAAAAAGTTTAAAAAAAATAGTGTTTTCCAGACAACCTCAATTATTTTAAGCCATCATTGGGTTATATGTACAAATTATTTATGGACATATTGACAAATGAATCTAGTCCAATTTGTCCCAATGCAGCTGGTTGCTGGCCATATTGGAAATGGCCACCAGGGAGGTAATGGACAAAATCTGTGATGGCACTATTTACAAAAATACTTGAAAGTCCACCATTTTTTATGCACTGGACTATGGTCAAAATTACCTCAATATGACCCCTATTAAAGTCTTGAGAGTACTTTATGATCCGAATGATTGTCTATATTATCTGTGGAGTTTATTTGATGGGTAGATTAAATTAAAGTCATTTTTATATTGTTTGGAATGATTTTACCCTATTTTCTTCTAACAGAAAATCTGGATGTTTAACCTGGTTGACCGACACTCTTCCCAGATTGCCTCCAATCTTTAAAATGTTGCTTAAGGCATTTAGTATTAGTGAACAATGTTTGATATTTGTATCATAAAATGGAACAATTATTTATCCTACCCGCTGGACTATGTGTATTAGCAGGGGCTAATGTGATCGTTACATCTCGAGCATGCTAGCTAACTATCATACATGCAGCAATCATACATACAAAAGCACAGGAAGCCCCCAATATCTAACAGGCACTGTGTACACACACACACACACACACACATATATATATATACACACACACATCAGGAAATGTACATAGTGAACTCGTAAACATTCAAATGAAAATAGAATACAGTAATTTAGAAAGTGACCTCACACTTGCATAGACTCATCATCCTGGGGAGAATTGACGTTCGCGATCTCCCCCTATCCGCAAGGGTAGCCTCAACTTTCCACTGCAGATATGTATTCAATGTTTATGTATTCCGAACCAACCAATCGAAATACATAAACATTGAATAGATATCTGCAGTGGAAAGTCGAAACCTAACCAACCCTGTTACACAAGTGCCCAGAATTTCAAATGACTTCACAGAAAAGGTACCGGCAGCCGTGCCAAGATCTGTGTATGTTCATACATTTAGTGAGAAATTGTGTCATTTTGATTGCCAATTAAACAGTCTCGTGTACTTTGAGTAGCTCCTCAGTGTTGGCACATGAAATAACACTCGTATTCTCCAAACTCATTAATGCTAGCCACTCATCAGATATGCCCGGTTGATTTTAATGGGCAGACACCGTTCCCAAATCACTGGATAAGCATATACTTTAAATGGGGTTATACCCGATTTACATCTAACCTTGAAATGTACAAATCTCATAAAATCAAAGAAAGAAAGAGTCAAAACTAAAATACATATCTAATTACACTCAAGTGTAACAATGGGAGGGATTTCACATTATCTTGAGTTATGCAAAGGAATGTATGTATTGACAGGGCAATTCGTTGTTTGTATGGAATATGCTTGATCATAGTGACACACCGTTTATGAATTTGTATTTTCACACCATTCAGTCTCTTTGTTGGGAACTTGTACCCCCTTGCTATCTTGGTGAATAAGTTGATCACTTGATTATAACTTTCCCAAGACTATAAGTATACATAGACTTTTACTGAATTCTAATAGCACAGTGTATCACCTTCTTAAAGCTGTATAACGGCGCCATCTACTGATCGCAGGTACATGTAACTATGATAGGTTAACATGAGAAGGTCCTGTATTCATTCATACAGTACATCTTCATTTAGGATCTTGATATCTTGCTCTTTCCAAAAATTGCATGGTAACATGCAAGTTGTTATCAACGAGTTGATGATGCCATTCTTACCCTCCTTAACATGGTCTATAGACATCCAGAGGGTGCCAAATCCCATGTTAGGGTTCTGTTTGTTGACTTTTCTTCTGCCTTCAACACAATCCAGCCCTACATTCTGGCACAGAGACTCATTCGGGACTTCTCCTTAGATGCGGGGCTGGTTTTGTGGCTGTTGGACTTCCTGAGCCAACGCTCACAGTGAGTCAAAATAGGTCCCCACGTGTCAGACATACTCAATACCAACACAGGCTCTCCTCAGGGATGTGTTTTGTCCCCACTCCTGTACATCTTGTACACTAATAGTTGTACTAGTTCCCATCCTGACAGACACCTCGTTAAGTTCGCTGATGACACTGCCTTGATCAGCCTGTTGCATGATGACGAGGAACATCATGGCCCGGTCCTAGATGACTTTGTAGAGTGGTGTGAGGAATCACACTTGGTCCTCAATACCAACAAGACCAAAGAGATGTGCATAGACTTCAGGAAGTGTACAACACTTACCTCTGAAACATCTATCAGAGGTCAGAATATAGAGATTGTAGAGGAATACAAATACCTGGGTGTCCTCTTGGACAATAAGCTTCAGTGGAGTAAATGTACAGACCTGATCTACAAAAAGAGCCAACAGAGACTGTACTTTCTCAAAAAGCTGGGATCTTTTAATGTACTATACTGACTCTGTTTTACAAATCTTTCATTGAGAATATTTTAACTTTTTGTATTGTTTATTGGTTTGGCAATGCCACTGTCAGAGAAATATGCTGAGAAGGATTATCACCACAGCAAGCAATGTACTTGGAGTCAAACAGACAGGCCTGGATAAGATCTTTAAGGTCAGGGTCCTCCGCAAGGCTCACAAAATCATTTTAGACCCAAGCCACCCCCTGTACCCGGACTTTGAACTACTCCCCTCTGGGCGCAGGTATAGGGCACCCCTCAGCAGGAAAAACAGAACTAGACAATAATTTGTGCCAGGTGAGATATCCCTCCTAAATGGCTCGGGCTAATGTTCCTATCGACTCAGTAAGGCCAGCAGGCTAGTCTTTAAAAAAAAAGTTTTATTGGTATGTAACTGTTATGAAAGTTGTATTGTCAATTTTGTTTTGCATTTAAATGCCACTTTAAACTTGTACATGACACTGCAACAAAATTTCCCCATGGGGACAATAAAGTCAGTAAGTAAGTAAGTAAAATAATGTATTATTCCAGCCCTGGTACAATTTAGATATTGGCCACTAGATGGCAACAGTGTATGTGCAAAGTTTTAGTGTGATCCAATGAACCATTGTATTTCTGTTCAAAATGTTGTATCAAGACTGCCCAAATGTGCCTAATTTGTTTATTAATAACTTTTCATGTTAAAAACTGTGCACTCTCCTCAAACAATGGCACGGTATTCTTTCACTGTAATAGCTACTGTAAATTGGACAGTGCAGTTAGATTAACAAGAATTTAAGTTTTCCACCAATATCAGATATGTCTATGTCCTGGGAAATGTTCTTGTTACTTACAACCTCATGCTAATCGCATTAGCCTACGTTATCTCAACCGTCCCGCAGGGGACACACCAATCCTGAAGATGTTTTAACAACAGTCTCAAACTTGTCACTTGACATTTGAATAAATTCAGTAACATCTGTGTCAGGACCCGGTGCGAGAAACAGTCACTAATAATCGTCAGAACCCAGAAGATGAGGCAGACACAGCAGTACTAGAGATGGTGGTTTAATTAAAGAACAAAATCTTCAGGCAAAGAAACTAAATCCACAATGTCCAAAAATAAAGCCAAGAGGCACAAAATGGAAATCCTCCAAAATACAAAAGAAACTCCACAAAGTGGTAAAAAACAGCAGGGAAAAACAAACCTCAAAAGGCTACTCAAATAATACACAAGAACTAAACCAGAGAACCTCTGGAAAATCCAACAAGAGAAATATCTATATAAAACAAGGCTTGGGCTGGGGCTGGGTGCTAACTTACAAACACTGAGCAAGGAACTGAGGAACACACAGGGTTTAAATACTAACAAGGGAATGACCTACAGGTGCAAACAATAATTAGAGCAAGAAAAACAAAAGGTACAAAAAAGGTGCAATGGGGACATCTAGTGACCAAAACCCGAACAGTCTTGGCCAAAACCTGACAATCTGCAGGTATAATTTCAGAACTATTCCATTTACGAGTATGAAATATATATATACACTTTCTCTCCCCAATTTCGTGATACCCAATTGGTAGTTACGGTCTTGTCCCATCGCTGCAACTCCCATACAGACTTGGGAGAGGCGAAGGTCGAGAGCCGTGCGTCCTCCGAAACTCGACCCCGCCAAGCCGCACTGAAGCTTGACACAATGCTTGTTTTGTTTTTATTTACCTCATCCTCTCTTGCTCATGTGGGTAGCTACATCCTGAGATTTGATTTATGAAACAATCCAGCCAATGGTTAGGCGGCTGTGGTTTTGGCAGAGGGAACTGATTGGTCAGGAGTAAAAGGTCCTGCCCCAGAGCGCAAATAAAAATGTTACTTGCAAATCTCTTTCTACAAATGTACAAAACTTTTTTCCAAGCAAACAAATCTCTTGGTAACGTGACAGAACTCTGAGCATGTGTAGATTCTAAATCTGTGTCAGCGTATGCGCTACTGGTGTTGAAGTCAGGTGCAGGAGAGCAGAGAGTTGTGATCAGGCGCACACTTTATTCGGCGGAAGCAAACAACAGCCGGACGCAACAGTGTCCAACAAACCTCCAGCCAAAGGTAAAAGTGCAAAGCGCGACAAAGTCACAAATAAGCAAAAATGTTTAACGATTAAACATACTCCGGGTTGAAACATAGTACCCGGGGAAAAACCAGCTAGGCTCGTCAATACAAAACACGTAACAAAACAATCCCACACAAAGACATGGGGGGAACAGAGGAATATATATATATGCAGTTGATTAGGGAATGTAAACCAGGTGTGCGGGGAACAAGACAAAACACATGGAACTGCGATGGCTAGAAGGCCGGTGTCGTCGACCGCCGAACGCCGCCCGAACAAGGAGGGGAGCCGACTTCGGCGGAAGTCGTGACAATCTGCAAGTGTATTTTTGATTCACAGCAGAATATTCATACTCGTCAATTGACATTTAAAAAAATTATACCTGCACATTTTATTGAATGTATTCATACACTCTGATCACTACTTTGTTTCCTTTTCTGTCTCCGTTTCCTCCAACCCCAGCCACTCAGCCCTACCCAGATGGCCATGCGCCGTCGCAATGTTCACTCTCTCTCCTACTACTCTCCTATAATCTCTCCCTTCTGCTAAATCATTTCCCCTCCTGTCCCCTGATTCTGCCTCTTCGGCCCTACTCTCCTCCCTTTCCGCATCCTATGACTCGCACTGTCCCCTTTCCTCCCGCCGGCTCCGCCCTCTACTCCTGCTCCGTGGACGAGTGACTCATTGCAAGCTTACAAAAGAGGGAAGCGGGCAGCTGAGCAAAAATTGAGGAAAACTAAACTTCCGGAGGACCTACCTTCTCCTCCTCTGTATCCGCTGCCATAGCCACCCACACGACAGACAGGGAATGCAGCCACCCCCCAAAATTATCAACCTGACTACCAACCACAACGCAACAATTCCAACTCCCCCACCTATCATGGTAAGCGTAAAAATAACGACCGGTACGCGCAAAATAGGTCGTATGACAGCAAACCTAATAAAACACATGTTGCTAACCAGTCAGACAAAGGGTCAGACCAAAAAGGTAACAAAACATGGAATGGGAATGCAATGCTGAGCACGGCCTCTGCGGAAGAATTGCTCAACAGCTAAACAGGGAAAAGACGGCTAAACAGGGAAAAGACGTCAACAACTAAACAGGGAAAACAAATCGTTATGACTAGGCGTGAAACATCAGTATAACATTAATGTGTCCGCTCCCACTTCCACTCAAAATCCAACCATGTGACTTCCAGACCCCGAAATAAGCACATCTGTTTTAACCATCAAAACAAATACTAATGACGAGCCGTAACCCTATGAAACACCCCCTCTCCACTTTGTTGGGGAGATGACAAGTAAAAACAACTCTAAGAGGCCTTACCTTTACGACAGTCCCTGAGGACTGTCTGCCCTGTGAAGCTCTGATCAATTCTGGTTCTACCATTTCCCTAATGTCTCTGACATTACTGGATGACCTTAAAAGGATCGTCAACCCGGCTAAACGTGAGTTAAAATTGGAACGATGTGACACTAAACTTTGAGGGTTCACACAAACAACTTCACCTCTCACAATTCTCCTAAAACTAACCTTCCAAAACGTGGCCCTTGTTCACCCTGTGTACGTTCCCAGCCTTGAAACCGAGCCACTGCTAATTGGGTCAGACTTCATAGATTGCTTGGTCCTGTTGGTAGACTGGAGCATGAACCAAGTGTGGACAAGTGACCACAGCTGCTCCCCTGACCTTACCACCTTCCCAAGACACTTGGTGCAACACTGTACTCCACAGTGGAGAGCCGACTTCAGCTACTCAACCACCCAATGACACCGAGCCATACACAAAGGACTTCCCTCTTGGCCACTCAGTCACTCCAGCATCCTTTATTGCAGATGAGAAATCATGGCCCTCCACCCAGCCCCTGAACAAAAAGGAGGCTTTCTTGTGTGCTCTGGACCTATTGCCAGTTGACGAGTACCGCTCCTAGATGGTGGGCGGTGTCAGCCTCAATAAAACTACGATTCCCATGAACATGGGGCCCTGCTCACACACTCGTTCCACCCCAAAGTTGGGCATAACCTATTGGCTTGTGTCCCGGTCCACCAACACCACTCACAGATGTGTGGTCCCAAAGACACAAAGGGGGGTGATGATAGCCAATGCCCACGATGAGCCTTGTGGAGGCCATATGGGGTCAAGGCTACATCTGAAGTCTTGCAACAAGTGGGCCACTGGCCACACATGGAACAGGATGTGACACAGCACGTACAGGGATGCTTAATCTGTTGCCAGTTCCAACCTTCCAAACCTTCACAAAGAACCCTTACAACGCAATGGTGTATCTTATCCCGGGAGGTCAATCCAGATTAGGATGGGATTGCTCTGGTTGATCCTGGCACTCTGTGCCATTGTCGAATCAAACCAACCAGATGTACTAACGAGCAGACCCCCATCGGTTATCATCCTGCGCAACGATCCAGGACTATTAATGACCAACTGTAGAGTACACACTTGTCCACTAATCTCTAGAGAGTGTACGTCTGCCTGGACTCTGAGAACGTATACCGTAAACACATTCCCCCCAGTGCACACCTGAGTTGGTTCCGGGTCTGATTGGATCGGCCAGGCAGTTAAGCACGCCCAGCTAGACACTGCTCACATGTTGGCCCAACTCCAAAAATTCTCCAAGAATTACCAGAGCCCAGAGCCCAGACGGCAGAAGCGATTCATTGGAGCCTTACTCTCAGTAGCAAGAGCTGTAGGGTCACTACTCTCTTTAGGTACCACTGCCGTCAATGCCGTCAGTCTGGCCACTGTCAAAAATGTTAGAGAACTAACAGATGAGATGCCCCTGATCCAACAGCAGATGAAAGCCCAGTCACTTAGGTTACAACATGTAGGAAAGACACTCCAAGGCACTATTCTGGGTAACATGTATGTTACTCTCATTAATATAACTATCCATTCAGTAGGAAAATTGGTAGAGGTCATGAATCATGATTATGCCCATGTACAGCTGGTAAGAATGTGGGATTGCTGCTCACACTCTGTCATTGATGTAGAGAATATCTACAGGTTAAAAACCGTACTCAACATAGGGTTCTGGCAAGACAACACACATGTGAAAATCAACACATCCCTGGTTGTAGCTTTCCAGGAGGAAAGGCCAGACTTATATCTGACAAACAATCTATTAGTGTACTAGAACTAAAGAAGTTCATTACTTTCGCCCTAGCGAACCATTTGTTAGGGACAACACCGAACATCTTTAAACCCCTAGCCAGCGATGAGCGCTGCCATGCAAGACTGACAACCAGGGATAATATGTCCACCACTCAGGTGGAGTTAGTAGAATACAAGTGGCTTGTTTACACCGTTCACATCCACGACTTATGACTTTCATGACTCAATCACTCAAATTACCATTCCTAACCAGACTGTCTTTGTTAGTGTGCAAGAGGGAGCAATTGTCCACATAGGCGACCTAGCTATGTACCATCTCTGGACACTGAGATAACAATTCCTGATTCATTTTCAAAACGCACTCTTGAATTGGCTGAACTGTACTATTCAAGACCAAATTTTTTATGAGGGACCGATGGCCGTTGATCTTAGTCTACTTAATGATGGCCTGGTAATCAACCCTGCTGATGATAAGTCCAAAGACTGGTCCGTCACCCACTCGTAGACAATGCCTGACAGTATTTTGACCGCTATCATGATCCTTGGTTTCATTGCCCTTGGCGTCTGTTCTTACTACATGCTTAGGCGCACACACACCCAATGGAGGATGTAATAAAGACCTATACTAGAATCACTAGTGCCAGGTCCGAGTCAATACCAGTCTTTGGTTGGCTGACAAGTGATCCCGAGAGTCCTATAAGCAGTACAGCTGATGCCCCTAAGTCCACGTACACTAGTGCCTTAAGCAACACACCACTGAAGTAGGAACACCCTAAGTAAGACATCTTAGACAGGTGTCCTAATAGAGAAATCTTTCCAAAATGTCGGCTTAGATAGTTACGGTGTGTTAACCAGAATTAATGTGTTTATTTACCTATTTTTGCCTAAACTGCCATGAACAGTCTTCCATACAACCACAAATTAAGTGCCACAGCATCCACTAATAGGAAAGGAAATGTAATGGTGTATTGGTTGAATGTCATGTGCCATTAACATTGTAGCTAAGTTACTGCCTAGGTCAACCAAGACGGCTGACTGGACGACGTGGTCAGGAAACTCAGCATCATAATGACAGCTCGTGGACAGTCCTACATTGTGGTTCACAGCTCGGGAAAACCTTCCAAGCTGAAACCACAAGAGGGGAATGTTGTAATGTTAGCCCACGAGTGGACAGAGTACCACACTCCAGGCCAAGATTTACAGTTCTGTAATTGACAGCACCCCCATTCAACCAATCACAAGACCAATAAACTGCTCTTCTCCCTTTACAACTCTGAATGGCCCTGAGCAGGTTAAGCAGACATAAACCAGACCCTTCTGCAAGTCAGCAGACCAGCTGGTGATCTGCATGTGAATCCGAAGAGGAGTTGGGAATTGTTAAGTGATCTGCATGTGAATCCGTAGAGGAGTTGGGAATTGTTAAGCTTTGTAACAAATACAAAATGGCAAAAGGACATCTCAACACATTTTCTCCATTGTATTAAAACTGAAGGACTTGAATATCAACTTGAATATCCATAGCTAAATTGAATATCCATAGCTAAACTAGCTAGCTAGTTAACGTGAGCCTACTACATCTAGGATACATACTGAACTTAAATCTTCTCAGGCCAGTAGTACAATGTATGAATTTATAGTTAGATCAGAATTGCCATTATAGTCATTGGCCTGTACGGAGATTTAAGTAAAAACAGCAAGTCCAAATTCCCATCTCCATGGCTTAGTAAAGGGCCGATTTAGCTAGCTAGCTACTTTAGGACAACAAGCAGACCAGAAACAGATCTTTCTGACAATGACATTTTGCTTTTGGTGTGATGCCACATCCAAACTGGCCTCCCTTGGGGGGTGTTTTGCTGCACCAGGACCACCCAGAGTTGAGCTCAACTCAATGCTGATTGGCATAGAATTGGTTTATCAACTGAGGCCAAATGCTCACTGGCATCAATCAATCAAACGCTTTGATGTCATGTCATACTATTTTTGTCCAGACAGCATCAGATACATGTGGTACACATTCTGAGACAGAGGGGCGCTTTCTCCGGTGAGATAGATACAGCAAATTGCAAATTGAAGGACAATTATGAAAACACAGAGGGAAGAAAGATACACTTTTTATAATTTGTGTTAATTTATTTGTAAATCGTTTTTGGTACGCCTGGCTTCCCTTGGCACCCATTAATACACACCACATCAGATCCTGTGACTCATTGTTACTCATTGCTTGGAGTTTAAAAAAAGTAAACAAAAACAATAGGACTAATATATTTCATTCAATGTTTTGCTCTCAGTCCAGTGCTGAGTTTAAAATTGCACAGTGTTGTCAGAGATTTTGGCTAAGTTACTACTGGGGGGAGTTCACATGCTGTCAGAGTTATTGGAACTTCAGTGTTTCGACCTGGGAAGTCGTGACTGTGGTCTTGTTCAGATGGTGGAAGGCACAGGAGTAATTTCCCCTCCCTTGAATGCATGCCTTACCTGGGACAACTTAAGAGATTGCTGTGTTCAGTCAAAAGACTACAATAGCCACAAGACTACTATGACTACAGTTATTTAACATAACAGTCAACCTATTTCCTTTAGTGTCAAATTAATACAAATTGTGTTAATTTAATTATGTTTATTTCTACTTCAAATGGAGCACACTTTGTTAATAAAAGGTATTAAATTACATAAAATTCAAAGAAGTTGACTCACTCACATAAGTATACCTGGGTGTATCAAATTTGAAACATAGTTTTCTTTATTTGGGCTAATGGCTATGGCTTATTGCATTTACCTGAGCAAATGACATGTGGTAATTGACTGCAATTCACACCTCATCATGTAGATGGCGATAACAAGCAAAACACTCAGTGCTCTGCCCTTTTTTCCTGCCTAACATTTGTTTGTTAACCGGGCAGCATTGCTGCATGGCCCAGGCAGTGTAGAGCAACTAAGACCAAAATTGGCTAGCTGCACGATACAGGTTGCAAAATAGTTGGGAGGCGATTTTCAATGTACTTATTCCATGCCACATGGTTTACAAACTGATACACAAAATGATACCGAATTCAAAACGTAAAGTTTTTCAATTAAAATACTTTATCAAAATTCTTACAACCAATAGAATGTTATATATACAGTGCATTCAGAAAGTATTCCGACCCCTTCACTTTTTCCACATTTTGGATTAATACATTTTAGAACAAGGCTGTAACTTAACAAAATGTGGAAACGTGAAGGTAGGAATACCTTCCGAATGCATCCCATCCCAGCTCTGCATATTTTGCTGCGAAGAGACAGAATAATTAGATGACTTGTTTTGGTACTGCCCATATGTAGCTTGTTTTTGGTCACAGGTTCAGGAATGGTTGAAAAATTGCAACATTTACATAGAGCTAACTCTGCAAATAGCACTTGTGGGTGATTTGAAAAGTCATAGTCAATCGATCAATACTATAATAATACTCTTAGCAAATGTGTTTATCTTTCATTTACAATCTGTAGAAACAATGGGAAAGGTTCATCACTTTTGTGAAACGTCACAGCACAGTGGGAAAATGTATGGCATCTAGAAATCAAAACTGGATGGTCTTCAGGGATAGATGGGAGGGGTTAACGGTCACTGAAGACTTGGTCTAAAAACAAACAAAAGTTAACTAATGTAAAATATACTGCCCGTCAAATTTATGTAGTATGCATAAGCTGGAAGTGTAAGACTAAGTATTGTTGTCTGTTAGTTTACTCCAATTAGGGGAGGGGTGGTAGAGTTAGGGGAAAATAATAAAGAAGGAAAAATTTTTTTTTTAAATTACTGGCCCAACACGTTAGCCACGATCTCTCTGCAATATTAAAGCTGGTCTAACCCCTAAAAAAATAAAATAATAATATACCGCGCTGCTGCCATTTCGCTGACGTAGGAAGTGACTCCACTTCCGTCGGCGGCATATTTTTTTCGGACTGCTGGGATACTTTTTACGGCTATGAAACCAGCTTGAACCGACAGGAATTTGTCCATTGGTTGATGAAATCCACCGTCGGTCTCAGCTAAGGTGAGGTGATGCAAAACCACCAATGTCCGAACTGTGAGGGAAAAATCCTGTATAACCTCTTTAAGTTTGTATAGCAGAGACAATGTAATGAAGAATTACTTTAATAGTTCTTAATGCTAAACTTTGTTATGCACATGCACTGTATGAGCCTTAAACCTGTACATTTCCACTGTCTGTTTGATGGTCTTGTAAGAAGGAGCTGGTATTTTTCCACTCTGCCTTTGTTCAACTTAGTCACACGGTCAAGACAAAGAGCCTCTTGAGAGTGACCACAGTTTTTCAGTCCATCATGTTTTTTTTCGGTCTTCCAAGGGGCACAGCTGTATGGAGATATGAAGAGAATAGAGGCTGGCTTGAACAGAGAGGAGTAACGGAACTAACGTTATCACTTGTTTGTGCGCTATGACCCGATATACATAGCTACAAGAAGAAAACAAGGTAGCTTATGATTCCCTGATCTGCCGGGAAAGGTGGAACCAGCCATGACTAAGCATTTTTAGGTCCACTATATAAGACCTCAGCATTTCCTGTATTGTGGGGCTCTCAACGGATCACCTATGGGTGGTTCGTTGACCAGCTCCATTATTGTAATAATTAATCGATATTAAAGTACGATTGCTTGAAGAATTATCCAAGTCTCTCCTGATTCTTTAGAACTTCCATGACAGAACTCTGCCGGTTCACACTGGGTTCATAGCCCCCAAAAAAGTGTCCCAGCGGTCAAGAACATTTTTGCCACCAACGGAAGTAGAGTCATCGCCTACGTCAACGGCAAAATGTGAATTGCAGCGCTGAAGTTGGTTTCCACGTAATTTTGGGCGGGAAAGAGGAGCACTGACAGTTATGCTAATTAACGCTATCTACATGGGAGGTGTGAATTGCAGGCTACTAACAAGTGCCATGCTAGGTGGTAGAATCAACATTAGCCTAGCCATTAGCCAAAAACAAAGAATATTTCAAAGTTGATACCTGTGCATCCAGGTATACTTATGCAGGTGATTCAATTTATTTTAATAACCTTATTTAATTTAATACATATTATTAACAAAGTGTGCTCCATTTGAAGTAGAAATCTTTAACATTAATAATTTTGAGACTACAGGAAATAGGTTGACTGCTAAACAACTGCTGTAATGGAGTCTTTTGATTGTAGAAAAACAGAGCTCTCTAAAGTTGTCCCAGGTGAGGCTGACAGCATGCCAGGGAGGGCCAACTGCACAGGCATTTTACCTAGTTGGTCTGGAACTCAAATCTTGCATTGCGCTCATCTCCATGCTCATGTTCCTCTTCTCAGGCGTTGGATTGCATCAACCATCAACCATCAACCAAATGTTGTAGATCTTAATGTTTTTCCACATAATCCTGGACTATCGGACCACCATTTTATTACGTTTGCAATCGCAACAAATAATCTGCTCAGACCCCAACCAAGGAGCATCAAAAGTCGTGCTATAAATTCTCAGACAACACAAAAATTCCTTGATGCCCTTCCAGACTCCTTCTGCCTACCCAAGGACGTCAGAGGACAAAAATCAGTTAACCACCTAACTGAGGAACTCAATTTAACCTTGCGCAATACCCTAGATGCAGTTGCACCCCTAAAAACGAAAAACATTTGTCATAAGAAACTAGCTCCCTGGTATACAGAAATACCCGAGCTTTGAGCAAGCTTCCAGAAATGGAACGGAATGGCGCCAACCAAACTGGAAGTCTTCCGACTAGCTTGGAAAGACAGTCACCGTGCAGTACCGAAGAGCCTCACTGCTGCTCGATCATCCTACTTTTCCAACTTAATCGAGGAAAATAAGAACAATCCAAAATTTCTTTTTGATACTGTTGCGAAACTAACTAAAAAGCAGCATTCCCCAAGAGAGGATGGCTTTTCACTTCAGCAGTAATAAATTCATGAACTTCTTTGAGGAAAGATCATGACCATTAGAAGCAATTACGGACTCCTCTTTGAATCTGCGTATTCCTCAGGGCTTAGCTGTCCTGGATCTGCACAGCTCTGCGAGGGCCTGGATCGGGAGAGACACTTAAGTGTTTTACTATACTTCTTTGACACAATGATGAAAATAATCATGGCCTCTAACCTTCAAGCTGCATACTGGATCCTATTCCTACTAAACTGCTGAAGGAGCTGCTTCCTGTGCTTGGCCCTCCTATGTTGAACATAATAAACAGCTCTCTATCCACCGGATGTGTACCAAACTCACTAAAAGTGCAGTGATAAAGCCTCTCTTGAAAAGCACCTTGACCCGAAAAATATAAAACTATCGGCCTAATCTGAACTTCCATTCCTCTCAAAAATTTTTGAAAAAGCTGTTGCGCAGCAACTCACTGCCTTTCTGAAGACAAACAATGTATACGAAATGCTTCAGTCTGGTTTTAGACCCCATCATAGCACTGAGACTGCACTTGTGAAGGTGGTAAATGACCTTTTAATGGCGTCAGACCGAGGCTCTGCATCTGTCCTCTGGCTACTAGATTGTGCTGCCTTTGCACACATCGATCACCACATCTTTTTGGAGAGCTGGAAACCCAAATTGGTCTACACGGACAAGTTCTGGCCTGGTTTAGATCTTACCTGTCGGAAAGATATCAGTTTGTTCTCTGTGAATGGTCTGTCCTCTGACAAATCAACTGTACATTTCGGTGTTCCTCAAGGTTCGTTTTAGACCACTATTGTTTTCACTATATATTTTACCTCTTGGGGATGTTATTCGAAAACTAATGTTAACTTTCACTGCTATGCGGATGACACACAGCTGTACATTTCAATGAAACATGGTGAAGCCCCAAAATTGCCCTCGCTAGAAGCCTGTGTTTCAGACATAAGGAAGTGGATGGCTGAAAACTTTCTACTTTTACTCGGACAAAACAGAGATGCTTGTTCTAGGTCCAAGAAACAAAGAGATCTTCTGTTAAATCTGACAATTCATCTTATGGTTGTAAAGTCGTCTCAAATAAAACTGTGAAGGACCTCGGCGTTACTCTTGACCCTGACTCTCTTTGACCGAAACATATCAAGACTGTTTCAAGGACAGCTTTTTTCCATCTACGTAACATTGCAAAAATCAGAAATTTTCTGTCCAAAAATGATGCAGAAAAATTAATCCATGCATTTGTTACTTCCAGGTTAGACTACTGCAATGCTCTACTTTCCGGCTACCCGGATAAAGCACTAAATAAACTTCAGTTAGTGCTAAATACGGCTGCTAGAATCCTGACTAGAACAAGAAATTTGCATCATTACTCCAGTGCTAGCTTCCCTACACTGGCTTCCTGTTAAGGCAAGGGCTGATTTCAAGTTTTACTGTTAACCTATAAAGCGTTACATGGGCTTGGTCCTACCTATCTTTCCGAGTTGGTCCGCCGTACATACCAATACGTACGCTACGGTCACAAGCCGCAGGCCTCCTAATTGTCCCTAGAATTTCTAAGCAAACAGCGGGAGGCAGGCTTTCTCCTATAGATCTCCATTTTTATGGAACAGTCTGCCTACCCTGTGAGAGACGCAGACTCGGTCTCACCTTTAAGTCTTTACTGAAGACTTATCTCTTCAGTAGGTCATATGATTGAGTGTAGTCTGGCCCAGGAGTGTGAAGGTGAACGGAAAGGCTCTGGAGCAACGAACCGCCCTTGCTGTCTCTGCCAGGCCGGTTCCCTCTCTCTCACTGGGATTCTCTGCCTCTAACCTGTTACAGGGGCTGAGTCACTGGCTTGCTGGTGCTCTTTCATGCCGTCCCTAGGAGGGGTGCGTCACTTGAGTGGGTTGAGTTACTGACGTGATTCTTCTGTCTGGGTTGGCGCCCCCCTTGGTTTGTGCTGTGGTGGAGACCTTTGTGGGCTATACTCGGCCTTGTCTCAGGATTGTAAAGTTGGTGGTTGAGGATTTCCCTCTAGTGGCGCGGGGCTGTGCTTTGGCAAAGTGGGTGGGGTTATATCCTTCCTGTTTGGCCCTGTCCGGGGGTTTCTTCGGATGGGGCCACAGTGTCTCCTGACCGCTCCTGTCTCAGCCTCCAGTATTTATGCTGCAGTAGTTAATGTGTCGGGGGCTAGGGTCAGTTGGTTACCTGGAGTACTTCTCCTGTCTTATCCAGTGTCCTGTGTGAATTTAAGTATGCTCTCTCTAATTTCTCGTTCTCTCTTTCCTCTGAGAACCTGAGCCCTAGGACCATACGTCAGGACTACCGGGCATGATGACACCTTGCTGTCCCCAGTCCGCCTGGCCTTGCTGCTATTCCAGTTTCAACTGTTCTGCCTGCGGTTACGGAACCCCTACCTGTCCCAGACCTGCTGTTTTCAACTCTTAATGATCGGCTATGAAAGCCAACTGAGATTTATCCCTGATATTATTTGACCATGCTTGTCATTTATGAACATTTTGAAAATCTTGGCTCTCTCTAATTTTCTCCTTCTCTCTTCTTTCTCTCGGAGGACCTGGCCCTGGACCATACGTCGGGACTACCGGCCGTGGTGACTCCTTGCTGTCCCCAGTCCGCCTGGCTTGCTGCTATTCCAGTTTCAACTGTTCTGCCTGCGGTTATGGAACCCCTACCTGTCCCAGACCTGCTGTTTTCAACTCTTATGATCGGCTATGAAAGCCAACTGAGATTTATTCTGATTATATTATTTGACCATGCTTTCATTTATGAACATTTTGAAAATCTTGGCTCTCTCTAATTTTCTCCTTCTCTCTTTCTTTCTCTCGGAGGACCTGGGCCCTAGGACCATGCGTCGGGCTGCCGCCCGTGGTGACTCCTTGCTGTCCCCAGTCCGCCTGGCCTTGCTGCTATTCAGTTTCAGCTGTTCTGCCTGCGGTATGGAACCGCCACCTGTCCCAGACCTGTTGTTTTTCAACTCTTGATGATCGGCTATGAAAAGCCAACTGAAAATTATTCATGATATTATTTGACCATGCTTGTCACTTATGAACATTTTTGACACTTTGGCATAGTTCTGTTATAATCTCCACCCGGCACAGCCAGAAGAGACTGGCCACCCCTCATAGCCTGGTTCCTCTCTAGGTTTCTTCCTAGGTTTGGGCTTTCTAGGGAGTTTTCCTAGCACCGTGCTTCTACACCTGCAATTACTAGCTGTTGGGGTTTTAGGCGGGTGTCTGTACAGCACTTCGAGATATTAGCTGATGTACGAAGGGCTATATAAAATAAAATTGATTGATTGATTGAACCAATGAGCCAGTCTCTGCCAGTTCACATTGGGTTCATGTGAACTGGCAAAAATTCCCCAAAACGTGCCCAGCTGCCTCGGTGGAATTGGATGTGCGTTACAGAGCGCACATTTAGTAGCTCTTCAGTGCTTTGCTGACCACCTATTTCAACACTGAAATCAAATGTATTTATAAAGACCTTTTTACATCAGCAGATGTCACAAAGTGCTTATACAGAAAGCATAGCCTTAAACAGCAAGCAATGCAGATGTAGAAGCACGATGCTAGGAAAAACTCCTTGAGAAAGGTAGGAACCTAGGAAGAAACTAGAGAAGAACCAGGCTCTGAGGGGTGGCCAGTCCTCTTCTGGCTGTGCCGGGTGGAGATTATAAATGTGCATGGACATTAAGGCCAGATCGTTATTCAAGATGTTCAAAACGTCATACAGTACCAGTCAAAAGTTTGGACACCTACTCATTCAAGGTTTTTTCTTTATTTTACTATTTTCTACATGTAGATTAATAGTGAAGACATCAAAACTATGAAAAATACATATGGTATCATGTAGTAAACCAATTTATTTTAACAAATCAAAATATATTTTAATTCTTCAAAGTAGCCACCCTTTGCCTTGATGACAGATTTGCACACTCTTGGCATTCTCTCAACCAGCTTCACCTGGAATGCTTTTCCAACAGTATTGAAGGATTTCCCACATATGCTGAGCACTGTTGGCTGCTTGTCCTCTCCGCTGCGGTCCAACTCCTTCCAAACCATTCAATTGGGTTGAGGTTGGGTGATTGTGGAGGCCAGGTCACCTGATGCAGCACTTCATGCACTCTCCTTCTTAGTCAAATAGCCCTTACACAGCCTGGAGGTGTGTTGGGTCATTGTCCTGTTGAAAAACAAATTATAGTCCCACTAAGCGCAAACCAGATGGGATGGCTTATCGCTGCAGAATGCTGTAGTTGCAAAGCTGGTCAAGTGTGCCTTGAATTCTAACAGAGTAACCAGCAAAGCACCCCCACATCATCACACCACCTCCTCCATGCTTCACGATGGGATCCACACATGCAGAGATCATCCGTTCACCTACTGTGCGTCTTACAAAGACCCGGCAGTTGGAACCAAAAATCTCAAATTTGGACTCATCACACCAAAGGACAGATTTCCACCAGTCTAATGTCCATTGCTCGTGTTTCTTGGCCCAATGGTGTCCTTTAGTAATGGTTTCTTGGCAGCAATTCAACCAAGAAGGCCTGATTCACGCAGTCTCCTCTAAACAGTTGATGAAGAGATGTGTCTGATACATGAACTCTGTGAAGCATTTATCTGGGCTGCAATTTCTGAGGCTGGTAACTCTAATGAAAAATAACGTCAAAATAAAACACACAAAAAAAGTATGTTTGAATGACACTGAGGGGCAGTGTTTTTACAGCTAATGCCGGTTTGCCTGAGGCTGATGCCGTGCAGGTGTTTGTACACATGCACATACACACACACTCATTCAAATGAACACAGATGCACATACACGGAGACACACATGTAAATAGTGCCATACATGCACTACATGCCTTGCTGTTGTGATTTTTGTTGTCCTTGATGTGTTTTATTTTTTGCATTGTTGTTTTCTGTTTTCCTTTGTCTTTCTCTTTTTTCTCTTTTGTTAATTTTCTTGGTTATGGTGGGGAATGGAATATTCTTTTATTATCTTATTTTCTCGGTGGGGGGGGGGTCTCGGATGGTTGAGGGGCAGCTCTTGGGGAACTGTGTGGGGATCTTGGAGGGCTGATGATGGCCTGGCGGTTGGGAGCTTGGGCCGGTGGCTGATGTATCGCTGGTTCAGGTCCCAGTTTTTGACCTTATGGGAGATCTGTTGACGTGCCCCTGAGCAGAGTGTTGACCCTGGTTGCTTCTGTGTGTCGCTCTGGATGGGAGTCTGTTAGATGACTAATGGGATGTAGTTGTTGAGCGGCTTCACTGCAAGCATATTGTATGTTTTAAATATTAATAAAAAAATTATAAATAAACTCTAATGAACTTTTCCTCTGCAGCAGAGGTATCTCTGGGTCTTCCTTTCCTGTGGTGATCCTCATGAGTGCCATGAGAGTGTGTTTAGCACTAACTGAAGTTTATTTAGTGGTTCAGACAAAAGCATGGATTAGATTTGCTGCATAATTTTTGGACAAAACATTTCAAATTTTTGCAATGTTATGAAGATGTAAAAAAGCTCCCCTTGAAATATTCTTGATATGTTTGTCAGAAAAAAAGTAACGCAGACGTCCTTCACTGTTTTATTTGAGATGGCTGTACAGCCATCAAGATTAGTTGTCAGATCAAACAGCAGATGTCTTTGTTTCTTGGGACCTAGAACTATTATCTCTGTTTTGTCTGAGTTTAAAATTTAAAAAAATCAACTTCCTTATGTCTTAAACACAGGCTTCCAGGTTAGGCAATTTTAGGGCTTCACCATGTTTCATCAAAATCTACAGCTGTGTGTCGTCCGCATAGCAGTGAAAGTTTAGATTGTGTTTCCGAATGACATCGCCAAGAGGTAAAATATATAGTGACAACAACAGTGGTCCTAAAACTAAACACCAAAACGTACAATTGATGTGTCAGTGGACAAACCATCCACAGAGACGAACTGATATCTTTCTGACAGATAAGATCTAAACCAGGCAAGAACCTGTCCGTGTAGACCAATTAGGCTTTCCAATCTCTCCAAAAGAATGTGGTGATCGATGGTGTCAAAGCGGCACGAAGGTTTGGGAGCACGAGGACAGTCTGGTCTGATGCCATTAAAAGGTCCCTTACCACCTTCACGAATGCAGCCTCAGTACTATGATGGGGTCTAAAACCAGACTGGAGCATTTTGTATACATTATTTGTCTTCAGGAAGGCAGTGAGTTGCTGCACAACAGCTTTTTAATGTTTTCTTTCAGGAATGGGAGATTCGATATAGGCCAACAGTGTTTTTAGAATTTTCCGGGGCAAGGTTTGGCTTTTTCAGGAGAGGCTTTATGATTGCCCCTTTTAGTGAGTTTGGTACATATCCGGAGGACAGGGAGCCATTTATTATGTTCAACATAAGAGGGCCAAGCACAGGAAATAGCTCTTTCAGTTGTTTCCTTCGAATAGGGGACTAGGTCCTGGCAGTTCTGTGCCAACTCAGGACAACTGAGTTTTGGAAAAATATGCAGATTCAAAGAGGAGTCTGTAATTTGCTTTCTAATGGTCATGATCTTTTCATTTAAGAAGTTCGTGAATTCATCACTGCTGAAGTGAAGAGGAATGCTGCTTTTTAGTTATTTTTGTGAATGTATCAAAAACACATTTTGGATTGTTTTTATTCTCCTCAATTAGGTTAGAAAAGAAGGTTGATCGAGCAGCAGTGAGGGCTCATCGATATTGCACGGTACTGTCTTTCCAAGCTAACACTTCCAGTTTGGTGGAGCGCCATTTGCATAAAACCCTGACCTTAACCCCATCGAATACCTTTGGGTTGAATTGGAACATCGACTGCGAGCCAGGCCTAATTGCCCAACATCAGTGCCCGACCTCACTTATACTCCTGTGGCTGAATGGAAGCAAGTCCCCGCAGAAGTTCCAACATCTAGTGGAAAGCCATCCCAGAAGAGTGGAGGCTGTTATAGCAGCAAAAGGGGAGAACAACTCCATATTAATACCCATGATTTTGGAATAAGATGTTTGACGGCAGGTGTCCACATACTTTTGGTCATGTCGTGTATCATATGAAATGGGTGATGGACATCCACAAACTAATACATACCAATAAGAAAAGTAACCTATCTGCTCAGACCCCAACCAAGGATTATCAAATGCTGCACTATAAATTCCCTTCCAGACTCCCTCCTTCTACCCAAGGATGTCAGAGTAAAAAATCAGTTATCCACCTAACCAAGGATCTAAATGTAACCTTGCTTAATACCCTAGATGCAGTCACACCTCTAAAAACAAAAACAAAAATTCACAAGAGATTAGCTCCCTAGTATACAGAAAATACCTGAGCCCTGAAGCAAGCAACCAGAAAAATAGAATGCAAGTCAGTCAAGTTCTTCCACACTTATCTCAACAAACCATTTCTGTATGGACCTCGCTTTGTGCACTGGGCATTGTCATGCTGAAACAGGAAACTGTTGCCACAAAGTTGGAAGCACAGAATCGTCTAGAATGTCATTGTATGCTGTAGCGTTAAGATTTCCCTTCATTGGAACTAAGGGGCCTAGCTCGAACCATGAAAAACAGCCCCAGCCATTATTCCTCCTCCACCAAACTGGGGGCAAGTAGCATTCTCCTGGCATCCGCCAAACCCAGATTCGTCTGTCGGACTGCCAGATGGTGAAGCGTGATTCATCACTCCAGAGATCGCGTTTCCACTGCTCCAGAATCCCATTTTATTTATTTTATTTATTTTACCGTTATTTTACCAGGTAAGTTGACTGAGAACACGTTCTCATTTGCAGCAACGACCTGGGGAATAGTTACAGGGGAGAGGAGGGGGATGAATGAGCCAATTGTAAACTGGGGATTATTAGGTGACCGTGATGGTAGAGGGCCAGATTGGGAATTTAGCCAGGACACCGGGGTTAACACCCCTACTCTTACGATAAGTGCCATGGGATCTTTAATGACNGAGTCAGGACACCCGTTTAACGTCCCATCCGAAAGACGGCACCCTACACAGAGCAGTGTCCCCAATCACTGCCCTGGGGCATTGGGATCTTTGTTTAGACCAGAGGAAAGAGTGCCTCCTACTGGCCCTCCAACACCACTTCCAGCAGCACCTGGTCTCCCATCCAGGGACTGACCAGGACCAACCCTGCTTAGCTTCAGAAGCAAGCCAGCAGTGGTATGCAGGGTGGTATGCTGCTGGCGATGGCGGCAAGCTTTACACCACTCCAGCCAACGCTTGGCATTGCACATGGTGATCTTAGGCTCATGAAGCTCCCGACAAACCATTATTGTGCTGATGTTGCTTCCAGAGGCAGTTTGGAACTCAGTAGTGAGTGTTACAACCGAAGACAGACACTTTTTATGCACTATGTGCTTCAGTACTCGGTGGTCCCGTTCGGTGAGCTTGTGTGGTCTACCACTTCGTGGCTGAGCCATTGTTGCTCCTAGACGTTTCCACTTCACAATAACATAATTTACAGTTGACCGGGGCAGCTCTAGCAGGGCAGAAATTTGACAAACTTACTTGTTGGAAAGGTGGTATCCCATGATGGTGCCATGTTGAAAGTTACTGAGCTCTTCAGTAAGGCGATTCTACTGCCAATGTTTGTCTATGGAGATTGCATGGTTGTGTGCCTGATTTTATACAGCT
This sequence comes from Salvelinus sp. IW2-2015, assembly GCF_002910315.2. Classification (NCBI taxonomy): domain Eukaryota; kingdom Metazoa; phylum Chordata; class Actinopteri; order Salmoniformes; family Salmonidae; genus Salvelinus; species Salvelinus sp. IW2-2015. The sequence goes on from NC_036867.1 coordinate 19,640,034, forward strand.
GTTAGCAACAGGTGTGGCTGAAATAGGTGAATCCACTAATTTAAAGGGGTGTTCACATACCTTTCTATATATAGTGTATGTTACAAATTACAATTCATATTATATGTTATGAATTTGCAAAAATGTACTATATGTTACAAATTTGCTAAACGTACAATATGTTACGAATTCGCTAAACTTATATGTTATGGGTTAGCTAACATGCTAAGTATTTGCAAAGTAGCTAAAAAGTAGTAAGTAGTTGAAAAGTTGCTAAAATGCTAAAGTTGTCCGCAATGAGACTCAAACTCACCACCTTTGGGTTGCTAGAAGTTCATGTTATAAGTAACCTAAGTAACCATCTGTCTTATGTAACCATACTAAAAGCAATAAAATCCTTCTAATTTGAGTAATCATATTATGCTACGTCTAGTCTATGAGACCAGGCTAGACTGACAAGGAGCAATGCTGCGCCACGAACAAAAGCATTTTAGGCGGGAAAGAGGTGCTCCTTGTGCCAACGTTAGAACGCTTAGTCTATCTTTAAATAACTACTTTGTCACTTGGTTAAAATGACTAGCATTTTATAACAGCAGCATAACTCATCTTGAGGTAAGAAACACCATCCCTTTATTGGTTATAAGAACATGTCTTATACAAGATTACCAAACTTTAATAGCCTATAGGCTAAGGCTGCCATAGGCTGTATAGGATCTAATTGCGGGTGTATGTGGGTGTATGCCATAACCTTCGTTAAAGAAAAGGGCGAAAACCATACACCTTGTTGGTTCAAGCAACCAGAAAAGCAACAGCATCATTTTCCTACTTTAGTTATTTGTTCACTATCTACCCACCAGAGGGTGCCATTCCTGCACATACTCTATCTCCCTATGCAGTACCAATGTGCACCATCTATTAATCCCCATTAAATACATATACTAAGTCACTCTTCCCCTTATTTGGCAATATTTTCATAACCCAGTCTGAGAGCCAGCACAGTCCTCCCCCTAATAGGCAGTGGGTTTCTGCTAGAGTGAGGCTACAGAGACACATGGGAGGGTTACACTGGGTCTCTAACAGCTGCAAGTTCTCTCTTTTAAGACAGCGTCCGACAATTTCACCAACTGTAGTTATTTTCAATCTTCAAACTCACAACAAATTGACAATTTCAAGGAAACATTTATTGAGGTTTGATTCACATACTATTCAGACCAGAAATGCTCGAAGATAATTGCAAACTCTTACTTACTAAAGCAAACTACTTGGTTGGTTGTTGGTTGTGACATACTGCAATCTAGCGTACTGTATCTGGTTCTGGCTCTAACGCAAGAACAGCTTTCTATAGAGAGTTCAATTGGCTTTCTTTTGCTCACATAGTTGTTCTGCTATCAACGATTCATTTTATAATTTCTGAGCCAGTGAATCCTTACAGGGATAAACACTTACAGTATCTGATAATACCTAAACAATCACTATTAAGGTAAAAACACTGTCAGCATCATTGCTGGATATTTCTGTTTCCAGTGCTAACGCCTTAGCTTTAGCTCAGTGAGATAACATTGTCTTCAAAGATGGGGGCTTCAAGCTATTGGGCTTCAAGGTTCCATTCCCTGTTGGATACAGGACACAGTTAACATGTATCAAGATCAAAGTGTAATAAACTGCCTGCTCATACTAATGTAATAATAATGTAATACATAAAATAATTCAGGCACACACACACACACACACACACACACACACACACACACACACACACACACACACACACACACACACACACACACACACACACACACACACACACACACACACACACACACACACACACACACACACACACACACACACACACACACTGGAATTGTTCTCAGGGTCAGCGCCAATGTAACTTGAGTGGCATGAAGTACTTCTGCAGCTGACTTCCCAGCTAACTGGCCCGGGCCAAGAGCGTCTGTGACACCAGCTGTGCATACCACGCCAAGCCCTTCCAACCACCACATCAAGTCAACGTACATCCAATACCAATTCACTTCCTGCCCATTCCCCATGGCCCGAACACTAAGATGTTAACGGATCTGTATACAGTAGGTTTAAGCAGTATGGGGGAGCTTCCACCTTACAGACCTGTAAATGTTGTTAGGGCCATATAGTGAGAGAGCTTTTACAATCAGATGGTGATCATGCTTCATCTTGTTCATATCACGGGGAAAGATTCACTTCCTGTTTGCTTCATTTTCCTAAAGCACATAGCATGCAAGGTGCTTTTAATTGTGACATTTAGCGAAGTTGTCTTTAAAGGTATAAACCTTTTCACACATGCTTGGTGTCTGTTTCTCACTTCAATGCTTCCAACTTTAGCACTAAGCTGACTCAGTTAGCTAGTACGTGTATGGCAGAAGACTCATTGAGGCCATGAATAGCTCTAAATAGTTTGGTGCAGACTGGACGTCCCCTATTGTTAGCTCCACAGTTCTAAATAGAGAAAGCCTTGCTCAGCAGCTGTTGTAACTAGGGTTAGGAGGGGGGGATTTGCCCCCCACCATGGGAACGTTGAAGCCTGTCTGCTGTGGTACATGACTGAGGCGGATATGAACAAAACACTTGGGGTTTACAATGACTGGTTCCCTTTCTTTGTCCCCCCAATAGAACTGCTAGGAAATCAAGTTCTAACCACAACAGAGGGAGAACGATTAGCAAGCTATTGGCAGTGTGCTTTTCTGTATTGTCCATTATCACAGTCGTACCATAGAGTGTCTGGAGCTATATCTACTAAGCATTTACACCAGTGTTGTTCTTTATTCATCCAGGAAGTCCCTTAAGGCTTGACACTTCCAGTGGAACAAGTTTTATTCTAAAGGTATTCTAAAGGGTATAAAACACAAAAAGTTGAAGGTAAAATAAAGATTAAGAGATGAATAAGGAAAAGTTCATCAAGACAGTTGAATGTTTTGACTTTGTCTTCCATTTGCATTGCACTAGACTAGAGCAGATCAACCATCAAACATATCATGCCCACATCTGACCAACATGAATTGAGAAACGTACATACAGATTTGAATATACGGTCGTGTCATTTGATTTCAATCCCTTTTTGAACTAAACTTTCTATACATATTTGCCCATGGTAGAAGTGTTCAGAAAGTGACTTTCAGGACCTGAATGCTAAAACAATTAGGAGATATATGTGCTCAAAGTTGACCTGTTTTGCATACCCCACCATCCCGAGTGTCGCAGCGGTCTAAGGCACTGCATCTCAGTGCAAGATGCGTCACTACAGTCCCTTGTTCGAGTCCAGGCTCTTCTGGGTTTGACCGGGATAGGCCGTCATTGTAAATAAGATTTTTTAAATTTATTTACCATGATACATCCATGTCTTCATCACTGGAACAGTTAAACGGTTAAGTTTGATAGCATTTAAAAGCTTACAAACAGGGTTATATTATTTATTTCTTTCTTTTTCATCTTTAACATCAATTATCTAAAAATGTGTAAAAGACACAGCATACTCTTGAAGACCGAGTGGGTCATTTCAATCATAGAAATAGCATTCATAGAATGGACATATCCCTTCAGACATATCCCTACCAGACCACTGGTACATAATTTAAATTGAATTGAAATTTTAACTTCAAAGATAGATTAACCACAAAGATGACCGCCGGTCAACCCACCGTTGAATGTCAACTTAAATGGGAATGTATATTCTATTAACTGTATTTCTATGATTTCAATAGGTTTCCTATGAAAGATTGACACTATAGTTTAAAACAACATTTTCTGATGTGGTGACCTCCAATACTCTTTGTGCTACCATTTTAAAGTTGAAATGTTATTCCATTTTAGTACATTTATCAGCCAAAACATGACACCCAACATGAAAACCCTCTGATGATATAAAATAGGGTCTAGGTTGTTAGAAAACCTTTCTCGTAAGCTTTTAAACGATATGAGACTCAACCTTTTATCTTTTCCAGAAATGAAGGAATGGATGTCTCTTGGTAGGGTGAGGTATGCAAAACTTTGAGCACCTCTATCCCCTAAAAAAAAAATATATTTTTTTACAAACAGGCAACATTATCCTTACTCATTGAGTTCTTCTTCCTCGTCGTCAAATGTCTCTTCCCCGTCATTAGCCGTGGCCTCCTGGTACTGCTGGTACTCAGACACCAGGTCGTTCATGTTGCTCTCGGCCTCTGTGAACTCCATCTCGTCCATGCCCTCGCCGGTGAACCAGTGCAAGAAGGCCTTGCGGCGGAACATGGCCGAGAACTGCTCCGAGAAGCGCTTGAACAGCTCCTGGATGGCCGTGCTGTTGCCGATGAATGTGGAGGCCATCTTAAGGCCGCGGGGCGCAATGTCACATACGGCCACCTTGACGTTGTTGGGGATCCACTCCACGAAGTAGCTGCTGTTCTTGTTCTGGATGGCCAGCATCTGCTCGTCCACCTCCTTCATGGACATGGGCCCTCGGAAAACAGTGGCCACGGTGAGGTAGCGGCCATGGCGCGGGTCGCACGCCGCCATCATGTTGCGGGCGTCAAACATTTGCTGGGTGAGTTCGGGCACTGTCAGGACGCGATACTGCTGGCTTCCCCGGGCGGTTAGTGGTGCAAAGCCAGGCATGAAGAAATGTAGGCGGGGAAAGGGCACCATGTTGACGGCCAGTTTGCGAAGGTCGGCGTTGAGCTGGCCAGGGAAGCGCAGTGAGGTGGTCACACCGCTCATGGTGGCCGACACCAGGTGGTTGAGGTCTCCGTAAGTGGGCGTGGTCAGTTTCAGGGTACGGAAGCAGATGTCGTAGAGCGCCTCGTTGTCAATGCAGTATGTCTCATCCGTGTTCTCCACCAGCTGGTGCACAGAGAGCGTGGCGTTGTACGGTTCGACCACCGTATCGGACACCTTGGGTGAGGGCATGACGCTGAACGTGTTCATGATGCGGTCAGGGTACTCCTCACGGATCTTGCTGATGAGCAGGGTGCCCATTCCTGAGCCCGTGCCCCCACCCAGGGAGTGGGTGAGCTGAAAGCCCTGGAGACAGTCACAGTGCTCACACTCCTTCCTCACCACATCCAGCACAGAGTCTACCAGTTCTGCTCCCTCAGTGTAGTGGCCCTTGGCCCAGTTGTTCCCCGCACCCGTCTGCCCTGCAAGGACAGCATAAAGGGATGAAAATTGTCAGTTAAATCCTACACCCCATCCCTCCAGTAACCCCAAATCCACCCCCACTACCTCAAACACAAGCTAATTGTGAGCAATTTATCATCCAGTCTAAGCCGAAGAGAATGTGGGGTCAGTACAGGGTGTGTGTGAGGTGAGATTCTCGGGCTCAAGTCCACGTGAAAACCCTGAAAAGTTGATGAAACAAATGTCCAAGAGATTTAGGCAAGAACGTAGGTTGAGTCTGGCATTTGTACAAGCTACATGTTCTGTCAAATAGTTTTCCATTGTCTCCCCCGTAGCTGCTAATGAAAAGGTAAATGACTAAGGCCATGTATCATGCATCTCCTGACAACTTCTGCTGGGACCGCCACACTTGATCCATCCCAGTCTTCATTAGGTCATGCATTGGAAAACTGTAGATCACTTAATTCCAATTTGTTTTTGTATGACAATCATGTGTAGTTTAGTCACATGTCATATCTTTGGTTCGTACGAGACACAACACAAGATAGCACGCAAGTCCTTGATGTAGATTGACAATCAGTTGTTATGTCTGTAGAGGATACCATTTGAACAGCCTTCACATATTTACGTTTACCTCACATATTTCCCGTTCAAGTAAGGTTAACCAGTCTGTATATGCTGCTATCAAATCCTTGAAGGATTTCCCTATGGCTACCAATTAGAGATGGGTGAAAACGTGCAACTATAGTAAATACCCTCCTAAAAAACAACAAGTCATCCTTTTTGAGAGCACTGTTCAGAACCAAAACATCCATTGCTTTGATGCCATGGCTCATCTAGAGAGCTTTCAGGGGCTTTGTGTTATAAACTTGATCAATTCTGATCCCCATGGCCCAGTTTTTCAAAAGTTATCTGATCGGATTTTGACAATCATATAGGATTAAACGTCAATTGGGTTTTTCAAAACGGAACATTTTGATTCTGATCCTACAGGTTTGGATTTGGATTTTGTAATCCAATTTTACCTTTAATCAGGATTAAAAGTCGTTTTTTGCGTTTTTCAAAGGTGATTAGGATAGTTTTGCTGCCGAAAATCAGGATTATCTTGATCCCACTGGATGGCTGGATTCAGGTTGTATTTAGAAAGGTTAAAAGCACTACAACCAAGACATTGCAATGAAACTAAGTAAAGGCAAAAAAAAAACATTATTACATTTGAAAACCAAAGGTTAATTGGGTTAAATTGACAGCAGTTTAGGTATGTGGTCAGTTGTTATATTGAAAAGTGTCAAATAAATGTATGTACTTACTTGTAAGTGATATGCAGGCTAATTTATTTTTATCTAAGGTACCTTTATTTGTGTAGTTTACTCCTCTCTGTTTCCCTATGACAGTGTAGAAGTAGCACCATAACCTGTCCAGTAGATGGCAAGGTGTAGGTTTGTTCGAAACACTGAGAATCCGTATTCTGTGATCTTGATATTGTGGTATCTGGATCAGAATGATCTTTCCAATTATGTTCTGGAAAAACTGTCTCAAAAACAGCCAGCACGATCTGACCCTGGATTGCAAAAAAGACAAATACATCATCTGGTTCATTCTGATCCAGATTAAAAGTTTTTCAAAAACTGGGCCCAGTAGACCTCACGTGACCGCCGCAAAACCTCATGCTGTGTGTCCTTGATATTGAAAAAACAATGAAAACACTTAATGGTACACATAACTAAAAACAGCCATTTTGAATCAGTAGGGAAAAAATGTGTTAGCTACATAGAGACAAAATAAGCCATATAATAGGATATTATAAATGCTCTTAGATGCCTATAATACCTATAATAATGCATTATTTAGCTGTTGACTTTAAGTAAAGTGTTACAGTGTGCACTTACCGAAGATAAAGTTGTCAGGTCTGAATAGCTGTCCAAAGGATCCCGACCGGACACTGTCCATGGTCCCAGGTTCCAGGTCCACAAGGATTGCTCTGGGAACATACTTGTGTGCTGGGAAAAAGACAACCAAACACCTATACAGATTGGAATACATTTCAAATGTATCTGAATGCATGGCATGAATGCATGGCAGTGCATGGCACTGTTTCACAAGCAAGACTTCATCAGGTATGCCTATAGCCTATTACCTAAAACACATTCCTTATTTTAGGCCTTAAGGTCTCCTGGTAGCGCCTCCATGCTCTGGACACTACGCTGACAGACACAGCAAACCTTCTTGCCACAGCTCGCATTGATGTGCCATCCTGGATGAGCTGCACTACCTGAGCCACTTGTGTGGGTTGTAGACTCCGTCTCATGCTACCACTAGAGTGAAAGCACCGCCAGCATTCAAAAGTAACCAAAACATCAGCCAGGAAGCATAGGAACTGAGAAGTGATCTGTGGTCACCACCTGCAGAACCACTCCTTTATTGGGGGTGTCTTGCTAATTGCCTATAATTTCCACCTTTTGTCTATTCCATTTGCACAACAGCATGAGACATTTATTGTCAATCAGTGTTGCTTCCTAAGTGGACAGTTTGATTTCACAGAAGTGTGATTGACTTGGAGTTACATTGTGTTGTTTAAGTGTTTTTTTATTTTTATGAGCAGTGTATATATACACACACATATATATATATATATATATACACAGTTGAGGTCTGAAGTTTACATACACTTTGGTAGGAAAACCTCGTTTTCAACCACTCCATAAATTTCTTGTTAACAAACTATAGTTATGGCAAGTCGGTTAGGACATCTACTTTGTGCATGACACAAGTAATTTTTCCAACAATTGTTTACAGACAGATTATTTCACTTATAATTTACTATCACAATTCCAGTGGGTCAGAAGTTTACATACACTAAGTTGACTGTGCCTTTAAACAGCTTGTAAAATGACTAATTTGAGTCAAACCCAGTGCCTCTTTGCTTGACATCATGGGAAAATCAAAAGAAATCAGCCAAGACCTCAGAAAAAAAATTGTAGACCTCTACAAGTCTGCTTCATCCTTGGGAGCAATTTCCATACACCTGAAGGTACCACGTTCATCTGTACAAACAATAGCACGCAAGTATAAACACCATGGGATCACGCAGCCGTCATACCGCTCAGGAAGGAGACGCGTTCTGTCTCCTAGAGATGAATGTACTTTGGTGCGAAAAGTGCAAATCAATCTCAGAACAACAGCAAAGGACCTTGTGAAGATGGAGGAAACAGGTACAAAAGTATCTATATCCACAGTAAAGCAAGTCCTATATCGACATAACCTGAAAGGCCGCTCAGCAAGGAAGAAGCCACGGCGCCAAAACCGCCATACAAAAGCCAGACTACGGTTTGCAACTGCACATGGGGACAAAGATCGTACTTTTTGGAGAAATGTCCTCTGGTCAGATGAAACAAAAATAGAACTGTTTGGCCATACTGACCATCGTTATGTTTGGAGGAATAAGGGGGAGGCTTGCAAGCCGAAGAACACCATCCCAACCGTGAAGCACGGGGATGGCAGCATGTTGTGGGGGTGCTTTGCTGCAGGAGGGACTGGTGCGCTTCACAAAATAGATGGCATCATGAGGAGGAAAACTATGTGGATATATTGAAGCAACATCTCAAGACATCAGTCAGGAAGTTAAAGCTTGGTCGCAAATGGGTCTTCCAAATGGACAATGACCCCAAGCATACTTCCAAAGTTGTAGCAAAATGGCAACAAAAGGACAACAAAGTCAAGGTATTGGAGTGGCCATCACAAAGTCCTGACCTCAATCCTACAGAAAATGTGTGGGCAGAACTGAAAAAGCGTGTGCGAGCAAGAAGGCCTACAAACCTGACTCAGTTACACTTGCCCTGTCAGGAGGAATGGGCCAAAATTCACCCAACTTATTGTGGGAAGCTTGTGGAAGGCTACCCGAAACGTTTGACCCAGGGGAAACATCTATTTAATCAATTTTAGAATAAGACTGTAATGTAACAAAATGTGGAAAAGTCAAGGGGTCTGAATACTTTCGAATGCACAGTATATCTCCAGAGCTTTCTTATATCTCCTAGATATAGGACAGACACTTCAAGAACTTGTTTCTTATGATTTTTAATTTGCCATTCATGAATGTGTTATTCAATGCATTTCTCTGGGCTATAGTAGTAAAGGCTAAATTCAATATATCAAATCATTTGTTCATATATATTTTTTTTTACCTAAAAGAGTCCTCAATTCAATAGCTAAATGATCCATAGTATGACAATCTTAAAATAATTCCATGGTTAGAACCCCCCCATTGTCGTGCCATTCATCCGCTGTCATCCTTAAGTTTCAGCATGATAATGCACGGCCCCATGTTGCAAGGATCTGTACACAATTCCTGGAAGCTGAAAATGTCCCAGTTCTTCCATGGCCTGCATTCTCACCAGATATGTCACCCGTTGAGCATGTTTGGGATGCTCTAGATCGATGTGTATGACAGCGTGTTCCAGTTCCCGCCAATATCCAGAAACTTCGCACTGCCATTGTAGAGGAGTGGGACAACATTCCACAGGCCACAATCAACAGCCTAATCAACTCTATGCGAAAGAGATGTGTCACACTGCATTGTTGCATGTTGCATTTATTTTTGTTCAGTTTAATTGGAATGTTCCGGATTTACATTTACGTCTACCACTGAGTTCAGGTTGCAGCAAAAAGTGGCAAAAGGGTTATAGCAATTTATCAAAGCACCAGAAGTAAGGACCCTGTAGCAGGCCATGAGTGCACTTATGTTAAATGCTCTATGCCTTTAACAATTGGGAACAACTTGGAAGCACGATGACTCCTTCTACCACAGACACACTTACGGGACGCTTCGTTGTAGTACACATTAATCCTGTCGAGTTGAAGCGATGAGTCACCCACATAGTTTCCTGCCGGAGCGATGCCGTGTTCATCGCTGATAACTTCCCAAAACTGTCGAGTTATCAACATAGGAGGAAACAAGGTTACAGTTAAATATCCTAAAGTTATCAAGGCATCATGAAAAAACGAATGGGCATTGTGCATCCTTCGGTCTTATTTGATGACTGAAGCACACTCAGCTGCTGAAATGGATAGACTGCACAATTTCATGGCACTCCATAGCTGAACGCTAGGGACCGTTATGAAGTTTATTATAGGCTAAATAGATTTGTAATTAAGCGATGGAAATCTACATTTTCAAAGGGCAAAGTCGCATGGGGTCATATGCTATACAACATTGGCCTACAATTAGTCTATATATAACTTGTCACATCAGCTTCTAAACATTTAGGCTAAGGACACACCCACGGTATTTTCGGAGTTAAAAGACAGACCGTTCATTCGTCATCCGTTGTCATTCATCTGGCAACGGATGATTCCCATTGAAAAAACAATGGCTCCGGTAAAAATTATTGGACAAAATCCGTGTGCGATGGCATAATAGAGTTAAGAAATTGTTTTTCTACACAAAACATAAATCAAATGAAAAAGTCATTCTTAATGAAAAAGTCATTCAGTTCAATGGTCTCTACTTGCCTTGGTGCCAATCTGATTCCCACATTGTCCGGCTTGTATGTGAACTATTTCTCTCATGCTGTCTGTGTGCAAGGGTGTCTTGGCGGCTGGAGTGTGTATGCAGCCTGGTAAACTCAACTGATTAGCAGGCGCACTAAATTCCTGTTCACCTCTGCCGAACTTCCACGCCCAGTAGGGCTGGACAAGTGAATGACACCCCAGCTGTGCAATAAAGTAGTGAACCGTTATCTTCCATCCCGTCTCCGTTCTCACAAGAGAAGTATATTATCAGGCTTAGTTTGTTGAAATAATGTATCAATTCAATTCAGTTGTGACTTATGATGCAAATGTAGGCTTTTAAATCATTGTTGAATAATTAAAGAGTAGCCTAGGCTGTATTTGCTTTAGGTCTTGCACCATTTCAAGTGTTAAAGTTAGAAGTTGAGCTCACTACACTCATTCATTATGAGTGTAGTTCCCTTGGGTACAAAAATATCAATACACATAATATACCTTCAGGAGGTACACGTATGATCTAACATGGCACTGTTCGGTACATTTTAGGGTACATGTGCGGCTAATATAGTAATTGTACATTTTTGTACGCAATATTTTGAATATAATAAAGGTATAATCATTGGGTGCGTGGCTTTCAGTTATTTTTGGCCACCCGTGAGTTGAAGTGTTGTACCAGTTTAAGTGGTCTATCGTTATATTGCAAGTTTGAGCATGTCTGCATGTTCTGTCTGCATGTTCTGAAATCTTTATATAGACTTACGTAAGAGCATGTGACAATATTGTAATTCATTTTGTAGCAAGCTTAACCCAACACTGAGCAACCTAGTCAAGTACAGACCTCTTGGTGTAATGGTTAAGGTGTTGGCTTGCCAGTCGCTGGACCCAGGTTCGAGTCCTGGTTGGGGCTACCCTCTGAATTTGCTACGTTGTCAGAAGTGGGATGGAAACTAGGCGTATGTCACAAGTGGGGACTGTTTGGGGGGGGGGGGGGGTTGGGTAGAAATGTCTTCTGGAACATGTGAACTTTCATGTGCCTTAATAACAATCTTGGATGCCATCTGTAAATACAAATACAATTGTTAAATTACGAGCCTTTTTGGTTAAGCAACAGAAAAAGGTAGCTACCTTCCCACTAGCCATGATTGGCTGAGATAATGAGTGGGCTGGACATGTCGAGAGAGGAGTTTGGATTGGTCTGCCAAATAGAGGGCTTCTGTCTATTTGAGCTGGTCAGTCTGCGTTGGTAATCCTGTCGAACGCAGCTTTTTAAAATGTATCGTGTAGTCGAGCTGCATAAGTGTTGATCTCCACTTTCTGGAGAATTGAGTTCTGAAATCAGTGGAATTAGAGTATGATAGCTAAAGAGATGGAGAAATCACCTGTCTATGGATTACATCTTCAAACTAAGGGCATCCGTGACAGGGAGACGCGTCCATCATGCATGATGATGTATACGGATAGTCTAGCTAGATACATTTTCAGATATTACACATTTCTAATTGACGAAGTGGTTTCATTTCAAGCTAAAGTGTACTGTTAGCTAGCTAACATTAGCTGGCTGGCTCCCTAGCTAACGTCACGTGTATGCCATTATTATTCGTATCCCAGAGCCGTTTGCTTTGCTAGTTAGAGTCTAGCAAGCCACCATTGAACCTGGTTGGTATGCTCCCAGCAGATTCATGCAGGGTAGTAGTGCCAAATCATGTCGTTATGTTCATTGTTTTTTTAACTAGCTAATGTTAGCTGGCTTGCTCGTTAGCTAACATTACGTGTGTGATCTTACACATCGTTTCCCTAGCTAGGTTCATTGTTTAGCTAGCTACTGGTCTTAAGCTAAAGTGTACAACACCCTTTGAATATGGCCTGGGTCAGTAAACGTCAACAAAAAAGCGTAAAGAAATGATTGCCAGCAGAGCTGGTAGGCTGTTTATGTTATCCAGAGTTAAACAAAATCAGCCAGAGCACCAAGTGTGCGCTCTGAACGCGCCGAGAGCGAAATGAGATGGTGGGGCTAAAGCATAAGAGGGTGTGAACAATGCTATATGGGTGTAGACAAAGAGCTCTTTAGATACCAAAAGATTCAAAGGCCATTTTCTCAAAAATTTGTTTACAAGTTTATCAATTTTCAAAGGAAAATTACTTTCCCATTGTTCCTCAAATGCAGTGAATGATATACAATTTTGTAGCTCTGAATCAACTTCTTTCCAATGTTAAATAAAATAAAATTTTGCAACATACTGTAACACCAAATCCAGGTGGTGAGTCACATTGGTGAGTTACGCACACCAGACTGAAACAGGACTAGATGGGTTGTATTCATATGACTCAACAAGCTAGTCTTGGACAGGTATTTGTAGTCGGTCCATTTTATGCCGCTTGGTATGGTGTCCCCTTATGAACACAACCCAGAATGTAGCCTACTACCCTTAATTCCCCTGACCATGAACAGATGACATTTCTGCAAGTGTCAAGACTAAAAAGGATCAAATTACCCAATTGAGGATATCAGAAGTGTGGCTTCCACACTGCTAACTTTGGACTGCCCATAAAGGAACCAAGGCCCTTGGTTCAGGAGGGTGCAACAATATACAGATAGAAATTGTACCATGTAGAATAAACAGGATTGATCAGTCATGTATTGGGAAGTGTCCACAAGTAGTCTGATTGCACTCAAAGATTCTAAATGCCTGTTCACAGAAATGTGTGTCCATTGCTCTGGTGAAGGATATGTAAAAGTCACTGTGGTTACCCAGCAGAATTAGTGATAATGTACAGTACCATTTTTGACCACCCATCACTAGCACACAGCTCAATGGATTTAAAGAGCTTAAGGCCGACAAAGGAAATCATGGCAGTCTGCAAAATGACTGCAGCTAGGCTCTGACTGAAGCGTAGGAGCCCCAATGTCTATGTATTTGACATCACCCACAGAAAATGTACAATCATTGACAAACTAATAGCTCGTATCAAGTCAGATGAGACTTTTTACAAAAACCTTTATTTATAGATTTGACAGACAGGGCAAATATTCAGTGACATTTTAGTTTCAGAGTGCTTCCAAATTGAACTTCTTTGTACTTAGACAATGCACAGTCCCAGACAGTTGGGCTTTCAATTGGTCCTGGAGTAAACCCCATTTTAGTCATTTAGCGGATGCTCTTATCCAGAGCGACTTACAGGCACAATTAGGGCCTTGCTCAAGGGCACAATGACAGATTTGAGTCAGCTATTCCAAGGCTACCTAGCGTTGGGCCATAAAGTCTTTGCTCGATTCCTCACATCCTTAAAACTCATTGGAGGACAAGATCTTAGGTGATCTCCTCCAATGCAATTTGAGAAGATGCATGGAGAGGAAATACTTGATTCACCCTAGTAGATTGCTATTCTGATGGGGAATGGAATCACTAAAAACAGTCACCATCAAGTCAATCCAAGCAACATTTCAGGCATGCTTTTCTTTAAAAACATACGACACAATGGGGCCATTCAGATTAAGGGATAGTTTAAGAACATTGATATTTTGCTTTTTTTAATGACTTTAAAAATCAACAAAATCACACATGGTCACATCATCCCAACTAGACATGCAAGTTGGAATATGTTGCCCATAGTAAAAATGTGCATATTGTATTTACGTCCTCCAGCAGGGCAGTGCTTTTATTTGATATGTATCAACATTGTTTTACATACATTTCCAATGGCTCAACGAAACCAGCCGGTAACAAGGCCTACAGCAACTCATGAAGGAATTTCCCCAGTTACTTAGTGAGACAAATGGCATTCAGGAGGCCCTGGACACTTTTCACCTGGTTCATTTTAAAGAGCTCAAACAGGGCCTTGGACTTTGGTCATGTCCTAGTAGTCATCATCCCCAAAGTACTGCAGTATGTGTGAGGAACCACAAAGAAGCAGCTGCCCCGCCACTCTCGCCACATACGTCAGACAACGCAGAAGAGATCTAAAGAGAATGCGAAAGGCAGAGCTGAAAACTTCCTGAAACAGTCAAAGCACATATTCTGATATCTCAGAACTTGTTCAGTGAAGACCCATTTGTAAGCCCCAACTTGCTCATGTTAAAAAAAAAACAGGTGGAATCTTCAGAGATCCTTGCAGCCAACCCACTGGACACAAACTGGTAGAATGAACATTGTTTCTATGTCATTTAAACACCAACAATTGTTCCATCTGATGAAGTTGAAACAACATGGAAAAAACTGGCAAAGGAATTTAAATGTTTTTACTTTAGTCCAATGACATGGTTCAATTTCTTGTTGGTTTCACATTAGTTGCCAACACGATTAAATGTAAATCAGAACTAGATGTTTAACTGATGTCCGTGCCCAGTGGGAATGAATGAACAAAAACACAAGGACACAATGACCTGCCGACTGAATATTTCTCTACTAAAATATTTTACATTTTGACTAGTGCCTATAAAAATGTACAATACCAGTCAAAAGATTTGACACCTACTCATTCAATGGTTTCTTTATTTTTGCTATTTTCTACATTGTACAATAGTGAAGACATCAAAACTATGAAATAACACATATGGAATCATGTAGTAACCAAAAGTGTTATATCAAAATATATTTTTATATTTCAGATTCTTCAAAGTAGCCATTCTTTGCCTTGATGACAGCTTTGCACACTGTTGACATTATCTCAACCAGGTTCATGAGGTAGTTAATTTGTGGAATTTCTTTCCTTCTTAATGCGTTTGAGCCAATCAGTTGTGTTGTGACAGGGTAGAGGTGGTATACAGAATATAGCCTTATTTGGTAAAAGACCAAGTCCATATTATGGCAAGAACAGCTCAAATAAGCAAAGAGAAATGACAGATGATCTGGCCTCCGCAATCACCCGACCTCAACCGAATTGAGATGGTTTGGGATGAGTTGGACTGCAGAGTGAAGGAAAAGCAGCTAACAAGTGCTCAGCATGTGGGATCTCCTTCAAGACTGTTGGAAAAGCATTCCAGGGGAAGCTGGTTGAGAATGCAATTTCTTTAACACTTTTTTGGCAACTACATGATTCCATATGTGGTATTTAATCATTTTGAAGTCTTCACCATTATTATACAATGTAAAAAAAATAATAAAGAAAAATCCTTGAATGAGCAGGTGTCCAAACTTGATTGGTACTATAAATCAGTCTACTTTACCTGACATTTAAAGACCCCACAGCCCCCAATAATTTCCCCTTGAGAGATGGTACTCACTTCAAGATACCCTTGGCCCTGGTGCATTGAATGTCGTATGACAGTGTGTAGATTTCATAAAGAGTCGCTTTGATGGTTAGACAACCGATGAAGTCCTTGGGGTTCAACTTGTACAGGTCAAGACTCAATTTACCGATTCCATTTCTCTTGGGCTGGCTGGCACTTGGGAGGACCTGCACAAGAATGGACAAAGGTCAGTCTAAGACAGGGCTATTAAAATCTGTCAAGCTAGGTGAGTTACACTTCTGGTTCATGCGTCCCTCTAACCAAGGCATGATTTAGACATACAGTGCATTCAGAAAGTATTCACGCCTTGACTTTTTCCAAAATGTGTAATTTTACAAAGTGGGATTAAAATGTGCAATTGTGTCAATCACACAAAATACTCTGAAAGATGCAAAAATAAAAATTTGATAAGTATTCAACCCCCGGAGTCAAGAGAACACCTTAGGCAGCGATTACAGCTGTGAGTCTTTCTGGGTAAGTCTCAAAGAGCTTTGCACACCTGGATTGTACAATATTTGCCAATTATTCTTTTAAAAATTCATCAAGCTCTGTCAAGTTGGTTGTTGATCATTGCTAGACAGCCATTTTCAATTATTGCCATAGATCTAAGACGATTTAATTCAAAACTGTAACTCCGCCCATACCATAACCCCACCATGGGGTACACCGTGTTCTCAACGTTGACATCAGCAAACCACTCGTCCACACACACGTGTCCTGTGGTTGTGAGGCCGGTTGGAGTTACTGATAAATTCTAAAACATTCACCTTATGGTAGAGAATTTTACATTTCCAGGATCTTTTATTTCAGCTCATGAAACATGTGACCAACACTTTACATGTTGCGTTTACATTTTTTGTTTAGTGTATATTTAGCCTTGTTTTAGGTAATTGTCCTGCTGAAAGGTGAATTTGTCTCCCAGTGTGTTGGAAAGCAGACAGAACCAAGTTTCTCTAGGATTTTGACTGTACTTAGCTCTATTCGGTTTATTTTTATTTGAAAAAACTCACTAGTCTTGCCGATGACAAGCATACCCATAACATGATGCAGCCACCACCATGCAAGAAAACAAGAGTGGAACTCAGTGATTGTTTTGGGCAAATACAACACCTTTGTAGTCAGGACAAAAAGTTCATTTCTTTGCAGTATTATTTCAGTGCCTTATTGCAAACAGCATGCATGTTTTGGAATATTTTATTCTGTACAGGCTTCCTTTTCACTCTCAATTAGGTTAGTATTCTGGATTAACTACCATGTTGATCCATCCTCAGTTCTCCAATCACAGCCATTCAACTCTGCAACTGTTTTAAAGTCACCATTGGCCTCATGGTGAAATCCGGCAACTGCGTTTGGAAGAACGCCTGTATCTTTGTAGTGACGGTGTATTGATGCACCATCCAAAGTGTAATTAACAACTGCACCATGCTCAAACAGATATTCAATATCTCCATTTTTTAAATGATTTTCCCCCTCTCTTCATCTACCAATAGCTGCACTTTTGTGAACCATTGGAAAACAATCCTTGTCTTTGTGGTTGAATCTGTGCTTGAGATTCACTGCTCGACTGAGGGACCTTACAGATAATTATGTGTGGAGTACAAGAAATTAGGTAGTCATTTACAAATCATGTTAAACACCATTGCACACAGTGAGTCCATGCAACTTATTAAGCACATTCACTCCTGAACTTATTTAGGCTTGCCATAACAAAAAAGGGTTGACTACTTATTATTAAATCAAGAAATTTCAGCTTTTCATTTGTAAACATTTCTAAAAACAAGGAGGGCCACACTCTCACATCAAACCAGGGATTTCCAACTCTGGTTCCAGAGAGCTACTTGGAGATCCCTGTTTGATGTGAAAGTGTGGCCCTCTTGTGGTGTGTGATAATATAGCAAGTCTCCACAATTGGGAAATGTGACATCCAAAAATGGTAAAAGTCAGTCCTACAACAGAGAAGTACGACATGGCCAGCCCTCATAAAGTTGCAGCAGATAATGATCTTCTAATGCTTTTTCCCAAAGCAACAGTATGCCTAGCACACAAAAGTTAACTTCTGTGTGAATGTACAGTCAGGTCAATAAATATTTGGACATTGTTATTTTAGCCGTCTACAACAGCATATGGGAGTTGACATGAAATAATGACTGACTTTCAGGTTTAATTTGAGGGTATTTACATCCAAATCAGGTGAACAGTGTAGGAATTACAGCCTTTTTAAGGGACCAAAAGTAATTGGACAATTGGCTGCTCAGCTGTTCCATGGCCAGGTGTGTGTTATTCCCTCATTAGTTAATTTACAAATGAGCAGATAAAAGGTCTAGAGTTCATTTCAAGTATGGCATTTGAAATCGGTTGCTGTCAACCCCATAATATGAAGTCCAAAGATCTGTCACTGCCAGTGAAGCAAGCCATCATTAGGCAAAAAAAGAATCGAAACAAACCAATCAGAAATAGCAAATACATTAGGTGTGGCCAAATCAACTATTTGGTACATTCTTAAAAAGAAACACGGCTCGGAAGACCACGGAAAACTGTGGTGGATGACAGAAATGGTTTCCCTGGTGAAGAAAAACCCCTTCACAACAGTTGGCTAGATCAAGAACACCCTCAAGGACGTAGGCGTATGTGTCAAAGTCAACAATCAAGAGAAGACTTCCCCAGAATAAATACAGTGAGTTTACCACAAGATGTAAACCATTGGTTATCCTCAAAAACAGGAAGACCAGATTAGAGATTGCCAAAAAAAATCTTAAAAAGCCTGTACAGTTCTGGAACATCGTATGGACAGATGAGACAAAGATCAACTTGTAACCAGAATGAAAGGAAGAGAAGAGTATAGAGAAGGGAAGGAACTGCTCATGATCCGAAGCGTACCACCGCATCTGTGAAGCATGGTGGAGGTAGTGTTATGGCGTGGGCATGTATGGCTGCCAATGGAACTGGTTCCCTTGTATTTATTGATGTGACTGCAGACAAAAGCAGCAGGGTGAATTCTGAAGTGTTCAGGGCTATATTATCTGCTCAGATTCAGCCAAATGCTTCACAACTCATTGGACGGCTCTTCACAGTGCAGCTGGACAATGACCCGAAGCATACTGCGAAAGCAACCCAAAACGTTAAGGCAAAGAAGTGCAATGTTCTGCATTGGCCAAGTCAATCACCTGATGTGAATCCAATTGAGCATGCATTTCACTTGCAGAAGGCAAAACGCGCCAAGAACAAGCAGGAACTGAAGACACCTGCAATAAAGGCCTGGCATAGCATCACCAGGGAAGAAAGCCAGCATCTGGTGATGTCTATGGGTTCCAGAGTTCAGGCAGTCATTGACAAAGGATTTAGAACCAAGTATTAAAACGTATGATTGTCCAATTACTTTTGAGCCCCTAAAATTGGGGGGACATGTATAAAAATGGTTGTAATTCCTACATGGTTAATACAATAATTGACAAAACCCTTAAACTAAAGATGAAAGTCTACACTTAAAGCACATCGTTTATTTTCAAATCGACAAAATTATGCAAATTGTGTCACTGTCCAAATACTTATGGACCTGACTGTATGTATGTACAGTTGAAGTCAGAAGTTTACATACACTTAGGTTGGAGTCATTAAAACTCGTTTGTCAACCACTCCACACATTTCTTGTTAACAAACTGTAGTTTTGGCAAGTCGGTTAGGACATCTACTTTGTGCATGACACAAGTAATTTTTCCAACAATTGTTTACAGACAGATTATTTAATTGATCATTAATTCACTGTATCACAATTCCGGTGGGTCAGAAGTTCACATACACTAAGTTGACTGTGCCTTTAAACAGCTTGGAAATTTCCAGAAAATGATGTCATGGCTTAGAAGCTTCTGATAGGCTAATTGACATCATTTGAGTCAATTGGTGTACCTGTGGATGCATTTCAAGGCCCACCTTCAAACTCCGTGCCTCTTTGCTTGACATCATGGGAAAATCAAAAGAAATCAGCCAAGACCTCAGAAAAAAAAATTGTAGACCTCCACAAGTTGGCTTCATCCTTCGGAGCAATTTCCAAATGCCACGTTAATCTGTACAAACAATAGTACGCAAGTATAAACACAATGGGACCACACAGCCGTCACACCGCTCCGGAAGGAGACGCGTTCTGTCTCCTAGAGATGAACGTCCTTTGGTTCAAAAAGTGCAGATCAATCCCAGAACAGCAAAGGACCTTGTGAAGCTGGAGGAAACAGGTACAAAAGTATCTATATCCACAGTAAAACGAGTCCTATATCGACATAACATGAAAAGCTACTCAGCAAGGAAGAAGCCACCGCTCCTAAACCACCATAAAAAAGCCAGACTACGGTTTGCAACTGCACATGGGGACAAATATTGTACTTTTGAGAAATGTTCTTTGGTCTGATGAAACAAAAATAGAACCGTTTGGCCATAACGACCATAGTTATGTTTGAAGGAAAAAGGGAGGCTTGCAAGCCGGAGAACACCATCCCAACCGTGAAGCACAGGGGTGGCAGCATCATGTTGTGGGGGTGCTTTGCTGCAGGAGGGACTGGTGCACTTCACAAAATAGATGGCATCATGAGGAGGAAAATGTGGATATATTGAAGTAACATCTCAAGACATCAGTCAGGAAGTTAAAGCTTGGTCGCAAATGGGTCTTCCAAATGGACAATGACCCCAAGCATACTTCCAAAGTTGTCGCAAAATGGCTTAAGGACAAAGCCCTGACCTCAAATCCCATAGAAAACTTGTGGGTAGAACTGAAAAAGCGTGTGCAAGCAAGGAGGCCTACAAACCTGACTCAATTGCAAAAGCTCTGTTAGGAGGAATTGGCCAAAATGTACACAATTTATTGTGGGAAGCTTGTAGAAAGCTACCCGAAACATTTGACCCAAGTTAAACAATGCTACCAAATAGTAATTAACGTATGTAAACGTCAGACCCACTGGGAATGTGATGAAAGAAAAGCCTAAATAAATATCTACTATTATTCTGACATTTCACATTCTTAAAATAAAGTGGTGATCCTAACTGACCTAAGACAGGACATTTTTACGTGAATTAATTGTCAGGAATTGTGAAAACTGAGTTTAAATGTATTTGGCTAAGGTGTATGTGAACTTCCAACTAACTGTATGCATGTATACGTACCCGAGTCCACATCTCTCCCTTCTGCAGGACCATGACTGGAGTATTGGCAGGCAGGGACTGGAAGAAGGCCTCAGAGTCCACCATTGTCCCATCTTCCTCTAGCACCAGGATGAGGAACTGGCATGTCAACAGGAAGGCACTTGCTGTCTGGGGAGGACCGGTGTCATAGCACACACTATCATGTGATTTTCAAATAGTTTTTCATTTTCAAAAAAAAAAAATTCTGCTAAAAGTGGGCAACAACGATTTCGTCGAATCAACAATTTTAACATTGTGTTTGTGGAGAACTGCACTTTTACGGATGACATGCCAGGTGACCATCCTTGGAAGATCAACCATACTAAACTTAGCAAATAAAAAAAAAGCGCCCCTTTTTCAGTACCCTGTCTTTCAAAAGAGAATTCGTAAAAATCCAAATAACTTCAGATCTTCATTGTAAAGGGTTTAAACACTGTTTTCTGTGCTTGTTCAATGAACCATAAACAATTAATGAACATGCACCTGTAGAACGGTCGTTAAGACAAACAGCTTACAGACGGTAAGCAATTAAGGTCAGTTATGAAAACTTACGACACTAAAAAGGCCTTTCTACGGACTCTGAAAAACACAAAGAAAGATGCCCAAGGTCCCTGCTCATCTGTGTGAACGTGCCTTAGGCATGCCGCAAGGAAGAATGAGGACCGCAGATGTGGCCAGGGCAATAAATTGCCATGTCCATACTGTGAGACGCCTTAAACAGCGCAACAGGGAGACAGGACGATCAGCTGTCTGTCCTCGCTGTGGCAGACCACATGTAACACCACATGCACAGGATCGGTACATCCGAACATCACAGGATGGCAACAACTGCCCGAGTTACACCAGGAACCCACAATCCCTCCATCAGTGCTCAGACTGTCCACAATAGGCTGAGAGGGCTTGTAGGCCTGCTGTAAGGCAGGTCCTCAGACATCACCGGCAACAACGTCACCTATGGGCACAAACACACCGCCGCTGGACCAGACAGGATTGGCAAAAAGTGCTATTCACTGATGAGTCGCGGTTTTGTCTCACCAGGGGTGATGGTCGGATTCACATTTATCGTCGAAGGAATGAGCGTTACACCAAGGCCTGTACTCTGGAGCGAGATCGATTTAGAGGTGGAGGGTCCGTCATGGTCTGGGACGGTGTGTCACAGCATCATCGGACTGAGCTTGTGGTCATTGCAGTCAAATCAACACTGTGCGTTACAGGAAAGACATCCTCCTCCCTCATGCGGTACCCTTCCTCCAGGCTCATCCTGACTTGACCCTCCAGCATGACAATGTCACCAGCCATACTGCGAGTGATTTCCTGCAAGACAGGAATGTCAGTGTTCTGCCATGGCCAGCGAAGAGCCCAGATTTCAATCCAATTGAGCACATCTGGGACCTGTTGGATCGGAGGGTGAGGGCTAGGGCCATTCCCCCCAGAAATCTCTGGGAACTTGCAGGTGCCTTGGTGGAAGAGTGGGGTAACATCTCACAGCAAGAATTGGCAAACCTGGTGAAGTCCATGAGGAGATGCACTACAGTACTTAATGCAGCTGGTGGCCACACCAGATACCGACTGTTACTTTTGACCCCCTCCCCCCTTTGTTCAGGGACACATTATTCCATGTCTGTGGAACTTGTTCAGTTTATGTCTCAGTTTTTGAATCTTGTTATGGTCATACAAATATTTACACGTTAAGTTTGCTGAAAATAAAAAGCAGTTGACAGTGAGGACGTTGCTTCTTTTGCTGAGTTTATAAATCCATTTGTGAATCACATACTGTAGGTCATTTGCACAACATGGGACTGGGTTGCGTTCAGGAGGGCAAAACATTCTGCCGATAGAAATGTCTTGCATATGATTCCCTGAACATTCTGTAAAATTTCACTCCACTGCACTCCGGGCCACGAGTCTCTCGGGTGAGGTTACTCAACAATTGCAACAAGCAGCATCAACTTAACAGGGTCAGTTAACCAGGAGTGTATTAAATGTGTTGAAATGTTCACATTTGATTTAACATTTGGTTACAGAGTTGCCTGTCTACTAGCAGTGCTTGCAATTTTGTGTATATTAACTTCACAAGGTAATGTAACCTGTCCTTGATGACATCTCATTAGCAGGAAGTTCCACCTCACGTTCCTCCTCTAAATATACATTAATTTAAAAAAATATATCTTACACCGATTATTTAGTGGGGTTGTGGTTGATGGAAGTGTTGGAGAGACTGATTTTCTGTCCCCATGAAATGGCTTTCTGAATACTTTTAAAGACTGACATGTTGAATGCCAAGAATTGTGAATACCCCAGCGGCACAAACAGTATGCAAATGTTGCAGATATAAATGACATCCAGAGCTGAATAGACTCATATTTTAGTCATTTAGCAGACACTCCTATCCATGGTGACTTTCAGTTGGTGCATTCATCTTAAGATAGCGAAGTGATTTCTTATTTAACTTGTCAGAGGTATGTTTGTTCTGCGAAATATATTTGTATCTGAACGCTCCACAACGTTGTCCTGCTGAACGTAGCCCAGGAGTATGCATTTACCTGGTCTAGGAGGTCATCCAGGGAGGCGGCCATTACCCCTTTCCTCTGCCTTCGGCTCTGGGTACAGAGCCTGAAGGGGCGGGGCTGGGGTGGGGGAAGGATCCGGCGTGAGATTTTTGTTTGG
This sequence comes from Salvelinus sp. IW2-2015, assembly GCF_002910315.2. NCBI lineage: Eukaryota > Metazoa > Chordata > Actinopteri > Salmoniformes > Salmonidae > Salvelinus > Salvelinus sp. IW2-2015. The sequence goes on from NC_036867.1 coordinate 19,663,708, forward strand.
ATAGTTGACACTGACCTGTCAGTATAGAAGCAAAAAGGACAAAAAAGTTAGTTCAGTTCAAGGTCGTGTTCAGTAGAGCACAATTTGTGTTCAGGACAGGTAATGTCTCCAGTTAAGACTTTTAGACCGTTTTGTGCCTAGCTTCTTAGTGTGGAGTGATACTAGCTGCTGGACTTCTTACAGAGAAACATACTGTATGTCTACCGCCTTGTTTTACCACATCGAGGAGACAGCATCTCAAATGTCGCATTAGGATCATCAGATCTCAGCAGAATAAGTATTAGAGGTAGACCGATTTATGATTTTGCAACGCCGATACCGATTATTGGAGGACCAAAAAAAGCCAATAGATTATTATATATATAATCTATGTAATAATAACAATTACAATACTGAATGAACACTTATTTTAACTTAAAATCAATTTAGTCTCAAATAAATAATAATGCAAAAACACTGTTGGAGAAGAAAGTAAAAGTGTGCCATGTAAAAAAACAGAACATATGAAAGCTGGTGGTTCCTTTTAACATGAGTCTTCAATATTCCCAGTTAAGAAGTTTTAGGTTGTAGTTATTATAGGACTATTTCTCTATACCATTTGTATTTCATACACCTTTGACTATTGCATGTTCTTATAGGCACTATAATATTGCCAGCCTAATCTCGGGAGTTGATAGGCTTGAAGTCATAAACAGTGCAATGCTTGAAGCACAGCGAAGAGCTGCTGGCAAATGCAGGAAAGTGCTGTTTCAATGAATGCTTACCAGCCTGCTGCTGCCTACCACCGCTCAGTCAGATTACTCTATCAAATCATAGACTTAATTATAATAAAAACACAAATACGAGCATTTGATCATTAATATGGTCAAATCTGGAAACTATTATTACAAAATTGTTTATTCTTTCAGTGAACTGTTCTGTATTTTAACAAACGGGTGGTTCGTCTAAATATCAGAGGTGTGGACTCGAGTCACATATGATGACTTGCAACTCGTCTTTCACAACAATGACTCGTGACTTGAGCCTTATGACTCGACCCCGTCCAACCCCCTTAAGTGTGCAGCGCATCAACTCTTCATTTAATGGATTACAGTTTGAGTCGGACAGCAGCCAATCAAATCGTGCCAGCAGAGAAAGTTGTGTGGCAGTGCAGAGGAACGTCGGCGGGTGATTTCAGATGGAGCCCTTGAAAAGATGATATGAGCCCTTTCTCATGGCTAACCATGTATTTCCATGGAAATGTAAAATGTATTTGGAAAGTAATAAATATACTTTTAAAAGCATTCATGATTTGCATACATGTAATATACTATTTCGCTTGTTAAAAATATGAAATGGTATTACATTTGGTGAAGAGCACATTGACTTGTTTAGGACTCGAAACAAAGTTTAAGACTTGAGACTTGACACTTGTTGGTCTTGACTTGGGTGCTAAGACTTGTGACTTGTAAAACATTGACTTGGTCCCACCACTGCTAAATATTGCTGTTACATTGCACAACCTTCAATGTTATGTCATAATTATGTAAAATTCTGGCAAATTACGGTCTTTGTTAGGAAGAAATGATCTTCACACAGTTCGCAAAGAGCCAGGCGGCCCAAACTGCTGCATATACCCCGACTGCTTGCACAGAACGCAAGAGAAGTGACAATTTCCCTAGTTAAAAGAAATTCATGTTAACAGGCAATATTAACTAAATATGCAGGTTTAAAAAATATATATGTGTATTGATTTTAAGAAAGGCATTGACGTTAATGGTTAGGTACATTGGTGCAACGACAGTGCTTTTTCCGCAAATGCACTTGTTAAATCACCTGTTTAGCAAAGTAGGCTGTGATTCGATGATAAATTAACAGGCACTGCATTGATTATATCCAACGCAGGATAAGCTAGTAATATCAACCATGTGTAGTTAACTAGTGATTATGTTAAGAATAATTTTTTTAATAATGTAAGTTTAATGCTAGCTAGCAACTTACCTTGGCTCCTTGCTGCACTTAAGTAACAGGTGGTCAGCCTGCCACAGTCTCCTCGTGGAATGCAATGTAAACGGCCATAAACAGCATAAAAATGCTGATTGTTATGAAAACTTGAAAAATCGGCCAAAAAACCCCGATTAATCGGTCGACCTCTAATAAGTATGAAATGAGATTATAGAGCAAGTGGAACTCTTTAAAATATATGCAAAGAATAACATCTGAATTATTCAGATATGCGTTTCAAACGAAAGCTAACATTGGAAGTTGGCTAGAGCAAGCGGCCTTGTTCACACTGCAGGCCTGATTTAAATAGCCTCATTGCTGGTCAACAAACTGACACAGTTGTGCAGAACTGAAATTGAACTTTAAAGAAAACTAGTTTATATGAACGTGATTTAACTTGAATCATTTAAGCCTTGCTCACACTGCAGGCCTAGTTTAAAAAAATCTGTTTTGGAATAATGACTGTCCAAATAGCAAGTTACAAGTGACCAAATCGGGTGTGTGTTCAGAGAACAATCATTTGCTGACATGTCCATGCTATTTCTCATAGTAATGACAGGTGTGTGTGCAGTGGTGTAGGCTGATTAGTGATAGGAAGCAGGAGCACCTACAAAGGTGGTTTGAAATGTGGCTTGTAATATCCGATTCCATGTGCCTTTTGGATGTTCAGAAAGTAGGAAAAAGAACAGATTCAAATAAGCAAATAAAATTGATTTTTGTCACTTCAAACTGCCAGTGTGAACAAGGCTTTAGAGTTGTTAAGAACAGGTTCTCCCAGTGTCAGCTAATCAAGAATTGAGTTGCATGCCTAATCACATAACTATTGACAATATCCGTTAATAAAAAAAACTTCTGTCCTATTCAATATCATATTGTAACATCATTACACTGCCAATGAGGGGAGAGGGGAGGTAGACCTCTGTGGAAATGTATGACAAAGGGCACACCCACAGGAAGTATGAAATCACAGAAGTATTAACATTACTTGACATCTTTTGCTTTCAGTCTATATTATCATAACTTTATTCAAGTTCAGATGTTTGAGTTTAAGAGTTTTAAAAGTCTTACTAATTTGGAGCAGGGCCACACTCAGTTGTGGAAATGACATGACTAGGGTGGACATGATTCCTTGTTCTACATGTCGGATAGGCATGTTTGCTCTACATAACACATCTGAACGTTCAACTTCGAAAATACTGTAACGACCCTGGGTTTATAAGCGCGGAAATCGACTCTGCCGCTCGAGCATGCTTTTGCGGCACAGTCGATAGCGCGCCGGACCTCGGGCTAGGAGGTCGAGGGTTCGAGACCTGCTCCCTGCCTGTTTCATTACACTGGTGTCAGAAGTGATCGGACCTCGCATCCACGACAGTGCGTGTGCTTGGCCGGTGAGCGCGTTCCTGTAAGACGTAAAGTCGCAAGCTAGCGCGAGGACGCGCTCTTTGAAAGGAGGGAGTAGTGTAACGACCCTGGGTTTATAAGCGCGGAAATCGACTCTGCCGCTCGAGCATGCTTTTGCGGCACAGTCGATAGCGCGCCGGACCTCGGGCTAGGAGGTCGAGGGTTCGAGACCTGCTCCCTGCCTGTTTCATTACAATACCATTCTGCATGATCTAAAGACGCACCTATGAAGCGTAGTCTACATAATTAGCATTTGCCAACGAGTCATGTCCCCGTGCGAGACAGACCAGTGGCCTTCATCCATACAGCATTTTTTTTTTTTAAGACGCGACTGAACTGCAACTTCCGTTTAAGAACAAAACCGAACTCAACATTGTTTTGAGTAAACTGTTTTGCAACAGAATCGGCGTAATGAATATACCCCTGTTAAACGCGCCACCAGTCTGTCGCGCAACAGGGTCATGACTAATTGGCAAATCCTAATTATGTAGACTACGCTTCACAGGTGCGTCTTTAGATCATGGGATATGGGGGAGAGCTGGGACGAAAGTAAAACATTTCAGAAAACACAGAAACTAAAATTACGCAGAAAATTGAAATCAGCACATTCCTAATGGAGGATGAACTCCCTGCACCCCCCCCCCCTAAAAAAAAACAGACCAGTCGGACCATGTTACACCAAGTTAAGTGGTTTTGAGCAATGCAAGTACAAAAAAAACCATTGAAAATTCCATTGTAAATTGTGAAAAACATATCCTACGACATTCCCATTAAAGTGAGATGAGAAAGTTATGGTTAATATAGCTGTGTTCCATTTTAGTCAGATTAATATTGAAAGGCAAAATATTGTTTGCTAAACATTGACGTTGATTAATTTACAATGCTTCAAATGTTGATGTCAAACCTATAGCATAATTATACGAATTGAAACAAACATGAAATTATGGCTGAATCTTTCAACAAGTGTATGAACTAACGAGCATTACAAACAGGACGTAAGACCGATATTGATATAGAACAGTTCCACACTTCCAGCCAGCTTTTACTTCTGTCACAATGCTCTGCTACTCTCGCCCGCCGGCAGTTACAGAACTAACTTTGTATAGGTCTGTTCAATGTATATTTAAATTTACCCTAGAAAATGAAATTACAGTTGCTAATGGTAGAGGACACAGACTAAGCCGTTTTTCATAACATACGGAGTCGTTACTTCTATCGATCTGAGTAATTAGGACAAAAAATAAAATTAAAATAAAGTGTTACTTTCGTCCCGGTTCTCCCCTGCTAGTAAGTGGAGCTCTAAATAGGCTACCTATAATGCTGGGATATGAAATGACACCTGGGTAGTTTATCCTTACCTCACCCAAGAGTCCGGGAGAAGGCTTTTAGCATAATCCACACTGGAATGGATAGACAGTGAAGCCATTGTTTAAAATCAAGTGCAATCCTTGTTTTTGCAAGACTATCGAAAATCAATTGGGCTAGATGAGAAAAGAAAGTTGTCGCGCTATTCCCGGCTCTTGCCCGCCTGTGTCCTACCGGTGGTCACTGGCCCTGCCAACGGAAGCGAATTACCGAGGGTTCACTTTACGCCTACTACGTCAGGTGATCAACAATAATAGTGATGCCTTTTTAGAAGGTTGCCCCTCACGCGATTGGTCGCTTGTTAGTGACAAAAGCAATACCATGTGCCACAAGTTGTTCCATCATCGTAATTAATTATTCCCCCCAAAAATACAGGTAGACCTTGTCCTAGAATCAATCAAAAAATATCAATAGCCTGAGATGCCTATAAATAATTAGAAAACCACTGGCACCCAGCTTGCGCTTAATGTATTACCAAGGCTAAGAGACAATGTATGGTTGATCTGAAAAATGTGGTCGGAGGCGCTATATGGAAAACGTAACACAATTTCAAAGCCTCCAAAGCCTCCAGAGGCCACATTTAGCGCCATACCTCATTGCTGTGCGCCTCTCAAATTTTGTAACAATGCAGAGGGCTCCTCATTGACATGATTTGTTGACGACAGGTGGGGCGGGAGGTCCTGTATAAACAAAAACTCACTTGCATTAACAACAGCACTGTACTGCTCTGCAGAGGCCATAACATCGTAAATGTTGCACAGCCAATGCAGACAGCAGATTGACCATGTAGCGCCTGTAAGGGCTCAGACACACCAATAGCGTTTGCAGGCCTACTTTAGTTAAATTCGCAAGTGGCTGAAACTACACTTTATATACACAAAAGTATGTGGACATTTCTTCAAATTAGTGGATTCGGCTATTTCAGCCACACCAGTTGCTGACAAGTGTATAACATCGAGCACACAGCCATGCAATCTCCATAGCAAACACTGGCAGTAGAATGGCTTTACTGAAGAGCTCAGTGACTTTCAACATGGCACCGTCATTTTTATTTACTTTATTTAACTAGGCAACTCAGTTAAGAACTAATTCTTATTTACAATGACGGCCTACCAACAGGCAAATGGCCTCCTGCGGGGACGGGGGCTGGGATTAGAAATATAGGACAAAACACACATCACAACAAGAGAGACAACACAACACTACATAAAGAGACCTAAGACGACAACATAGCAACACATGACAACACAGCATGGTAGCAACACAACATGTCAACAACATGGTAGCAGCACAAAACATGGTACAAACATTATTGGGCACAGACAACAACACAAAGGGCAAGAAGGTAAAGACAACAATACATCAAGCAAAGCAGCCACAACTGTCAGTAAGAGTGTCCATGATTGAGTCTTTGAATGAAGAGATAAAACTGTCCAGTTTGAGTGTTTGTTACAGCTCGTTCCAGTCGCTAGCTGAAGCGAACTGAAAAGAGGAGTGACCCAGGGATGTGTGTGCTTTGGGGACCTTTAACAGAATGTGGCTGGCAGAACGGATGTTGTATGTGGAGGATGAGGGCTGCAGTAGATATCTCAGATTGGGGGGAGTGAGGCCTAAGAGGGTTTTATAAATAAGCATAAATCAGTGGGTCTTGCGATGGGTAAACAGAGATGACCAGTTTACAGGAGTATAGAGTGCAGTGATGTGTCCTATAAGGAGCATTGGTGGCAAATCTGATGGCCGAATGGTAAAGAACATCTAGCTGCTCGAGAGCACCCTTACCTGCCGGTCTATAAATTACACCGCAGTAATCGAGCATGGATAGGATGGTCATCTGAATCAGGGTTTGTTTGGCAGCTGGGGTGAAAGAGTAGCGATTATGATAGAGGACACCAAGTCTCGATTTAACTTTAGCCTGCAGCTTTGATAGTGTTGAAGTTTACATACACTTAGGTGGAAGTCATTAAAACTCGCTTTCCAACCACTCCACAAATTTCAGGTTAACAAACTATAGTTTTGGCAAATCGGTTAGGACATCTACTTTGTGCATGACACAAGTAATTTTCCAACAATTGTTTACAGACAGATTATTTCACTTATTATTCACTGTATCACAATTCCAGTGGGTCAGAAGTTTACATACACTATGTTGACTGTGCCTTTAAACAGCTTGGACAATTCCAGAAAATTATGTCATGGCTTTAGAAGCTTCTGATAGGCTAATTGACATCATTTGAGTCAATTGGAGGTGTATCTGTGGATGTATTTCAAGGCCTACCTTCAAACTCAGTTCCTCTTTGCTTGACATCATGGGAAAATCAAAAGAAATCAGTCAAGACCTCAGGAAAAAAATTGTAGACCTCCACAAGTCTAGGTCATCCTTGGGAGCAATTTCCAAATGCCTGAAGGTACCGCGTTCATCTGTACAAACAATAGTACGCAAGTATAAACACCATGGGACCACGCAGCCGTCATACTGCTCAGGAAGGAGACGCGTTCTGTCTCCTAGAGACTATGGTTTGCAACTGCACATGGGGACAAAGATTGTACTTTTTGGAGAAATGTCCTCTGGTCTGATGAAACAAAAATAGAACTGTTTGGCCATAATGACCAACGCTATGTTTGGAGAAGAAAGGGGGAGGCTTGCAAACCGAAGAACACCATCCCAACCGTGAAGCAGCCAAGGGGTGGGGAGCATCTTTAAAGCCTACAGGGAGAGGATCGAACAGGTATAGAAAAAACACAACGTTTCCAAAGCTACAAAATAACAAATTGAGATCTGAAAATAACTAGGTAAGACACAAGTGAGTGTGTTGTGGAGCCTACCTCTCTTTCCTTCCTCGAATAACTGCAGAAGCGTCTTTGGTTCTTACTTTTGTGCCGAGACAGCCGCTGACACAGCTGCCGCTGAGAAAACAGGGGAGACTGAATTACTATTCATATTTGTCTTACAGAGGTGAAAAGTACACCTCCCGAAACTAATTGCTGATTGCCTAGGAGAGGAGAAATACCAAAAACAACAGTAACAAATTGTCCTGCCCCTTATTCCTGGTTGATGTGTCAACAATCATCTGCAAATTATGAGCAGTCAGCAGTTCACACACCGAGTAGGCAACTGGGAAGACAGGTAGCACTTAAAGTAGATGGCCCTAGCTAGCAAAACGACAGCACAAGACAACAGATAACATTAGCTAGCTAGATCTCCATTATTTCCCACCCATTCTACTGCCCACTATTTCACACATCTGCTCCTGGAACATTCCGTTGCTAGGGGCAACTCTCCTTATCAAGTCAGCTGACGGGGGTCAGCCAATCACAGGCCCTATCTGGTGCAGTAGCATACACCATTCCTGGCTTAAATTTAGGGTGGCACAGAGACAACATGTCAGAAGAACTCTGCACCACCTCAAACACATTTTTGGACCAAACCTCCACCCTGGACTTCTTAACCGTGTGTTAGGTCGTCACTGACAATAAACCACTTTCATTATCAATATCTACTACTAGTCTCCTCTTCCTGTTTGCCGTGTGTCTGTTTGGTGTATGTATATACAGTGTGAGTTGTATCCCGGTCAACTACTGGTCATTTATGTCCTCTAACCAGGGCGCTGGGACAGTTGTACCTATAATCTATACCAGTGGCTCTTTCGGCGATGACCACATGGTGGCACTTTTTTTCAATGTAGAAATCACCATGATGTTCTCAACCCCAATTCATGAGTATGTATTGGAGCCTACGACATTCTTCTAAGGTGAAGCCTAATCGAGCATTTCCGCTCTATGACAAGAATTACGTCGAAATAGAGGTGGCAACTTCATCTGAAGAGGGCCTTTAATTTCCCTTTGCAGAGATACTGTATGGCATGATTTGATTTAAAAGCTACCGATGGTCATAAATTGTTATTGGTAAGTGATAATTAGCTATTCAATATATCAATGCACTTGATATATTGAATAGAAAATACAAATGAAAGAAATTAAATACTCAGGGTGGCATTTTAGTTGTGCAAAAGCATTATGAAAAGTGCAAAACATACAATAAAACCAATCTAATCTGTCAGGACATTTAATTATATACTTTTCCTCAACAATGTGCGTTATGAAAAGCATGGTTGGGGTCAATTTGGAATTTCTGAACTTAATTCAACCCATGAATTTGAATTTAATTTTGAATTGGCCACACCCCACACCCCACAGGAAGCAGAATTTGAATTGAAGGAAGTAGAATTTAATTCAAAGCAATTCAGCTTCAGAGACATGAAATATGAGTCTTACTCATTTGACAAATATTTTATCAAAATAATCTGTCACTTATTAATGCATAGTGTACACATACCATTTCAAATATTACTCTGATTCAAATATGTTTTTTTAGTTGTCATGAGATTTTTCTCTTTCATAATGCAGTGTGATCTAATGCATTCTGGGAAATGTATTTTTATAGACAACTCACAACATGTTCTTAGAATATTTCTTGACCACCTTTATTATTTTAAATAGTTTTAGGAGAATGGGTTTTAACAATGAAATGTTTCAACCATATCCTACATGACATTGGTAACCATACATGATGTCAAAAATAAACAGAGCTGAGTGAGGAGACGAGAAAACAGCCCTTGTCTTTGGAAAGAGATGAGAAAGGAAAACTCACCTTAGTTATGATCAACTGAATGAGGAAAATATTAGAATAAAGTAGGCTAATGCAATTGAAGGCATGTATCAAATTGTTGCTTATAGGACTAGTAAAACTCCAAATGTCATATCCAACCGTTATACTAAATCTAAAACAATAGATTTGAGTGTCCGCTAAATGACTAAAATGTCAAATGTAATTTGTGGGTGGTGAACTAGACGATAATTTCAGCACAGTTTTGGTTGGTGCTTTGAGACAAGGGTGGGGGACACATTTTGAAAAATCAATCAATGTCAGATTTTATTTTCACTGAATCTCCATTTGGATATTTGGTTACAATTAGGCTGGTAAACTGTTAGCTAAGTTGAGGTGAGTGCTCATGATCATCTTTATTTAAGTTTTCTCATATATTAGTGGTCAGAACATTTTGCTTGTCACTCCCTGATCTGTTTCACCTGTCTTGTGCTTGTCTCCACCCCCTCCAGGTGTCACCCATTTTCCCTGTTATCCCCTGTGTATTTATACCTGTGTTTTCCGTTTGTCTAATGCTAGTTCGTCTTGTCTCGTCAAGCATACCAGCGGTTTTCTCGTACACCTGTTTTTCCTCTCTAGATTTCCCGGTTTTGACCATTCTGCCTGCACTGAGCCTGCCTGCTGTTCTGTACCTTTTGACACTGCCCTGGATTACTGACCTCTGCCTGCCCGTGACCTGTCGTTTGCCTGCCCCGTTTTTGTAATAAAAGTGTTACTTTGAACTGGGTCTTATCCTGAGGTCTGATATTGCTAGCATGTTATGTAGCTTAAAGGTCCAATGCAACTGTTTATCTCAATATTAAATCATTTCTAGGTAACAATTAACCTTACCGTGATTGTGTAATTAAAATTGTAAACTTCTTAGCAAAGAGCAATTTCTCAAGCAGGAACATTGCTAGGACTGTCTGGCAGGGTCTGCGTGGGGAAGGCAAAAGGGAAAACTAGCTGTTATTGGCAGAGAGGTTCAGAACTCTTTCTTATTGGTCTATTAACTAATTTACCGCCTGTCTTACTTCCAACCAAAAGCCTCTGGCTTGTCTGATAAGTCAATGTGATTTTGTTTAACTGATTATCCATCTGTATATTTGGTTAATTGATCTGGCTGGGCAAATAAGTGGTGGTATAGCTAATTTATTTGCTCATCTATCACTGATCAGAAATACTTAGCATGCAATGATGTAGCTTAAATTAAGTATAATTTTGCTCTTGACTCACAGTGTCACTGGTGTAGAGAGGTGTAGGCAGTTGCAGGTTTAGAACTGCTGAATTTTTTTAAGCACTACAGAACAACGAGGGACGAAACCCAAACACTGTTGTGCTCAAAATATATATTCATAAACAAAAAGGCACAGGGCGAGCCCAAAGTGCAAAATATAAAGTACTCAGGAAATAGTAGAAGAGATTCCTCTCAGGAAAATAAGTAACATTTACAATGACCGACAAAGACAAATGGCAGAGGGAGTATATATACAGTGAGAGTGGGGATTGGAACCAGGTGTGTGTAATAATGAGACAATTCCGGGGTAGATGAGTGAAGGGCGTTTGCCAGCAGCTAGAAGGTCGGCAACGCCTGAGCTGGACAGGAGGGGGAACAAAAGTGAAGGCTGGTGGGACAGTACCCCCCCCCCCCCCGAGGAGATGCTCCAGCAGCGGGGAGCCGCCGACCTTGGGGATGACCCCTGCAACGCGGTGCGGGTCGACGCCTGTGGAAGTCCCGAATGAGAGAACGATCCAGGATGTCCCGCGCCGGAACCCAGCACAGCTCTTCGGGACCGCACGCCTCCCAGTCGACCAGGTACTGGAGAAGCCCCCCACGACGCAGTGAGTCCAAAAGGCGCCCACTTGACATCCAAGGGAGGGGGAGGTGCGTTGTGGGGTCCAGCACTAGCCAAGGGACCAGCTGCCACCGGCCTGAGGAGATATACATGAAATGAGGGTGAGATATACATGAAATGAGGGTGAGATACGGTAATTGACGGGGAGCTATAATCTGTACATCACCTCATTGACTCTCCTCAGGTCTTTGAACGGCCCCACAAACCGTGGACTCAGCTTCTGTCAGTGCAGGCGGCGGGTCAGGTCCTTCATACAAAGCCAAACCCTGTGAAAGACCGGGGCCACACTGCGGTGACGATCGGCCTGCGCCTTCTGTCGGAGGACGACGCGCTGGAGACGGGTGTGCACGGTGTTCCATTCCTCCTGGGCGTGCGGGAACCAACTGTCTACAGCAGGAGTCTCGATCTGACTCCGGTGCCAGGGTGCCAGTGCCAGCTGATTGCTAAGAACACGATTGATGAAAGGGTGTGAGGTTAGTGGAGGAGTGATGGAGGGAGTTTTGTGGGTATTCTGCCCAAGGCAGAAACGCAGCCCACTCCCCCGGCCGGTTCTGACAGTAACTACAAAGGTACCTCCGCAGTTCCTGATTTACCCTTTCCACCAGCCCATTTGATTGGGGACGGAACCCGGGGGTGAGGCTGACCGTGACCCCCAGGCGTTCAATGAAAGGCCTTCCAGACACGGGAGGTGAACTGAGGACCACGGTCAGACACAATGTCCTCCGAGATCCCGTAGTGTCGGAAGACGTGAGAGAAGAGAACCTCTGTGGTCTGCAGGGCCGTAGGGAGACCAGGAAGAGGAATCAAACGACAGGCTTTGGAAAACCAGTCCACAACGACAAGGATGGTGGTGTGCCCCTCCAAGGGGGTGCCCCCTCCAAGTTCCTGTGGTCCGTCCATACAATGAATTGGTGTTTAGCACCCTCCAGCCAGTGTCGCCATGCTTTCAGAGCCTTCTTGACGGTCCACAACTCACGATCCCCCACGTCGTAATTCCGCTACGTGGGAGACAGCTTCCGTAAGTAGAAGGCCCATGGATGGAGTTTAGGAGGCGATCCAGTGCGTTGGGAGAGAACAGCCCCTACTCCAACCTCAGAGGCGTCCACCTCCACGATGAAGGGCAGAGACGGGTCAGGGCGAGCCAGAACAGGTGCGTTAGTAAAACGTTCCTTGAGCGCACAGAATGCTTCGTTGGCCTTCCCAGTCCAGCGCAGCTGTCGAGGACCTCCCTTCAGGAGGGAGGTGAGAGGAGCCACCACTGTGCTGAAACCCCTAATGAAACGCCAGAAATAGTTGGCAAAACCAAGGAAGCGCTGCACCGCCTTGATGTTGGATGACATAGGCCACGACCGTACTGCATTGACCCTGCTCTCCAACACCCGCAGTGGATATCCGATAGCCCAGGAAGGAGACCGCCTGCTGAAAGAAAAGGCACTTCTCCGCCTTGGTGTACAGGTGATTCCCTATCAGCCTCTCAAAATGGACCTGACATGAGAGACATGTTGCTTGTGTGTAGTGGAGTACACCAAGATGTTGTCTGTGCACACCACTACACAGTGACCCAACATGTCTCTAAACACCTCATTAATGAATGATTGAAACACAGAGGGTGCATTTGTCAGGCCGTAGGACATTACCCTGTATTCGTAGTGCCCGGTGCTGAAGGCGATATTCCATTCCGCTCCCTCTCTGATGTGCACCAGATTGTAGGCACTGCGTAAATCCAATTTAGTAAAATACTTAGCACCGTGCATTTGTTTGATCACAGTGGGTATGAGAGGCAGGGGATAACTGAATTTAACAGTAGCCTTATTCCGTGTCTGGTAATCGATACAGGGGCGAAGACCTCCCTCCTTCTTCACAAAAAATAAGCTGGAGGTGGCCAGAGAGGTGGACGGACGGATGAATCCTTGGGCCAGCGCCTCCTGGATGTAGGCCTCCATGGCTTCGATCTCTGCATGCAAGAGAGGGTAGATGTGCCCCCGCGGGAGGGTAGAACCAGACAGTAGGTCGATAGTGCAGTCCCATGGGCAATGTGGGGGCAGGCACATGGTACGAGTCTTTGAAAAGGCTACCTGTAGGTCCCGGTACTCCTCCAGGATAGGGATGTGGGTGGCCTGGTCCGGACTTTCCATGGAGGTGGCACAAATTGACACCGAGAGACGCATCCCTTCATACTCCTGCGACCAACCCAACAACCTCCTCTCTGTCCACGATATGCTGGGGTTATGCAACTGTAGCCAGGGGGAACCTACAACTACGGGGTGTGCAGGAGAGTCTAAGATGAGAAAAGTGATGTGTTCATGGTGGTTGTGCGTAACTGAGGGAAATGAGAATTGTGGTCTGGCGCACCAGTCCTATTCCTAGGGGATGGTTGTCTAGGGCAAGGACTGGGATAGAGGGTTGTAAAGGGACTAGAGGAATCCGTAATGATAAGGCCACTGACCGGTCTAGGAAGTTGCCTGCAGCACCTGAGTGCACTAGGGCAGGACTCAGTGGGCGGCCAGGATAGTCAGGGAAGGTGATAGGGAGGAGGACGGGCTGGGTGGACAGAGAGGAGCAAGGCACGTCCACGCCTACCTGGGAAGGTGCAGGAGCGCTCCTCTGCCTTTTGCTTCCTCGCTTGGTTTTCCTCCTGGGACAGGTGTTCCAGGGGTGGTCCGACTCCCCACAGTAGGAGCAGAGACCCTGTTGACGGCGGCGTTTACGTTCCTCAGGGGGAAGGTGCGTCATGCCTACCTCCATGGGCTCAGTCTTGCTGGAGGTTCCTGGGAGAGACCCGAATCCCCGGGATGGGCAATGACGGGCTGATGGCCATGGCGAATAGCTGGTCCAGCATGAGGTCCTCATCGCGACAGGCCAGCTTGGTCTGGATGTCAGCCTGTAGCCCGCTGCAGAAACCCGTCATCAGGGCCTGGTTGTTCCAGCCAGTGGACGCAGCCACCTTCTGGAAATACAGAGCGTACTCCGACGCTGTCCTGGACCCCTGGCGTAGACGGAGGAGACGCTCACCTCCCTCTCGGCCCTCTGTAGGGTGGTCGAAGATGGCACGGAAGCGTTGGGTGAAGTGCTCATAGGACTGCACTTCTGGTCCATCCCTCTCCCAGACGGCGTGTGCCCACTCCAGAGCCCGGCCTGTCAGCACCGAGATCACCAAGGCCACCTTGTCCGTCTCTGAGGCTACCCTGGCATGACAGGCCAGGTGGAGGTCACACTGCAGGAGAAACCCCTACAATGAGCTAGGGTTCGTCAAACCGCTCCGGGAGGGGCAGGTGGATGTTGCTGATTGGACCGGGTGATGTAGATGGTGATGGGGTGGCTGGAACAACTGTTGGGAACTGGGAAGGTGGTGGTGTAGCCTGCAATTGGTGTAAGGCCCGGAACAGCTTGTCCATGGCAGTCCCGAGGCACTCCAGGTACGAGTCGTGCTGGTGGAGCTTTGATCTTTCAGCGAAGATGGCCTGCTGCATCCTGTTTTCTTGGGTCGGTCATTCTGTCACTTGTTAAGAGAGGAGTAGGCAGGAGGCAGTCGCAGGTTTAGAACTACTGAACTTATTTAAGTACCATAGAACAAAGTGAGATGAAACCCAAATGCTGTTGTGCTCAAAATAAACTCAGCAAAAAAAGACACGTCCCTTTTTCAGGACCCTGTCTTTCAAATATAATTCCTAAAAATCCAAATAACTTCACAGATCTTCATTGTAAAGGGTTTAAACACTTAATGAATCAATTAATGAACATGCACTTGTGGAACGGTCGTTAAGACACTAACAGCTTACAGACGGTAGGCAATTAAGGTCACAGTTATGAAAACTTAGGACACTAAAGAGTCCTTCCACTGACTCGAAAAACACCAAAAGAAAGATGCCCAGGGTCCCTGCTCATCTGCGTGAACGTGCCTTAGGCATGCTGCAATGAGGCATGAGGACTGCAGATGTGGCCAGGGCAATAAATTGCAACGTCCGTACAATGAGACGCCTAAGACAGCGCTACAGGGAGACAGGATGGACAGCTGATTGTCCTCGCAGTGTCAGACCATGTGTAACATCACATGCACAGAATCGGTACATCCGAACATCACACCTGCGGGACAGGTACAGAATGGCAACAACAACTGCCCGAGTTACACCAGGAACCCACAATCCCTCCATCAGTGCTAAGACTGTCCGCAATAGGCTGAGAGAGTCTGGACTGAGAGCTTGTAGGCCTTGTTGTAAGGCAGATCCTCACCAGACATCACCAGCAACAACGTCGCCTATGGGCACAAACCCATCATCGCTGGACCAGACAGGATTGGGAAAAAGTGCTCTTCACTGACGAGTTGCGGTTTTGTCTCACCAGGGGTGATGGTTGGATTCGTGTTTATCGTCGAAGGAATGAGCGTTACAGGTGGAGGTGGAGGTGGAGGGTTCGTCATGGTCTGGGGCGGTGTGTCAAAGCATCATCGGACTGAGCTTGTTGTCAATTCAGGCAATCTCAACGCTGTGCGTTACAGGGAAGACATCTTCCTCCCTCATTTGATTGGAGGGTGAGGGCTAGGGCCATTCCCCCCAGAAATGTTTGGGAACTTGCAGGGGCCTTGTTAGAAGAGTGGGGTAACATCTCACAGCAAGAATTGGCAAATCTGGTGCAGTCCATGAGGAGAAGATGCACTGCAGTACCTCATGCAGCTGGTGCCAACACCAGATACTGACTGTTACTTTTGATTTTGACCACCCCCTTTGTTCAGGGACACATTATTCCATTTCTGTTAGTCACATGTCTGTGGAACTTGTTCAGTTTATTTCTCAGTTGTTGAATCTTGTATGTTCATGTAAATATTTACACATGTTAAGTTTTCTGAAAATTAACGCAGTTGACAGTGAGAGGACGTTTCTATTTTTGCTAAGTTTATATCTTCATAAACAAAAAGGCACAGGGCGAACCCAAAGTGACAAATATAAAGTTCTCAGTCAATAGTAGGTGAGATTCCTCTCAGGAAAACAAGTAACATTTACAATGACCGACAAAGACAAATGGCAGAGGGAGTATATATACAGTGATAGAGTGGGGATTGGAACCAGGTGTGTGTAATGATGACGAGACACGATGAGTCAAGGGCGTTTGCCAGCAATTGGTTCGGCAGCAGCCAGAAGGCCGTCGATGCCGAACGCCTGAGCTGGACCGGAGGGGGAGCCAAAGCGAAGTCTGGTGGGACATAGGCTATAGGCTATATTAGCCCTATAGAAATTGCAGCTCAAATAAATGCTTCACAGAGTTCAAGTAACAGACCCATCTCAACATCAACTGTTCAGGGTAGACTGCGTGAATAAAGCCTTCATGGTCGAACTGCTGCAAAGAAACCACTGCTAAAGGACACCAATAATAAGAAGATACTTGGTTGGGCCAAGAAATACGAGCAATGGACATTAGACTGGTGGAAATTTGTCCTTTGGTCTGATAAGTCTGCATGTGTGGTTCCCAACATGAAGCATGGAGGAGGATGTAGGACGATGTGGGGGTGCATTGCTGTTAACACTGTCAGGGATTTATTTAGAATTCAAGGAACTCTTAACCAGCATGTTTACCACATCATTCTGCAGCGATACGACATCCCATATGGTTTGCGTTTTTAGTGGGACTATCATTTGTTTTTCAACAGGACAATGACCAACACACCTCCAGGCTGTGTAAGAGCTATTTGACCAAGCAGGAGAGTGATGGAGTGCTGCATTAGGTGACCTGGCCTCCACAATCACCCAACCTCAACCCAATTGAGATGGTTTGGGTGAGTTGGACTGCAGAGTGAAGGAAAAGCAGCCAACAAGTGCTCAGCATATGTGGGAACTCCTTCAAGACTGTTGGAAAAGCAATCCAGGTGAAGCTGGTTGAGAGAATGCCAAGAGTGTGCAAAGCTGTCATCAAGGCGAAGGGTGGCTACTTTGAAGAATTAGTTTAATACCTTTTTGGGCACTACATGATTCCATATGTGTTATTTCATAGTTTTGATGTCATCACTATTATTCTAAAATGTTTAAAATAATTAAAATAAAGAAAAACCCTTGAATGAGTAGGTGTGTCCAAACTTTTGACTGGTTCTGCAAATAACTCCGTGGTGAATGATTTGCGTAAGGCTCCCCAGTCCCCACGGTCATCACCTGAGCAACACGACAACAGCCTGGAACGCACCCTTCATGGAAAGGGTGGTGCAAATGCCTTAGCCAATGGTGAAGGATAACGAAGGTCAAGGGGAGGGTTCAGTTTTGTAAACAGCTAATTCATTTGGCTGGATTGTCTTGAACATCCAAGTTATTGTATTTTGGACTGAAATGACATAACTGTCATGGCTGTGGCTTTACGCAAAATTTCTCTGTGGCGATTTGTCAGGTAAGATTAGCTATAAAGAATACACTCACTTGCAAGGTGGATTTACAGTCATTTAATGTAGCCTATGTTGCACGGATTTGAGGTCAAACCATAGACCGAGTGAGTTAGCCTGGCTAACTTAAGTAGATGTTTAATTTAGCTGTCCTGTATGACGGGAGCTAGTTAGTTTAGCTACCGTTATAACAGTAGCCTAATCGTCATTGCGAATAGTTATTATTGTATCTTCACCATGCAGTTTTGGCTGGTTGGCACGAGAGTCTGTTAAAACTCTGCCTGTATTTAAAAGGTGTCATGTTCTGCACGAGCTAGGGCTGTCTGTCTTGCTTGGAATGAAGTTTAGCTTGCTAGGTTAGCTAAAGTTAGCTATCGCTCAGTTGTTCTGGGGTGCTTCCGTATCCCTGACGAGAAAAGATTGCAGTCAGAGTCTGCAATTTTTACGTCCAAATACCACAGTCGACTTCAGTTACAGCAGCAAATGACAATATAAAAACAGGATGTACATGACCTAACATTCCAACGTATCAGCTACCACGAAAAACACTTGCACGATGACCTGTTGCTAGGATGTGGGGCAAAGGGCATAGCTGGCTGTTGAAAGGCTAGTTACTTAGTTAGCCTTTCAACAGTTAGCTATGCCCTTGGCCCCACATCCAGACGTAGCTAGAATCCGTGAATAAAAACCAGAGGAAAGGTCACAACTCATTCTTGATGGCCCATCCAATGCTGTCACTACATTGTATCACAAACTGTACTGGAACTCCCAGTACATTATCTTTCGTCCTGATCCTGCTCATATATAATACAACTAATTATTTAGAAAGGTCACTGTAGGTGTTTGGATCTAGTTTAATGCCCTCAGCCAAGTTCAGTTCATTTGTGCTTGGCTATTGTATTGAAATAACATTTTATTCAAATAATAACATTTTATTAAAATAATATTATTTAGTCTGTGGCAGTCAGTAATTGTTTTTGAAATCGTACCACTTATGTCACTAATTTGACCTGAAATCATCTCTTCAGGGCAGTCCAAGTCGCACACATTCCCACTCTGAAGCTGCACATGACTGGTTCTATGATGGGGGCGACGGTGGATCAATTCAATCATGCCAAGAGTCAGATGGGCACGCTGAAGGAAGACCCTGGCAATGAGGCCAAGCTGAAAATCTATGCTCTCTTCAAACAGGTTAGAGGTCATTGTGCTTTAGTCTTAGCTACTTGGCTGTCATGTCTCTGAACATCGAGCAATATTCCCTCTAATCTTTTTCAGTAATGAGCAAATTTCAGGTCTGCTGAGCGCAAACTTTAGTTGTGAAAAATCTGTGTAACTTCTAGTGCGCTTTTACTGTGAACACTGAGGCTGTACCCGCTTTAAGTTACAGTTTTAAGTGATCAAGTTGGCTACTGTGGCTATTTGATAACGTAGGCCTACCATCAAAAACAGTGGATAAAATGCATCCCATAATATTTTAACATGGAAATAGCTGTTCTATCTAGAGGTCGACCGATTAATCGGAATGGCCAATTAATTAGGGCCGATTTCAAGTTTTCATAACAATCGGAAATCAGTATATTTGGACACCGATTTGGCCGATTTCTTTTTCATTTTTTTTTTACACCTTTATTCAACTAGGCAAGTCAGTTAAAGAACACATTCTTATTTTCAATGACGGCCTAGGAACGGTGGGTTAACTGCCTTGTTCAGGGGCAGAACGACAGATTTTTACCTTGTCAGCTCGGGGATTCAATCTTGCAACCTTACAGTTAACTAGTCCAACGCTCTAACCACCTGCTTTACATTGCACTCCACGAGGAGCCTGCCTGTTACGCAAATGCAGTAAGAAGCCATGGTAAGTTGCTAGCTAGCATTAAACTTATCTTATAAAAAAACAATCAATCAGTCATAATCACTAGTTAACTACACATGGTTGATGATATTACTAGTTTATCTAGCGTGACCTGCGTTGCATATAATCGATGCGGTGCGCATTCGCGAAAAAGGACTGTCGTTGCTCCAACGTGTACCTAACCATAAACATCAATGCCTTTCTTAAAATCAATACACAAGTATATATTTTTAAACCTGCCTATTTAGTTAATATTGCCTGCTAACATGAATTTCTTTTAACTAGGGAAATGGTGTCACTTCTCTTGCAACAGAGTCAGGGTATATGCAGCAGTTTGGGCCGCCTGGCTCGTTGCGAACTGTGTGAAGACTATTTCTTCCTAACAAAGACAGCCAACTTCGCCAAACGGGGGATGATTTAACAAAAGCGCATTTGCGAAAAAAGCACAATCGTTGCACGACTGTACCTAACCATAAACATCAATGCCTTTCTTAAAATCAATACACAGAAGTATATATTTTAAACCTGCATATTTAGCTAAAAGAAATCCAGGTTAGCAGGCAATATTAACCAGGTGAAATTGTGTCACTTCTCTTGCGTTCATTGCACGCAGAGTCAGGGTATATGCAACAGTCTGGGCCGCCTGCCTCGTTGCGAACTAATTTGCCAGAATTTTACATAATTATGACATAACATTGAAGGTTGTGCAATGTAACAGGAATATTTAGACTTATGGATGCCACCCGTTAGATAAAATACGGAACGGTTCCGTATTTCACTGAAAGAATAAACGTTTTGTTTTCGAGATGATAGTTTCCGGATTGGACTATATTAATGACCTAAGGTTCGTATTTCTGTGTGTTATTATGTTATAATTAAGTCTATGATTTGATACAGCAGTCTGACTGAGCGATGGTAGGCACCAGCAGGCTCGTAAGCATTCATTCAAACAGCACTTTCATGCGTTTTGCCAGCAGCTCTTCGCAATGCTTCAAGCATTGAGCTGTTTATGACTTCAAGCCTATCAACTCCCGAGATTAGGCTGGTGTAACCGATGTGAAATGGCTAGCTAGTTAGCGGGGTGTGCGTTAATAGCGTTTCACACGTCACTCGCTCTGAGACTTGGAGTAGTTGTTCCCCTTGCTCTGCATTGGAAACGCTGCTTCAAGGATGGCTGTTGTCGATGTGTTCCTGGTTCAAGCCCAGGCAGGGGCGAAGAGAGGGACGGAAGCTATACTGTTACACTGGCAATACTAAAGTGCCTATAAGAACATCCAATAGTCAAAGGTATATGAAATACAAAATCGTATAGAGAGAAATAGTCCTATAATTCCTATAATAACTACAACCTAAAACTTCTTACCTGGGAATATTGAAGACTCATGTTAAAAGGAACCACCAGCTTTCATATGTTCTCATGTTCTGAGCAAGGAACTTAAACGTTAGCTTTCTTACATGGCACATATTGCACTTTTACTTTCTTCTCCAACACTTTGCTTTTGCATTATTTAAACCAAATTGAACATGTTTCATTATTTATTTGAGGCTAAATTGATTTTATTTATGTATTATATTAAGTTAAAATAAGTGTTCATTCAGTATTGTTGGAATTGTCATTATTACATATAAAATAAATAAAATCGGCCCATTTAATCGGTATCGGCTTTTTGTGGTCCTCCAATAATCGGTATCGGCGTTGAAAAATCATAATCGGTCGACCTCTAGTTCTATCATTCAGCAGCAGCAAATGTGTGGTGTTCAATGTAGGCCTACATTCCATGAGAAAATAACATGCAGGGAGTGACATTAACCTGTTTATCCACATGTCCTTCAGACAAGGTGACTGAAAATGTTGTGTCGTTTGATGCAAGAAACCACGTTACAAAATAAAATGCATTATTATTCCAATACCCTTATTCCAGAGAATCAGACAAATAATGCTACCCTCTGCCTATTGGCTACTTAGCTTATTCAAGACTGTCTTAAAATACAACACTGGCCCTTTTAAGAAATGTAAAAAAGCTTACTCTGATGCGCTATGCCTTCAAGCAAATCTCTTGCACAGGTAGTTTTGCATATTAAGTCTTGCATGGTTCATTTTGTTTTTGTATGTTACATTGAAGGTGGTTAATATTGCATTGATTCGAGCGCAGTTCCCACAGCGGAGCGAAACGTTGATAATGTTAGCTAAAGGGGAAAACTCTTGAAGTTCAATTTTGTGCTTCTCTGCACTGGCTGATATTTCTTCTGCGTAGCTTAGAGGGAACATTGATCAAGAGTATGATAGACAGAAGGGGTGCTCCTTTTTTCTTTTGCTGTGTCACAGTTGTATTGAGTAGCATGCTACTGAAGGAAGCTTTGTGCTTATAGCGGCGGGCCAGTAACTGAAGGGTTGACGGCATCATCTCGGGTGCCTCAACTTACTTCACCGGACTCTGTGCGGCTCTTAGGCTGTCTGTGTGTGTGTGTGTGGTCGGGTGCTTGCATGTTTGGTGCCTTGTCAGCAAAAATACAAGTTTTCATTGTACTGTACATAGCAAATTCTCCAGTGTTAAATCAACACTGAAAGAGGGGGACCCTATAGATACTGGAACCAGTGTTAAATTAACACACTGCTTAGTGTAAAACCTTATTTGAATATTTCCTACAGTGCCTTGCCTTTTGAGTGAATTGTAGAGTTTTACATTCTATAGCTAGAGGACTCCTGATATCTCCAGGAGTGATAAGTATCATTTTTTTGTCTTTATCTGTTGTGGTTTAGTACTGTCTTTTTGCTAGCTAGGGTCATCTACTTCAAGTGCTGCCTGTCTTCCCAGTGGCCTACTTGGGGTGTGAACTGCTGACTGCTCATAATATGCAGATTGTTGTTCACACATCAACCAGGATAAATGGGCAGGGCAATTTGTGACTTGTTTTGGTGATCAATGGCTGTATTGGAGGGGGAGTGGTTTCACCTCTCCTAGGCAATTAGTACAGGGATATGTGCTCTCTACCTCTGCTAGGATATTAGCAATTAGTGTTAGTTCTTCAGTGTCCCCTGGTATCTCAGCCGCAGTTGTAAGTGGCGGTTGTATCAGTGGTGGTTTTGTCGCAAAACTAAGACCGTCACCGAAACAAGGACGGTTCTGCCGAGTTGTTCTGCTGAGTTATTCGAGGAAGGAAAGAGAGGAGGTTCTTCACACTACTTTCTCACTTGAGTATCTTACCTAGTTATTTACAGTTGATCTAATTTAGCTATTTTGTAGCTTTTTCTATACCTGTTCGCACCTCTCCCTGTAGGCTTTACAGACCTCCCCATCCCTTGGCTGCAACCCTTATAATTTAGTGTACCCTGAGCGCACAACCCATGTGGAATTCTGGGTCTCTGGCAGCGTTTGGAATTGCTGATCTGCAGTCAAGAATTCTGAGTTCATGGACCACCCTAGAGAACACTGCTACTCCAGCTGCTCGCTCTTCATCTGACTCTGTTTTCTCTCATAGTCCGAGAGCATCTGGTTGTTGTGGTGGTGGCACAAGTCTACTCATTTCTCTTAAGTGGAGATTTTCTCCTTTCTCCCCCTCTCACCTGTCCATCTCATTTGAATTCCACTGTCACTTTTTGCATCCTATGACTCACACTGTCCCCTTTCCTCCCGGCTGGCTTGGCCCTCCCCTCCTGATCCGTGGCTGAGTGACTCTTGTGAGCTTACTGAACAGGGGCAGCTGAGTGAAAATGGAGAAAACTAAACTTCCGGAGGACCTATCATCCTTTCACTCCCTCCTCTCTACCTTCTCTTCCTCTGTATCTGCTGCTAAAGCCTCTTTCTACCACTCTAAATTTCAAGCTTCTGCCTCTAACCCTAAACTCTCTTTGACCTTCTCCAACCCCTCCCTCTCTGCGGACGACTTTGTCAATCACTTTGCGGACAAAAAGGTTGACGACATTCGCTACTCATTCACTCAGCCTATTGAGTCCACTGGTCTCACTTACACAGAACCACCCTAAACCATGACCTCTTTCTCCCCTCTAACTCCAGATGACATCCTGCAACTAGTGAGGTCTGGCCACCCGACAACCTGCCCGCTCGACCCTATCCTCTCCTCCCTTCTCCAGACCATCTCTTGAGACCTTCCCTCATTCCTCACTTCCCTCATCAACTCATCCCTGACCACTGGCTGTGTTCCCTCTGGCTTCAAAGTGGCCCTAGTTGCTCCCCTCCTCAAGAACCCAACACTGGACTCATCTGATGTCAAAAACTATAGACCTGTATCCCTTCTTTCTTTTCTTTCCAAAACACTTGAGCATACTGTCTCTGATGAACTTTCTTGTTATCTCTCTCAGTACGAACATCTTGACCCTAACCAGGCAGGCTTCAAGACCGGTCACTTAAACGAGACTGCTCTTCTCTGTCACGGAGGCTCTCAGCACTGCCAAAGCTGACTCGCTCTCCTCTATTCTCATCCTCCTAGATCTTTCCGGTGCCTTTGCCACTGTGAACCATCAGATCCTCCTCTCCACCCTCTGAGCTGGGTCTCTCATGCTATGCACACTCTTGGATTGCATCCTACCTGGCAGGCCGCTCCTAACAGGTGATGTGGAGAGGATCTGTGTCTGCACCACGTACTCTCACTACTGGCGTCCCCCAGGGCTGAGTTTTAGGCCCCCTCTTCTCTCTATACACCAAGATACTCAGCTCTTTCATATCCTCACATGGTCTCTCCTATCATTACTATGCAGATGACACTCAACTACTTTTCTCCTTCCCGCCTTCTGACACCCAGGTGGCGACACGCATCAGCAGGGTTTCAAACTGTATAACCCAGTTCCTATATTTTGAATATAAAAATGAATTTTATCAAACAAAACTATGCTACATTTTATCTGAGACCCTCAGGATGACAAATCAGAGCAAGTTTACTGAATGGAAGTACATTATTTACCTTCAGAGGTGAATGTATCAAACCAGTTGCCGCGAAGTTTTATTGTGCACTCTCCTCAAACAATTCCATCGTATTTTTGTTCACTGTAATAGCTAATGTAAATTGGACAGTGCAGTTAGATTAACTTAAATTCTTGTTTTCTGCCCATATAAGACATATCTACCTCCTGGGAAATTTTCTTGTTACTTACGTCATGCTAACCACATTAGCGCACATTAGGTGAACAATCCGGGGGGGGGGGGGGGGGGGGGCACTCTTCCCGATCCCGTAGAGGTTAAAGTAATGATGGACTGCTGTTTCTCTTTGCGTATTTGAGCTGTTCTTGCCATAATATGGAATTGGTCTTTTACTACCTTGTCACAACTGATTGGCTCAAACTCATTAAGAAGGAAATAAATTCCACAAATTAACTTAACAAGGCACACCTGTTAATTCAAATGCATTCCAGGTGACTACCTCATGGAGCTTGTTGAGAGAATGCCAAGAGTTTAAAAATGGGAATTGATGGAAATTATGTAAAAATGTACCACTAGCCACTTTAAACAATGCACTATAATACAATGTTTTACAACGCTACCGTTACCATCTCATATGTTATACCTGTTATTATATAATCTACTGGCATCTTGCCATCTTTATGTAATACAGTGTACACTACCACTTTTAAACTGTGCATTATGCTTTAAATACCTAGTTACAGTACCATCTATCTGTATTATTACCGTATCTATACCATCTACTGCATCTGCCATGCCGTTCTGTACCACCACTCATTCATATATCTTTATGTACATATTCTTTATCCCTTTACACTTGTGTGTGTGTGTAAGGTAGTAGTTGTGGAATTGTTAGGTTAGATTACTGTTGGTTATTACTGCATTGTCGGAACTAGAAGCACAAGCATTTCGCTACACTCGCATTAACATCTGCTAACCATGTGTATGTGACTAATAAAATTTGATTTGATTTGATTTGAGTGTGCAAAGCTGTCATTAAGGCAAAGGGTGGCTATTTTGAAGAATCTCAAATATAAAATATATTTTGATATACTTTTTTTTTGTGGTTATTACATGATTCCATGTGTTATTTAATAGTTTTGATGTCTTCAGTATTATTCTACAATTTAGAAAATAGTAAAAATAAAGAAAAACCCTGGAATGAGTAGGTGTGTCTAAACTTTTGACTGATACTGTACACATTACTTCAATTAGCTTGACTAACCTGGATCCACGCACATTGACTCGGTACCGGTACCCCCTGTATACTGTACATAGCCTCGTTATTGTTACTTCAGTTTTTTGAAATTTTGTAAATATTTTCTTAACCCTTATTTTTCTTAACTGCATTGTTGGTTAAGGGCTTGTAAGTAAGCATTTCACAGTAAGGTCTACACCTGTTGTATTCGGCGCATGTGACAAATAACATTTGATTTGACTTGGTGAAGTCCATAGGACCTAAAAATTTGTGAACGCAATAACCATGCTTCTGTCACTCACTAACAAATAGTCATTGGTGGTAACTAGAATTCATTTGAAAGGCAAGGCACTGGGAAATAATTGAATAAGGTCTGACACTAAGCAGTGTGTTAATTTAACACTGGTTATAGTGTGTATATTGTTCCACTCTTTCAGTTTTGATTTAACACTGGATAATTTGCTGTGTATGTTTTAATGATTGGAAAGCTATCCAAGGTATCACCCCCTGTTTCAGTCTGTTTTCTTCCATCTGATATCTAATGAAAATGACCTAGATTGTTAACCTGTCAGAGTTCATGAAGGAGACAGGACAAGTAAAGTAAGCCCTTAAAGTGTACCAGAGACACCGGCTGTATCTCATTTCAGTATCTCCTCTTCTCTCTTTGGTGTCTTACTAGGCTACTCAGGGACCCTGTAACACCCCAAAGCCAGGGATGCTTGACTTTATCGGCAAGGCCAAATGGGATGCCTGGAAGTCTCTGGGTTCTGTATCTCAGGTAATCTACATTCCAACATTGCATATACACTGAGTATACAAAACATTATTTTTATTACATAGACTGACCAGGTGAATCCAGGTGAAATCTATGATCCCTTATTGATGTCACTTATTAAATACACTTCAATCAGTGTGGATGAAAGGGAGGAGACCGGTTAAAGAAGGATTTTTAAGCCTTGAGACAATTGAGATGGATTATGAATGTGTGCCTTTTCAGACTAGGCAAGAGAAAAGATTTGTCTTTGAACCGGGTATGGTAGTAGGTGCCAGGCGCATCGGTTTATGTGTCAAGAACTGCAACTCTGCTGAGTTTTTCACCCTCAACAGTTTCCTGTCTGTATCAAGAATGGTCCACCACCCAAAGGACATCCAGCCAACTTGACACAACTGTGGAAAGCATTGGAGTCAACATGGGTCAGCATCCCTGTGGAACTCAGTGTACAGAACACCACTGTCATACATCTTTTATTAAGATACCCATTTGTCCATTTTAAGACTATTCTTCCCTAGTTTATTAAAAACAACAAACACACGACCTGCGAGCAATTTCAAACAGACAAAAATGATAGTAGTTAAACAAAACATATTAGAATCAGCCATTCTTACTGAATGCCAATATAAGAACACTAAAAACTCAGTTGTCATCACGATGTGGAGATGTGCCATTGTCTTCACACAATGAAATTGACAGACAGGAATTAATACACTGTACATCTCCTTTTTCCTTCCTCTCAGGAGGATGCCAGACAGCAGTATGTGGACCTGATCGATTCTCTGCTGGCTGCTGAGGGGCCTGCGGTAGCCGCACAGCCCACTGGGAGCGCTGCTACCTTTGAGACGCTGCTGGTCTCCACGGAGGACAACATCACCACTATCCGCCTCAACAGGCCACAGAAGAAAAACGCCATCACCGTGGAGGTATTTCAAATGCATACATTCATTAAGCATTAGTGTCATAGTCTATTTGCCGCCGCCCAACATCAGCGGCAGTCTAAGCAGCAGACATATTTTGTAGATGGGTTTCACAGTTGTAAGTACTACATACCAATGTGGAGCCTTAGGATACTCTATGGTTAAGTGTTACCGACGTTGTGATATGGTCTTGTGTTTTATCAATGAAATGCCTGAAATGAAATGAAATGAAATCACAGTGAGTGATTTACTTACTGTCTATGAGAAGAGCAATTACTAACATCCCAAATATCCAGTTCTTCAATTCTGTTATTTCAATTGTTTCCCTCTTGATATCCAGATGTACAACGAGGTCATCAAGGCTTTGGAGCAAGCTGGCAAAGATGACTCTGTCATTACTGTAATCACAGGTAGAGCCAAACCAACCAATTTCTCCAATGGAAGTTATGAGTGACCTTAATACAGTTGAAGAGAGTATCAGTGATATGAATATGCACTATTTTGCTGGCCCAGAAATGAAACATTAGGAATAAAGAAAAGCCAGCACACACTATATTACAGAGTTTATTATGGTGCAGGAGAAAAGCATGCGGGAGCAAGATTTACTGTGTGCAGGCTTTTCTTTCTCTAGACCTCCAAGGCTTTGCCGTGATACAGTAACGGGCACTGCTCCAGTCTTCTCAATTTCTCTACGTGGCTCTCCCTAATTGACGAAAGCTGTTCTTGTTCACCCCCTCAAGGTAGTGGAGACTTCTACTGCAGTGGCAATGACCTGACAAACTTCACCAAAATCCCGGAGGGCGGAATCGAGCAGATGGCAAAGAATGCAGGCGAGTTGCTAAGGTAACGACTTACCCAAGAGGAGCAGGCAAAGGTTTACCTTGAAAGAACCTTTTTCCTAACGCTGTTGATATCATCTGTTGACAAATCAGTGTGCGTGTGTGTGTGTGTGTGTGCAGGGAGTTTGTCAAAGCGTTCATCGACTTCCCTAAGCCCCTGATTGCAGTGGTCAATGGTCCGGCTGTGGGCGTGTCTGTCACTCTACTGGGCCTGTTCGAGATTGTCTATGCCACAGAGAGGGTAAGGTGCTTTGTCATGTCCACTCAATGCTGGCTAAGAACACATTTATATTGTTGACCGATTATGATTTTTCACCGCCGATACCGATTTATTGGAGGACCAAAAAAAGCCGATACCGATTAATCGGCTGTTTTTTAATTTTTTATATATGTATTTGTAATAAATGACAATTACAACAATACTGAATTAACAATGAACACTTATTTTAACTTAATACATAAATAAATAAATTTAGTCTCAAATAAATAATGAAACATGTTCAATTTGGTTTATATAAAGCAAAAACACAGTGTTGGAGAAGTAGAAGTGCAATATGTGCCATGTAAAAAAAATAACATTTAAGTTCCTTGCTCAGAACATATGAAAGCTGGTGGTTCCTTTTAACATGAGTCTTCAATATTCCCAGTTAAGAAGTTTTAGGTTGTAGTTATTATAGGACTATTTCTCTACCATTTGTATTTCATATACCTTTGACTATTGGATGTTCTTATAGGCACTATAGTATTGCCAGCCTAATCTCGGGAGTTGATAGGCTTGAAGTCATAAACAGCGCTGTGCTTCAAGCATTGCTAAGAGCTGCTGTTTGAATGAATCCGTGTGAGCCTGCTGCTGCCTACCACCGCTCAGTCAGACTGCTCTATCAAATATCAAATCATATATTTCATTATAATATAATAAACACACAAATACGAGCCTTTGGTCATTAATATGATCAAATCCGGAAACTATCATTTCGAAAACAAAACGTTTATTCTTTCAGTGAAATACGGAACCGTTCCGTATTTTATCGAACGGGTGGTAACCCTAAGTTTAAATATTACTGTTACATTGCACAACCTTTGATGTAATGTCATAATTATGTACAATTCTGGCAAATTAATTAGTCTTTGTTAGAAATAAATGGCCTTTCAACAGTTCGCAACGAGCCAGGCTGCCCAAACTGCCCAAATACCCTGATTCTGCTTGCACTGAACGCAAGAGAAGTGGCACAATTTTCCTAGTTATTATTGCCTGTTAACATTAATTTATTTTAACTACATATGCAGGTTTAAAAATATATACTTGTGTATTGATTTTAAGAAAGGCATTGATGTTCATTGTTAGGTACATTATTGCAACGATTGTGCTTTTTTCGCAAATGCGCTTTTGTTAAATCATCACCCGTTTGGCGAAGTTGAAGTAGGCTGTGATTCGATGATAAATTAACAGGCACCGCATTGATTATATGCAACGCAGAACAAGCTAGTTAACCTAGTAATATCATCAACCATGTGTAGTTAACTAGTGATTATGTGAAGATTGATTGTTTTTTTTAATAAGATAAGTTTAATGCTAGCTAGCAACTTACCTTGGCTCCTTGCAGCCACAAGGTCCTTTTGATGCTGCACTCACGTAACAGGTGGTCAGCCTGCCACGTAGTCTCCTCGTGGATTGCAATGTAATCAGCCATAATCGGCGTCCAAAAAGGTTGATTACTGATTGTTATGAGAACTTGAAATCGGCCCTAATTAATCGGCCATGCCGATCGGTCGACCTCTAATCTCTATACATGTCTGTTAGTTGATAATACGATATTAGCATTGTTTTATATCAGGGTTGGGGTCAATTTCAATTCGGAAAGTAAACCCAATTCCAAATGTTCCTCATTGAAAAGCATTGAAGATAATTTCAGTGTATTTCCTGATTTGCTTGGAATTGACCCCAAACCTGGTTTCCAACTACACTCCTGGAGAGATACTGGGTCCCCAGGCTTATGTTCCTGCCCACCAGCACTAATATACCTGCTAAGCTTGGTCACGATTGTTGTGACCACTAGTGCACTACCCATGCCACTACGTCCACATTGCCATTCTCCACTTGCATTGCAGTAAGACGGTGGGAGTTTTCCTGCCTAACGTATGCTTCTTCCACCTCCTGACAGGCTACATTCCACACCCCCTTCAGCCAGCTGGGACAGAGCCCAGAAGGCTGCTCCTCCTACACCTTCCCTAAAATGATGGGCAATGCAAAGGTATGGATGCACAACCTTGTTATTTTGCTGCAAATGTTGCACTACATAGAGGGGTATTCTCAGGCAGTTATCTTCTCAGTTTCCCTGTTTCTAACATCAATGCATGATTGATGCAAAAACGGAAAAGTTTCAGATATGGATCAAATATTTTTTTTATACTTCTGTATTTTATTTGAATGTATTTAATTTGCAATTGGAATTGAATGAAATTACACGAATAGACATTGCCATGCTCTGTGACTAGGCCAGTGAGATGCTGCTGTTCAACAAGAAGCTGACTGCCGTCCAAGCGTGTGCCCAGGGCCTGGTGACCGAGGTCTTTCCTGACAGCAGCTTCCAGACCGAGGTGGCCACCAGACTCAAGGCCTACGCCAAGCTGCCCAGAAATGTGAGTCAAAGCCCCAGTAAATGTTGAATGTCAGACGTTTGAAACGTTTGTGCATTTTGTGGAATGTATTCCTCAATATTCCTGGAACGTATCAATATTGATGAAAGCTGGTTGTATTTTACAGAACTTCCTTTTGAATGTTCCAGGAATTTTGAATGATGTATTATATTATTGGCCGTAGTTGCGCTTCCGTGGACCGGAGGGCGCCAAATCGTGCAAATTGAAGGTCATTCAAGTCCAAAGCTGATCTGATGGACAGCGCAGTTGAATTTTCAAAACTGTCACTAATATATGATATGGCCGTATATATCTAGACCACAATATTACATAATCGCTAACATCAGCAGAGAAAATGTTACAGGAATGCGTCATTAAGTCTGGATGGCAATGATGGCAAGGCTACAATATTTGCACAATTGGCAGGGAGTTAGACAACTGGGCCATTGTATAATGCTTGAAGATTGTTTTGCTTCAGATCAGTAGAAGAGCTGAGCCTAAAATTGTTTGTCATGCATGCCAAAATAGATTTAATCTCACAGTAAGCCTTTGATTCTGCTTTGTGACAAACTGTGCTGTTGTTTAGGGTGTATCATTCCCTTATTATTGTTACTATTGGGCGAGGCATAACCAATACACAATGTAAATGTATACAAATAATTAATAAAGTCGCAGGTTTGATGCCCTCATTGCATGCAAAAATAAACAAATTAAAAAAGATCTGATTTTTCCGGACCCCTTATCCCGGGGGCTGAAGGTCCTGTAGCTTCTCTACTTACGCACCGTCTCTGCTCTACTCGTAGAGAACAGGCTACTCGGGTGAATGGTGCTTGTTTAATAAAGTTAGATCAAAACTGAATCAATGTCTGCAAGATCACATTATGATAGTATTGTACATAATCAAAAATAATAGCATAGTATAATGTTACTGTAAGACAAACATCATCTAATTTCTTAGGAGATTTTAGGATGATTTAGCAAATGGTCGCATTTTACCTTCATGCAGCCACAACTCAACAGCGTGCGCCACTAGGCAAAATACAGTTGAAGTCGGAAGTTTACATACACGAAGGTTGGAGTCATTAACTCGTTTTTCAACCACTCCACACGTTTCTTGTTAAACAACTGTAGTTTTGACAAGTCGGTTAGGACATTTACTTTGTGCATGACAAGTAATTTTCCAACAATTGTTTAAAGACAGATGATTTCACTTATAATTCACTGCATCACAATTCCAGTGGGTCAGAAGTTTACATACACTAAGTTGACTGTGCCTTCAAACAGCTTGGAAAATTCCAGAAAATGGTGTCATGGCTTTAGCCTAACAGAAGCTTCTAATTGACATCATTTGAGTCAATTGGAGGTGTACCTGTGGATGTATTTCAAGGCCTACCTTCAAATTCAGAGCCTCTTTGCTTGACATCAAAAGAAATCAGCCAAGACCTCAGAAAAAAATTGTAGACCTCCACAAGTCTGGTTCATCCTTGGGAGCAATTTCCAAATGCCTGAAGGTACCACGTTCATCTGTACAAACAATAGTACGCAAGTATAAACACCGTGGGACCACGCAGTCGTTATACCGCTCAGGAAGGAGACGCGTTCTGTCTCCTAGAGATGAATGTACTTTGATGCAAAAAGTGCAAATCAATCCCAGAACAGCAAAGGACCTTGTGAAGATGCTGGAGGAAACCGATATCCACAGTAAAACGAGTCCTATATCGACATAACCTGAAAGGCCGCTCAGCAAGGAAGATGCCACTGCTCCAAAACCGCCATAATAAAGCCAGACTACGGTTTGCCGCTGCACATGGGGACAAAGATCGTAACTTTTTGAAGAAATGTCCTCTGGTCTGATGAAACAAAAATATAATTGTTTGGCCATAATGACCGTCATTATGTTTGGAGGAAAAAGGTGGAGCTTGCAAGCCGAAGAACACCATCCCAACCGGGAAGCACGGGGGTGGCAGCATCATGTTGTGGGGGTGATTTGCTGCAGGGCGGACTGGTGCACTTCATAAAATAGATGGCATCATGAGGCAGGAAAATTCTGTGGATATATTGAAGCAACATCTCAAGACATCAGTCAGGAAGTTAAAGCTTGGTCGCAAATGGGTCTTCCAAATGGACAATGACCCCAAGCATACTTGCAAAATGGCTTAAGGACAACAAAGTCAAGGTATTGGAGTGGCCATCACAAAGCCCTGACCTCAATCCTACAGAACATTTGTGGGCAGAACTGAAAAAGCGTGTGTGAGCAAGGAGGCCTACAAACCTGACTCAGTTACACTAGCCCTGTCAGGAGGAATGGGCCAAAATTCACCCAACTTATTGTGGGAAGCTTGCGGAAGGCTACTCGAAACGTTTGACCCAAGTTAAACAATGTAAAGGCAATGCTACCAAATACTAATTGAGTGTATGTAAACATCTGACCCACTGGGAATGTGTGGAAAGAAATAAAAGCTGAAATAAATAATTCTCTCTACTATTATTCTGACATCTCACATTCTTAAAATGAAGTGGAGCTCCTAACTAACATAAGACAGGGCATTTTTACTAGGGTTAAATGTCAGGAATTGTGAAAAACTGAGTTTAAATGCATTTGGCTCAGGTGCATGTAAACTTCCGACTTCAACTGTGTGCTTTGATTGAAACAGAAACACAGGTAAGCTACGGTTACCACCATTGTCTCTAAATTTGCCTCACTGTAGGCCCACATCATTCATAACAACACTGTACATGACTAAGAAGATCTAAACACATTCCCATGAAACTCAACCTAAAAGACAGAGCTGCTCTTCCTTCCGCGGAAGGCCTGCCCACTCCAAGAGCTCTCCATTCTAACCTCTCCACGGTGTCCCCTTCCCAGAGTGCAAAGAACGTTGGCTTGCCCCTGGACAACACCCTGTCGTTCTCTGCAAACATCAAGCAGTGACTCGTTCGTGCTCTACAACATCCGTGGAGTACAATCTTTTAACACAGGAAGTGGCGCAGGTCCTCATGTCTTGTCCTGTTTAGACTACTGCAACTCGCTTTTGGCTGGCCTCCCCGCTTGTGCCATCAAACCCCTGCAACTTATCCAGAACGACACAGCCCGCCTGGTGTTCAACCTTCCCAAGTTCTCCCATGTCACCCCGCTCCTCTGCGCACTCCACTGGCTTCCAGCCGAAGCTCGCGTCCACTATAAGCCCATGGTGTTTACCTTCGGAGCAGTAAGGGGAACTGACACTCCATACTTTCGGGCTATGCGCAAAATCCTACACGCCAACCTGAGCTCTCCGTGCTGCCACCCCCGGTCTCTTGGCCATCCCAGTCAAAGCTCAGCCGACGCTCTTATCAAGACTGATATGTGGTTGTCTCACCTAGCCATCTTAAGATGAATGCACTAACTGTAAGACACTCTGGATAAGAGCATCTGCTAAATGACTTAGATGTTCATGTAAACTGAGATCAAATGGTTTTCATGCAGATGCTGCATGGACGTTTCACCAGTGAAACCTGAATTATAAATCATGATTTGAAAGTGAGAAATGTGAAGGGAGGGTGACCGTAACACTTTGTGCATAAAGTAGAGGTAAAGAAACACATGCAGAATATGATACAGATCTTTCTAGGGTGTCCAGGGGGGGCAGAACGGGGCGGCTACCTACGGGATCCGCATGATACCAAAGACACATTTCCGCATTTTGTATGGACATTAAAGTTTTTCTAATCCTATCTATTTGACCTCTACTTTCTTCCCATGGCTGTTCCCTGGCTGCCCAGTCCCTAGCCCTGTCCAAACAACTGATCCGTGGGACAGAGAAGGAACATCTCCACACTGTCAACGACCAGGAGGTGGAGCGCCTGGTGGAGCGCTGGCTCTCAGACGAGTGCATGCAGGCCATCATGAGCTTCTTCCAGGCTAAGGCTAAGCTGTGAGGAGGTCCTCCCCCAGAGACCCACAGACAGAGCACCTAACCAGAGTCATGCTCATTAGGTATCAATCGGGGGGAAAAATTGACCGAAACACGCTCATTTACGTTTTCGTTGTAAAACATTTGAAAATGTATTATGTTATGTGCCCTAATGAGCATGACCCACATCACACCAACCTGTACCCCCCCCCCCCTCCTCCCCTCCTTTCCTCCCCTAGTACAGCTCCAGCCTAGATTCACTAACCTGTAAGAAGAGATGTCAATGGGATAAAGCCTGTAACCATGCTGAGCCTTGAGCTGATGCCTTTTTTTCCCCTTCAGTTTTATCAGATGGTTTTGTAAATTAATTATAATATTAGTGTTATTATTGTACTGTATGAACACCCAACATCCTGTTCTGTAGATTTTTAACTGTTGATCTTGATTGTTTTGCAATTAACATATCTGGGCATTCCATGTTTTGAAACACCAGTGAAGTTAACTGCCAAAATAAAGGAAACGCCATCATAAAGTGCCTTAATAGGGCGTAGGGTCATTAACTCAGCAAACACACCTGTGTGGAAGCACCTGCTTTCAATATACTTTGTATCCCTCATTTATGCAAGTGTTTCCATTATTTTGGCAGTTACCTGTAACTTACATGGACTAAGCTTCCAAGCGGTGCATATGGTAAATTGAAGGTGGGTAGTGCCTTACAGTCCAAAAAACTGAGCTGAGCAAAGAGGATTGTGTTTTGCACTGTCCAATGGTAATTTATATGCACTCAAAAGTATTCTTGGAGATGGCATCATTGTTTCACACATCTATATCTGTTTGATTACAGTAATAAATACATTTTGGAGCAAAAAAAATGTCAATGTGTCTTTTTGTCAAACTTATTTGACAAAAGGATGATTATGATGGTGAAGGGTTGTAGGATAGTTCTGCCATTTCACTTAGTATCCTGTAGAGGGCGTACTGCACCAAAAAACAACTGCAACAGCTCTGCAGCCTTCATGCCAGCAATTTCTAGATGGTTCATCTTTCAAATGAATAGGGACAAAGGACGATTAGTTGCTAATTGTATACATAACATTTTGGTTTGAATGTAAGTATACTTAAGACATGTTTTAATATTATATAATTTATCTCATGAAACCTGTATTCTTTTCCTCATTGGTATGGGGAGGTGTACCCCTGTGTCCAATGAGCTGAATTCAGGACAGTATTTCTGTCCATTTGGAGTGGCCTCTTTTGGCCCAAGGGCACCCCAGAGGCACATTCCAGTACTACTTCTATTCACACCATCTGCACTAGATGACATAGGTCCTCTATCCTTGGATAAGGTTTGACAGGCCAACGCAGTAGATCTCAAGGCAGGAATGATGAGTTAATTTTCCTCTTGCATGACGTTTCAGACCAACACAACTGGGACGAGGGAAATATATTATCACGTCATCCACTGATGGGCCCCCACACTGGGCTGTCACTAACCCACTTAGGGGCCCTGCTTTGCATGTTACACCTGGTTTGCTTACCCTTTCCCTGACCGATAGCAGCTAGGCCTACATAACAACGTGTTTTTGCCAAGCAAAACACTTGTAGCGATAAAGTGGTCCCCAAAGGTTACCTTTCCAATCTGTGGGCTGAACATTCAAATGGCTGTGAATGTATATGGAACGTGATAGGTATATGGAACCACTAGTATAACATAGGCCTACAGTTTGAATTACAACATACTAGACTCTTGGGTATTTAGAATAGTGTAAATTCAAACAAGGATGGCTGTGAGGTTGTACCACACTACCACCTTTCGCCAGTTGCTTTGAATAGCTAAGCCTGTTCAAGTAAATCAGTGGTGTTAGACAAAGAATGATGTTGACTCATTTGATTATATTCAAACGCCATCAGCACTGAACAAACCTAGCAAGGAGATTAGAAATCCCACAGTGAACCGACATTGAGGAAGCAATGAAGTTGAGTAGATGTATAGAATAGCCTAGATATAGCCAGGGAAAGAACATTTGCAGTGATATGTTTTCACTGTCACCGGCCGTGATGCGGCACGCAGCTCTTGGAGGTCATTAGCAGTACGTGAGCATTGTCACTGAAAGGCAGTTGTTGAAACACCAGTCTCCTTTGTTCAGGGAAATAACCACTCTTTATCTCCCAACTTTCCTCTCCGGGCACTGAGCGCCCCTTCACGGTTAGGCTACGCTTCACCTACCGCCCTCTCAGACGCTCTATCCAACCAAATGCTGGCATTTCCAGAAGTGGCTGGGCAATAACGCTGATAATGTTCCCCTGACGCCACAGTGCGAGGCCCACACCCACTAAATTTTGAATGGTGCTCTTGGCGCTGCGACCCAGGCCAGTGTCCCCAAGGACAGGAGGATGGGAAGGATTATACCAGTATGAGATTTTTGGGGAAAAAAGTGAGGGAGAGTTAAAAGCTAGACGGCAGCTCCCTTGTCGTTGAATCATCTGTGTTTCAGTGGGTAGGGCCCGGTATAATGGATTTTTGTGGTAGAATGTGCAAGGCGACCAACGGGCCCCTACGGATCTACAGCTGCTGTGAGACGAAGTCGCATCGAAAAGACATCCGACTGTGTCATGTTAATTTTGAGTTACAATAATTATTTAAAATCAGAGAAGGCACATCTCTTATTCAGAACAGTTATTCAACCGTGTGGAGTGGAGGCCTCTAAAACCTGTTTCTATTTTCTTTTACATGCTAGTTGGCATAACCAAACGGCTCTATGATGGAATGAGGCAGATTATTTATCTTTGGTGGCCTGATTTAAACATTCCAGCGTGATAGACACAAGATCAACATCATAAACTCAAGACTTGAAGGCTCAACATACTGTATACGTAATGTAACACTCTCCCATATCACATAAAACCACAGCATAATCTCAAACCCCCTTTCCCTCTAAAACTGAAAATCGATCAACCGCAATAAAAGAGGCCATCCTAGTCATCTGTAATTACAGTATATGATGGAATTTACAGACTTGCTTCTCCTGTGTGGCTTGGTTGGTAGAACATGGCTCTTGCAACGCCAGGGTGCTGGGTTCGATTCCCACGGGGGACCAGTACGACAATGTATAGCACTCACTACTGTAAGTCGCTCTGGATGAGAGCATCTGCTAAATTATTAAAATGTCAATAATTGATACTTCCATTGAAAACTAGTTATTGATTAGCTCAGATTTGAATTGGCATCTTTCTCATCTACAGTGTTGTCTGAACTACAATTACAATTTACCTGTCTATCTTAAAATGCCCGACATGATGCGTTAGCGGTATTATTCATGTGACATTTGGAATGTGAACAACCAGATGTGGCCATTAATTCAGTAATGCGTTGGAAAAGTTGTGTATTTTCGACTGTAGGCCTGCCTATATGGGGCCACAGCATAGAAGCTGAACCCAAGTCCAGATGGACTTCTCCATCCTCTCCCACTCCACTCTGTGTTTGACAGACAGCAGTTAAGCACAGCCTTTCACACTGCTGATGAATGAGCCCTCCCCAACAGGGACTGGCAATCAGGCCTCTGTCTAGTATTACCACTGATACTGGAGGCACAGCCATGGGGAGGAAGTCAAACAGATACAAATAGAGAGAGGCTAGTTGCATCCAAGGACCCTGCGAGAGTGATGGGGAGGAGGGGGGGGGGGGGGGGGGGGGGGGGAAATAGTTGTCAGACATCTGGAGAGCTGCTCTACTCTTACAGGTGCACAAGATAATTTGCTAACAGGTCGTTTTGCAAATGGCATGACACTCAGAAGGAACCTATTCACTTTTGTCGCTGACAAGGTAATTTGCCAATTGGTGTCTTGATTGGCTGGCAATTTCACACACTGCTATTCAGCCTAAATCAGGAGAGTGTTATTCATTGTTATTACAAGGCAAAGATGAACACAAACAACACATGCTAACATTTTTTAAATTTTTATATATATGCCAGCAGCTACCACCCTGCATACCACTGCTGGCTTGCTTCTTGAAGCTAAGCAGGTGTCCTGGGTCAGTCCCTTGATGGGGAGACCAGGTGCTGCTGGAAGTGGTGTTGGAGGGCCAGTAGGAGCACTCTTTCCTCTGGTCTAAACAAAGATCCAATGCCCCAGGGCAGTATTGGGGGGACCACCTGCTCTGTGTAGGGTGCCGTCTTTCGGATGGGACGTTAAACGGGTGTCCTGACTCTCTGAGGTCATTAAAGATCCCATGGCACTTATCGTAAGAGTAGGGGTGTTAACCCTGGTGTCCTGGCTAAATTCCCAATCTGGCCCTCAACCATCACGGTCACCTAATAATCCCCAGTTTACAATTGGCTCATTCATCCCCCTCCTCTCCCCTGTAACTATTCCCCAGGTCGTTGCTGTAAATGAGAACGTGTTCTCAGTCAACTTACCTGGTAAAATAACGGTAAAATAAATAAAAAAATACTGCTTTGGGCCTTGGTCTGCTTTGAATTAGTATTCAGAGTGCCTTGGAGACACACTACATAATATGGTAACATAAAGTTGTCTTCCCCATGAAAAGTCTGGTCTGTTTTTTCCCCAAAGAACAATGATTCCACAGGCACTATAATGGGAGAGAGCCAGAGCTGTCAAGGTGGACTTCAGTTCCTACTCATCACGTCCTTCCTGTGTTACATGCCGACTGCAGAGTAGGGATACATCGAACCAACATGTTTTATTCCTTTCCTCCTTAAATATTGTCCCCGTACCCCATGTACATTTAGTGTGGTATTATCCATAATGTGTACTTGGTGAGTCACATATTTCACCATTAGTGTGCATGCAGTTCCTCCATGTCCAGTAAAAAAGGATTCAGAATGTATCCTATTGCTAATCCAAGGAGAACCTCCAAAGGTCATAAATAATGTGTCCTAGTGACTCCGTGATTTAAACGTACACTAGGGTTGTAGCTGGGATCCACCTGGTCTTTTGGTTTCCTGCTAGACTCATCTCACTCCATTTACCTCATTTATTGTCAGTGTGTTAAGTATGTGTCTTTGAGTGCTCGGATACAAGCATTCAACGTACCCTACATACGCTGAAGCGTCCCACATGTGACACTTTGTTTATAGGGCGCGAGGAGATAAGGACCGTGGACATTCACTATGTGGAAGGGGGAGCGAGGGGGCTGTGGGATTTTAGGAGTGAGAGAAAGGGAAGAGAGAGGAAAGCCCATGTCAGCTGGAGTGGTAGACTGAAGGGTCCCGGGACGCCCCTGCCACGAGATGAGTGATGTTCCCCAGGGGAGATGGCCTGTCTGACCCCAAGCAAGGCCAGCCTAAGCCGGGAGTCCTGAGTTAACATTTAGGTGGTGGTGGTGGGGGGAGAAATGATGAGCCTCCAGGGGCTTCAATTAGGACAAGAGGGAAGAAGAGGGGGCCCCGGCCCTAGAATCCCTGGTGCTGAGTACCGTCTCACATGAGGACCATAGCCGTCTAACAGGAAGCCCTTGGCGTGAAATGTTCATTATCTCACGAGTGCACTTTGGGGGCTCGGGAAATCACACAGGCATGGGCTGCTGACTCTCAATGTTTCGCATTTCGTGTCGTATAGTAAAAAAGAAAAGATTCACACCCCCAACTTCTCAAAGGAAGGAACCAATGATGAAAAAGGGGGTGGATGTTTTGCTCCACCTTGTGTATGCTGCCTGCTACCTAGACTTCCCTTTCATTTCTAATTGTAAAAGGCATTTGATTGAGTTGACTATGATAACATAGATTTCACTGAAGGACTATTCACCTAAGGAGAGTTGGGATGGAATGGGATCAGGATTACATTTTAGGCATGAAAAACAGTTTAGTGGTTTGTCTTATGGATGTTGCAGCTCCACACTCAAACAGCAATCCCAAGTTAAGTACCTTATTGAGAGATGCTGAGAAGATGAGAGGGTTGGACCTGGTGGGGTTGGGAGGTTTATTATCCAGGTCACTGGATAATCTGTGGGTTTTCAGTATACAATATCTGCATAATGAACCCGGATGTCCAATGGCTCTGAGCCATGACCTCACTGGACTGTTACAGGGAAAGGTTTAAAGTGCCCCAGTGGGCAAAACTGGTTGTAATGACATCATTGTGATGTCTTTCATGACATCATAGTCAGGTTTGCAAACTTAGTGTTTTAGATGTTTCTGTATGGGTCCCATTTTAGTTTTTTAGCTTTGGATAAAATGCTTTCATTTGAATATAAACTGTTGTCTCTGTTTGGGTCAGTTAGATTTGCACTGTACTTCTAAGACTTGAGTTTTACTATCATTTCTTGTCAGGTTTTGACTATGTTATTATCAATAAGAAGTGAGTTTTTGTAGAGAATTAACGTACTGTAGCAGGTTTAGTAAAAGGGTTAGTTTTAGGGTTGCTAAAATTAAAAAAATTCTCCCTGAAGCGACTCCAACATGCAACTTCATTGCCATACCTGTATACCATCTAGCCACAACCGTCTCACAGGCAGACCAATTCTGATCTTTTGCCCAAAAACTTGCATGTTCGGCTCGCGTCACGAATACAGGTCAAGAAGTATATGTAATGTTTTCTTTTTAAGTTGTTGTCTTTGGCACATTACTTTGAGGAATTGAAAGGAATAGCAACGAAGTAATCTGGAAAATGTATTATTTTCCAGTTATTTTATTGTAAGTATATGAACATAGCAATAATAAAGTAACATCAAATAAATAACCCTACAAATATGATGTATCTTGACACTAGACTATGTTCACAGGGTAAAAACATCTGGAAAACATAGATTTGAGTGTACCTTTATGACATATTTTTCCCACTGGAATCCCTTTTGCCATGGGGTCACGAGTTGACTCTCGACAAAGCCCTGCTTAAAAATATCTTTAGAGATGGGAGTCATGTTACAGTAAAGTCTCCCTCATCCATATGATTGATTGCAAGTCATAATGTACATATGAAATACAGATGAGTGAGTAGCTACAGTACATGAATTTGTTAATAATTTCACTAATACTGTACATCCTGAACTGATTACTACATCTGCGCAACTATGCTGGTCTTGTGACAAGACAAATCCAGCAACTTGCTGGTATACATATCAAATATCCACAAGGGTTATCCAAGGACTTCGAATTCAGACTCATTGAAAGCCCCTTATTACACTCCACTGCTATACATAAGCCTAGACCACTTAGATTGCATTTTTTGAGAATGGGCAGGATAGTGACAGGTTTGTGTCGTGAATATATTTAAATCATGATATCTTCAAAAAACGTTGAATCTCCAATACATTTTAAACTTGAATGAATGAACTTCGTTGGTACATCGTTTTTAAAGTAAGCACTGCAGTCTGCCCCCTTTGATATGACCATAAATATTTCCTGAGATTCCCAACTTTTCATTTTGCAAACTCTTCTCAGAAACCAAGTGAATACCTTGGTTTTTAATAAATCTACTTAAGACATGAGTCAGGTTCAGCAAGTAAAGCCTGAATACACACTCCAAAATATCTAACCTACAACATACAAATAGAGACATAATTTGCTTAATACACCCTTTAGTATTCAGGACAGCCCAAAAATACTTTCCCAGTGGACAGAAATTTGGCATGAGAAGTGATAATGACAGCATTTTCTGGTTGAAATACATTTTTCTGGATAAAGTGACATCAGATTACAACTAGTTACAAGAGACAAAATTCACAAATTCTACAGCACAACGGTGGAGTCATGTCTTAAGTGTAAAACTAATAATGACGCAAGCAGTAAAATTAGATTTTAAAAAACGATTAAAAAACACCTTATGGAACAGCGGGGACTGTGAAGCAACACAAACATTGG
Organism: Salvelinus sp. IW2-2015; assembly: GCF_002910315.2. Classification (NCBI taxonomy): domain Eukaryota; kingdom Metazoa; phylum Chordata; class Actinopteri; order Salmoniformes; family Salmonidae; genus Salvelinus; species Salvelinus sp. IW2-2015. Next base: position 19,706,160 of record NC_036867.1, read on the forward strand.
CACAGACACATGCATACACACACACACACACGATAACATACGCACTATACATACTCATGGATTTAGTACTGTAGATATGTGGTAGTGGTGGAGTAGGGACCTGAGGGCACACAGTGTGTTGTGAAATCTGTGAATGTATTGTAATGTTTTTGAAATTGTATAAACTGCCTTAATTTTGCTGGACCCCAGGAAGAGTAGCTGCCAAAGCAGCAGCTAATGGGGATCCATAATAAATACAAATACAAATAAAAATCCATGCTTTCTGGGAATGCTTTAAAGCCGGAATTTGTGGGTAGCTGTCAGAAGTATTACAATGTAAACATACTTTTAATCCGTCTGTCTGTATATTTCAAGACATGGCATATGGGGTGTAGTGAGATACTCAATGGGCTGGACGATTCTTTTCTCATCATTCATCTCTAAAAAACATATATTAAAAAACTTGGAAATACAATTAATCCGCCATCATTAACACAATGGAAAAATCGAATGATTTATTATTAAAATATTGAAATGGCATGGGCGACCAAGAAAAACAAATTGGTTAAATTTAAGGCCAATAATGCAGGCACTAGGCATGTGAGCATGTGAGTCTGGGCAGAAGAAATGTAGTTGTTGTTTGTGTGCAACTGTAAGTTGTTGTTTGTATGTGTATGTTGGTATTTTGTGTGAAAAAAAATAAGATTACAACTAGTTAGAGGCCCAGTCTAGTATTTTCTTAACTTTTCAACCTGGAAAACAAGATTCTGAGTTTACACATGATGTTGTGCAAACATTTTAGTCTCGTAACCATTGTTTTAGTAGAAATATAGATCAAGACCTTTGCTCTGCTTATCAAATAATTATTCCGGTTGAGGCACATTGTTTTAGTGCAATCATTTGTAGAACATTGCACAGCTCATCCTTTCTTCCCACTGCAGTGGTCGTGTCTGTATGTTCCCGTTACACGGGAGTCTCTTCGAGTCCCTTTACTCTAAAGAAAACAAAAGAAGCCAAATAGTTTTCATCCTCTGACTTAATCTACGTACTCTAGAATGAATTAGGGCCCATTGTGGTCTATATTGTGACAGGTGACAGAGAGGTATTTCCAGGAAATGATGATCCTCTGTTTCCAAAAGAGACTTACTGGTGCTTTTGTAGCGCAATAAGTTCAAGACACTGAATTTGACGACGAGGCTATCCATGTTACGTGAACCATTGGGCCATTGCAGTGTAACGTCAGCCACTTCTGTGTGTGTGTGCATTTAATTTAGTATTTACCAGATGTTGAAAGCCAAAGCATTTGTATTCGTTAACAGCCTAGGCGCCAGTATTTGCCTCATAAAATTAGCCCACCCAAAAAAGTAAGCTTCATGAATCATCTCCTGGTGTGTGCCTCTAATATGTTTACTGTGGCAACCAGTTGTATTACAACACGCACGCACGCAGGTACGTACACACGCACGCACACACACACCGCGACCACACTACAAGCTGGGGCAATAAGTTCAGCCCAGCTGGGGTAGTAGTAGCTGAATGCTCAATGGCAGTGCTGACTAATCAATGGTTTTTCAGGTGCCTTCACTTTTGCCTTTCTGACAAATCCTTATATGGGCATTATTAAAATGGAGGACGCTTTCTCTCCCAGTGATGTCATTCTTTCATGTCAAGGGCTGTCTGCTTCTATTTTGTGTTTACTGACTAAGTGAGCTTTCAGCTTTTATAGCTCAAAGAGTCAAAGTGAAAACCTTAAGCTGCACTGCTGTTCCTCACTTCTGCTTGTTTGATCTGGAGCCCTCATCAAAGTGTGGGCTTTGAAATGTGCAATGTTGTGGTTTGAGGCTGACACACAACAGTGAGAACATACACGAGGCAGAGCGTCTGTGGCCTCAGGGCCAGAAAAGTGAGTCTGTTTTCTATGGCTGCATTAAACCACTCAAGCTGTGGGCCCACTAGAGTCCAATGGGGTTTCCTATAGAAAACAACTCTTAGATATCATTATTCATCAGAAAAATGTTGACAGTAAGGGGATATGGAGCAGAATAAAGATACTAACAGCAGTATCATGCTGTGATACAAATGTTTACCTGCTAAACCCCCATTGACTTTTGTGTTAAAAAAGGTCATAATACATGTTATTCAAACCCCCCTGTTACTTTTTTTTTTTACCCCTTTTTTGTTATATCCAGTTGGTAGTGAGTCTTGTGCCAACTCCCGTACGGACTCGGGAGAGGCGAAGGTCAAGAGCCATTTGTCCTCCAAAACACGACCCCGCCAAGCCACACTGCTTGCTTAACCCGGAAGCCAGCCGCACCAATGTTATAGAGAAAACACCGTACAGCTGGTGACCGTAGTCAGCGTGCATGCACCTACCCCACCACAAGGAGTCACTAGAACACGATGGGACAAGGACATCCCAGCCGGCCAAACCCTCCACTAACCCAGTCGACGCTGTGCCAATTGTGTGCCGCCTCATGGGTCTCCCGGTTGAGGCTGTCTGCAACACAGCTTGGGATCAATCCAGGGTCTGTAGTAAGTGCCTTAGACCGCTGCGCCACTCGGGCGGCCCTAGTTCATTTTATTTTGAGGTAGATTTGAGGCTGGACTTTTAAAGAGGCTGTTTGGAACATTTGCTGTTGAGCCAAAAGGGGTCCCCTAAAACGTTCATACTGTATCTTTAACAGCATTGGTTTAACTTCAAGGGCAGCCTCTATTCTTTGTCCTGTGCCTGGGTATTAGTAGTCATTGAAGCATGTCTGGGCCGGCCACAGACCGCCAGCTCCATAACCATTATAGAGGAGGTGGAGTCTGGACCTCCTCCAAAGCTAAGAGAGTTGTCCCACTTTCCCTAGGCTGCTGTGGAAACATTGAGACGGAAATGTTGGATTATTGCACAGTCTTCGCACCTCATTCACCTCTACCGACACCGTTTATATTGCAAGAGCGGGAGCCACCTCTGCTCTCCTGGGCTCTCTTTCCCTTCACTCGTTCATTTCCAAAAAGCAGGAGTGCAGGTTTATAAGTTATTTGTCCAGAGAGCTATGTGCCCTGTGCACCGTTCACGCCAGACAGGCCGAAAGTACCAGCGTTCCTGCTCTTGGGAGGCTGAGAAAGAGGGGGGAGAGACACGGTTTTAAAAAGTGGTGAAAAAATGCAACGTGTGAAGATCCATAACAGTTTTTTTAAGTGCTTTGGATTCCGATTCGAGGGCTATGCAGCTCACATTAGCACTTGAAGGATGTTTCTGCGTCCTGGTTTCCAGTCTCCTGTTGCAGGTACTATTCAGAGGAGTTTGGATGAGGAGACATAAATTAACATCTCGGCAGTGACAATTTACATGTGCATGGCTTGGGAAAAAGCAATCCCTTTAGTAGTCTCAATCTGACCAGGGCCACACAGAAATCGAGATGACATATTTCCTGGAACATAGTCTGAGTTTTGGCTAACTTGTCAGGGACAGACATTGTGACTGAACTCCAAGTGCAATACTCTGAACCACGACTGATACTCCACTACGGCTTCTCTTAAGACTTCTGACTTATTCCACTTCGACCACTCTATTAGGGAATCTCTCTTACAATGAAGCTACAGTTTTGAAGAAGCATTGCGCTCTAGATGCTTTCAAGAGCTGGGAAAACGTTCTGTTCATTTGAAATTCAGGTCTGCAGAGAGCCACAACCCTACCCGTGACAAGTCGTCAAATAAACAGGAATCCCAATGTGCAGCTAAGATGGAACTGCTGGTAGGAAAGTGAAAAATAACCTGGACATTTTTGGAAAATTACGACTGGTAATGAATAATTTCATTCAGTTAGTTTCCAGTGATCTTAAAAAAAAATCTAATGGCTGTACAAAAAGGCAGAGCATATTTTTGGAAGTAGTTTGCATTAAAGGAAATACAGTTTTTAAGTGACTGTCTAGACATGGGACATGCCTTTTTGGGTCAATTTGGAATGCATTGGGAGTGAAGCGGATGCACTTGGTTAAACACTTGCCACGACGATGAAGTTCAAAAAGGGAGTCGACCAAATTATAATTATGGGATTTGATTCTGCGTTCTCTACACATTTCATAATTCATCGACGACAACAAATAGAATTCTTTAATTTGCAACATATGTTGTTTTCTTTGTTAACACCCCTCTCCCACTTCATGAAAGACACTAAAATGAGACTATTGATATACTATTCTTTCCATGGGGCTATTAAACAGTGTTTATCTGCGTACATTAAAGATGCTATAAAGAACTTTCAACTCTGGGGGTGCTGAGCCAAAAGAGGTCACCTAAACGGATATAAATATTTCCCAGAAATTACCGTGTTGGACAAATAGGGGCACACCTCCCCACACCCAAAAGCATATTACTGTTTGCCTAAAACTAATATTTTGGAGGCTTCATGAGCTAAGAAATGTATTAATGTTGCATCATATGTTTATATGAACTGCAGGCAACACATTTGGAGGCTGGTCAAATAAGTAGAGGTGGCAGCTCATCTATTAGTTTGCTAATATCTGATCAAACACATTCAGCATGCTATAATGTAGCATGAATCAAGTGTGTTATTTAGTTATTGACTCACGCATATGCGTGAGAAATGCCAGAGGAGGTTGTGAAATATAGAACATTTTGAAAATAAAGATTGCTATTATTTTCTGTGCATATCACGAAAGAAGATCCTTTTTTTGTCCTAATTTAACACCCTACGCCTGCTCCCTACTTACTAGCTGTAGAATCTACACCCAGGCGAAGGTCAAAGAAGGGCATACACCCAGGTGGTGTAACAGGTATCATTTTTAGGTCCGGCGTAAAGCACATTTTACATTGGACGTAGAGTCACGACCCGCTTACGACCAACTGTTGCAACCGGACCCAGTTGATGACAGGACAAAAACATTTGCATAAGGGTGCCCACACCTGTTTTACACCTTGGACAAAATTTAGAATATTATTAAGAATGAATTGTATATAGCCTCTTTGGTGTAAAGTAGACCCTATGTAAAAGAGTGAACTGCCTCAACTTGTACCTTGTGTTAAATTAAAGACGTTGAGCATCTCAAAAGAGCATTCCCCACTTCTCATCTTCAAGAAGTTCATTATTCCCTATCAGAGATTGAAGACCAGAGCACATGTATGAAATGAAACCTTTCATCCCTCTCCTCTCCAACCACAGTTTATCAGATGTGGATGTATTCATGGGCTGAATCATACCTTCCTGTTGAGTGGCTATATAATGCCTGACCTGGAATTACTTGAAGAAATGAGTTTGTGGTAACTGAAAATGAGATGCCAGTTGTCGGAAGGATAATAGTTCACCATCCCTATACAGTTGACCAAATGTTATGATTCCTTTGTTGAACCATAAAAATGTGATACCATCTCTCAGATCTTTGGATAATATGGAATGTTATGAAAAGGTGTTTGTTTGTATGTGGATCTACAGTGCCTTCAGAAAGTATTCACACTCATTCACCTTTTCCACATTTTGTTGTGTTTTAGCCTAAATTCAAAATTCATTCCATTTAGATGTTTTGTCATTGGCCTACACACAAAACCCCATAATGACAAAGCGGAAACCGTACCTCACACATACAATTATCTGTAAGGTCTCTCAGTCTAACAGTGCATTTCAAACACAGCTTCAACAACAAAAACCAGGGAGGTTTTCCAATGCCTCACAAATAAAGGCACGTGTTGGTAGATGGGTAAAAATAAAAAAGCATGAATATCCCTTTGAGCAAGGTGAGATATTAATTACACCTTGGATGGTGTATGAATACACCCTGTCACTACAAAGATACAGGCGTCCTTCCTAACTCAGTTGCCGGTGAGGAAGAAAACCACTCAGGGAATTCACCATGAGGCCAATGGTATCACGGTTCAGGATATGACCCAGATGCAGACACAGGAGGCGGATGGTTCGGTTCTCAGAATATTTATTATCACAAAGGGTCAGGCAAAAGGGCAGGTCGAGGGCAAGCAGAAGTTCATAATCCAAGGCAGAGTCAACAAGGGACAGAACGGCAGGCAGGCTCAGGGTCAGGGCAGGCAGAAAGGTCGGAACCGGGAAGACTAGAAAACGACACTAGAGAGAAGGTAACACACAGAAAACACGCTGGGACGACCTGACGAGACAAGACGAACTGGCAACAGACAAACAGAAAACGCAGGTATAAATACACAGGGGATAATTGGGAAAAATAGGAGACACCTGGTGGAGGGTGAAGACAAGCACAAGACAGGTGAAACAGATCATGGTGTGACAGTATCCCCCCCGCCACCTGGCGTCCTACCCGGGCACATACCTGATTGACCGGGGTGTCGGCGGCGGAACTTAGAAATGAGGACTGGGTCCAGGATGTTCCTAGTGGGGACCCAGCACCTCTCCTCGAAGCCATAACCCTCCCAGTCAACCAGGTCCTGGAATCCTAGACACATGGAAAGTGGGATGTAGACGGAGGGTACGGGGCAACAGAAAACAAACAGTAGAGGGGCTAAGGACTTTAGAGATGGGGAATGGACCAATAAAATGGGGGGAACGTTTTTGTGACGCCACCTGGAGGGGCAGATCACTGGTGGACAGCCATACCTTCTGCCCGGGCCGATAGCGGGGAGCCAGGGTCCAGTGGCGATCCGCCTGTTGCCGATACCTGTAGGTGGTCTTAAGAAGAGCGGACTGGGCTCTCTTCCAGATACACCGACAACAGCGGACGTACATCCGGGCCGAGGGTATGCTGACCTCTTGCTCAGGGAAGAGCGAGGGCTGGTTACCCAAGGAAAACTTGAGGAGCGAGAGTCCAGTGGCTGAGCAGGAAGGAGAGTTGCAGGCATACTCCACCCACACAAGTTGCTTGCTCCAGGTGGTGGGGTTTGCGGAGATGAGGCAATGAAGAGTAGTCTCCAGGTCCTGATTGGCCTTATTATGCACAAAGAAAAACCCTGCTCCAGCAGGGGAGGCAGAAGGACGCATGCTCCTGGCAGTTAGAGAGTCCTCAATGTATACCTCCATGGTCTTGGTCTCCGGGCCAGAGAGGGAATAAAGTCACCCCAGAGGTGGTGTGGTGCCCGGGAGGAGGTCAATAGCACATTCGTAGGGTCAATGCGGAGGAAGGGATGTGGCGCGAGCCTTGTTGAAAACCTCCCGGAAGTCCTGGTACTCCGCGGGAACGGCGGAGAGATCTGTGACTTTTCCCAATCCTGCAGAAGGACGTCTCAGGGCAGGCTGCACCTCCTTAAGGCAATGTGCATGGCAGAATGGACTCCAACCCAGGATAGAACCAGTAGCCCAGTCGATCAGGGGGTTGCGTCTCTGGAGCCATGAAAATACCAAAAACACAGGTGTATGAGGAGATTCAATTAGTAGAAACTGTATGGACTGTGATTACCCAACACTTGCAGGTTAATGTGAACCGTACGGTGAGTGACCCTGCCAATGGAGAATCCGTCCAAAGCTCTGGCGTCCATTGGAATGGAGAGGAGTTGAGTAGAAATACCCAGCTAAGATACCAGGGTAGCGTTCATGAAGTTCTCGTCAGCCCCAGAGTCAATGAGCACCCGGAGAGATTTTGAACGGTTACTCCACAGCAGGATAGTGTGGAGAGGAGTATAAGTAATGGAAGTTTGGAGACTCCCTCTATGGCCCACCAACATACCCGTACCTAATGATGAGCCTGTTCTTTTACTGGACAGGTGGATATGTAATGTCCCGTAGTACCACAATACAGGCAACTGTTGGATCCTTATAGTCAAGGCTGCGAGTTTGTCTTTGATTTCCTCTGATAATCCATGAACAGGGACTCCGGATTCCAGGCACTCTCGGCGGCCAGCGTGCGAAAGTCTACCTCGTAGTTTGCAACAATGCGGGAGTCTTGACGCAGACGAAGTAGCTTCCGAGCCGCCTCTCTCCCGGACCCCGGGGAATCGGTGTACTTAGTCTGGATGATTTCGGTGTCTACGAAATCATCCAGACTAATGCAAATGCGTGTTGTTGATCCCACACCGCTGTAGCCCAGGTGAGCGCCCTTCCAGACATCAGCGAACGCCCGGCAGGTTCCAGGATCTCCAGCATAGCGCTCCGGAGGAGGTAAGCGGAGTTCTCGGAAAGCCGGAGTAGGCTGGGGAGAAGCATCGCTAGTAGCGAGGTTACTGAGCGCCCTGGAGGTTTCCATTGTGGCTTGCTCCAGTAATGAGTTGACCATATGGTCATGGCATTCCTCCAAGTTATGGAGTCCCTCAATAAGGTTCTGAAGTAGCTCCTCGTGTTTTCCAATGGTGGCTCCTTGCAAGAAGATAGTATTGTGGAGCTGGTCTGAGTCTGCTGGGTCAGTCATGGCCAGTTCGTACTATCACTGCTCAGGATATGACCCAGATGCAGACACAGATAATGGAGGAAAATAGGAGACACCTGGTGGGGTGTGGAGACAAGCACAAGACAGGTGAAACATGAAAATTGTGTCTTTAAACAGTTAGAGTTTAATGGCTGTTATAGGAGAAAAATTAAAAATTAGGATGGATGAACAACATTGTAGTTGTCCACAATACTAACCTAATTGAGTGAAAAGGAAGCCGACAGAATAGAAATATTCCAAAACATTTGCTACAACGCACTAAAGTAATACTGAAGAAAATGTATCAAAACAAATGACTTTTTGTCCTGAATACAAAGTGTTATGTTTGGGGTAAATCCAATACAACACATTACTGAGTACCACTATCCATAATTTTAAGCATAGTGGTGGCTGCATAATGTTTCGGTAACTTCCGGGTTGGAGCGAGTAGTCGCATTCCGCATTCCGCTTCGCTCCACAGGTAGTATTACCATTTCATTTTCATTTTCATTACAGTACAACGGTTTGATTTGTTTGATCTTAGCTAGCTACATAGCCGTCTTTGTATCAAAGATAATTGTGTAGTTATTGAGGTTCGCTAGCCAGCTATTTTCGTCCTAACGTAACGTAACGTAGTCAACACTGCTAGCTAGCCAGCTAGCCAGCTAGCCACCGAATAGCAGCACTGTAGAAACGATTACATTACAACGGAACGACTTGATTAGTGTAGCGTTAGCTAGCTACATAGTTGTCTTTGCTATCTTTGTATCTAAGATAATTGTGTAGTTTAGAGTAGTTTAGAGTAATTATCGGTTAGCTAGCCAGCTATTTTCGTCCGCCGCGCTGCCGTTCTCCTACCTAGTCAACACTGCTAGCTAACACTGCTAGCTAGCCAACTTCTACCGAATAGCAGCACTGTAGAAACTTACATTACAACTTACATTACAACGGAACGACTTGATTAGCGTAGTGTTAGCTAGCTACATAGTTGTCTTTGCTGTCCTTGTATCCAAGATAATTGTGTAGTTTTGAGAAATTGTCGAGGTTACCTAGCCAGTTAGAGGTTACCTAGCCAGCTACACTTTCAAACAAAGTCAACAACGCAGCCACTGCTAGCCAGCCTACTTCACCAGCCAGCAGTACTATATCATTTTAGTCAATAAGATTTTTATTTTTTTTGCAACGTAAGCTTAACTTTCTGAACATTCGAGACGTGTAGTCCACTTGTCATTCTAATCTCCTTTGCATTAGCGTAGCCTCTTCTGTAGCCTGTCAACTATGTGTCTGTCTATCCCTCTTCTCTCCTCTCTGCACAGACCATACAAACGCTTCACACCGCGTGGCCGCCGCTACTCTAACCTGGTGGTCCCAGCGCGCACGACCCACGTGGAGTTCCAGGTCTCCGGCAGCCTCTGGAACTGCGATCTGCGGCCAACAAGGCAGAGTTCACTCAGCCTATGCGTCCCTCCAGTCCCTCGACTTCTTGGCACTGACGGAAACATGGATTACCACTGATACACTGCTACTCCTACTGCTCTCTCCTCGTCTGCCCACGTGTTCTCGCCACCCCGAGAGCTTCTGGTCAGCGGGGTGGTGGCACTGGGATCCTCATCTCTCCAAGTGGACATTCTCTCTTCTCCCCTGACCCATCTGTCTATCGCCTCCTTTGAATTCCATGCTGTCACAGTTACCAGCCCTTTCAAGCTTAACATCCTTATCATTTATCGCCCTCCAGGTTCCCTTGGAGAGTTCATCAATGAGCTTGACGCCCTGATAAGTTCCTTTCCTGAGGATGGCTCACCTCTCACAGTTCTGGGTGACTTTAACCTCCCCACGTCTACCTTTGACTCATTCCTCTCTGCCTCCTTCTTTCCACTTCCTCCTCTTTGCCTCACCCTCTCACCTTCCCCCCTACTCACAAGGCAGGCAATACGCTTGACCTCATCTTTACTAGATGCTGTTCTTCCACTAATCTCATTGCAACTCCCCTCCAAGTCTCCGACCACTACCTTGTATCCTTTTCCCTCTCGCTCTCATCCAACACTTCCCACACTGCCCCTACTCGGATGGTATCGCGCCGTCCCAACCTTCGCTCTCTCTCCCCCGCTACTCTCTCCTCTTCCATCCTATCATCTCTTCCCTCTGCTCAAACCTTCTCCAACCTATCTCCTGATTCTGCCTCCTCAACCCTCCTCTCCTCCCTTTCTGCATCCTTTCACTCTCTATGTCCCCTATCCTCCAGGCCGGCTCGGTCCTCCCCTCCTGCTCCGTGGCTCGACGATCCACTGCGAGCTCACAGAACAGGGCTCCGGGCAGCCGAGCGAAATGGAGGAAAACTCGCCTCCCTGCGGACCTGGCATCCTTTCACTCCCTCTCTCTCTACATTCTCCTCTTCTGTCTCTGCTGCTAAAGCCACTTTCTACCACTCTAAATTCCAAGCATCTGCCTCTAACCCTAGGAATCTTTTGCCACCTTCTCCTCCCTCCTGAATCCTCTTCCCCCTCTCCCCCCTCCTCCCTCTCTGCGGATGACTTCGTCAACCATTTTGAAAAGAAGGTCGACGACATCCGATCCTCGTTTGCTAAGTCAAATGACACCGCTTGGTTCTGCTCACACTGCCCTACCCTGTGCTTTGACCTCTTTCTCCCCTCTCTCTCCAGATAAATCTCGCGTCTTGTGACGGCCGGCCGCCCAACAACCTGCCCGCTTGACCCTATCCCCTCCTCTCTTCTCCAGACCATTTCCGGAGACCTTCTCCCTTACCTCACCTCGCTCATCAACTCATCCTTGACCACTGGCTACGTCGCCTCGTCTTCAAGAGAGCGAGAGTTGCACCCCTTCTGAAAAAACCTACACTCGATCCCTCCGATGTCAACAACTACAGACCAGTATCCCTTCTTTCTTTTCTCTCCAAAACTCTTGAACGTCCGTCCTTGGCCAGCTCTCCTGTTATCTCTCTCAGAATGACCTTCTTGATCCAAATCAGTCAGGTTTCAAGACTAGTCATTCAACTGAGACTGCTCTTCTCTGTGTCACGGAGGCGCTCCGCACTGCTAAAGCTAACTCTCTCTCCTCTGCTCTCATCCTTCTAGACCTATCGGCTGCTTTGATACTGTGAACCATCAGATCCTCCTCCCCACCCTCTCCGAGCTGGGCATCTCCGGCGCGGCCCACGCTTGGATTGCGTCCTACCTGACAGGTCGCTCTTACCAGGTGGCGTGGCGAGAATCTGTCTCCGCACCACGTGCTCTCACCACTGGTGTCCCCCAGGCTCTGTTCTAGGCCCTCTCCTATTCTCGCTATACACCATGTCACTTGGCTCTTTCATATCCTCACATGGTCTCTCCTATCTTAATCTTCTCCTTTCCCCCTCTGATAACCAGGTGGCGAATCGCATCTCTGCATGTCTGGCAGACATATCAGTGTGGATGACGGATCACCACCTCAAGCTGAACCTCGGCAAGACGGAGCTGCTCTTCCTCCCGGGAAGGACTGCCCGTTCCATGATCTCGCCATCACGGTTGACAACTCCATTGTGTCCTCCTCCCAGAGTGCTAAGAACCTTGGCGTGATCCTGGACAACACCCTGTCGTTCTCAACTCACATCAAGGCGGTGACCCGTTCCTGTAGGTTCATGCTCTACAACATTCGCCGAGTACGACCCTGCCTCACACAGGAAGCGGCGCAGGTCCTAATCCAGGCACTTGTCATCTCCCGTCTGGATTACTGCAACCGCTGTTGGCTGGGCTCCCTGCCTGTGCTATTAAACCCCTACAACTCATCCAGAACGCCGCAGCCCGTCTGGTGTTCAACCTTCCCAAGTTCTCTCACGTCACCCCGCTCCTCCGCTCTCTCCACTGGCTTCCAGTTGAAGCTCGCATCCGCTACAAGACCATGGTGCTTGCCTACGGAGCTGTGAGGGGAACGGCACCTCCGTACCTTCAGGCTCTGATCAGGCCCTACACCCAAACAGGGCACTGCGTTCATCCACCTCTGGCTGCTCGCCTCCCTACCTCTGAAAGTACAGTTCCCGCTCAGCCCAGTCAAAACTGTTCGCTGCTCTGGCACCCCAATGGTGGAACAAACTCCCTCACGACGCCAGGTCAGCGGAGTCAATCACCACCTTCCGGAGACACCTGAAACCCCACCTCTTTAAGGAATACTAGGATAGGATAAAGTAATCCTTCTAACCCCCCCCCCCCCCCTTAAAAGAGTTAGATGCACTATTGTAAAGTGGTTGTTCCACTGGATATCATAAAGGTGAATGCAGCAATTTGTAAGTCGCTCTGGATAAGAGCGTCTGCTAAATGACTTAAATGTAAATGTAAATGTAAACAGCATTCTTACATAGTTATTCCTTGTGTCCAGTTGGGATAGGGCAGCGTGCAGTGTGATGGCGATTGCATCGTCAGTGGACCTATTGGGGCGGTAAGCAAATTGGAGTGGATCTAGGTATCAGATAGGGTGGAGGTGATATGATCTTGAATAGTCTCTCAAAGCACTTAATGATGACAGAAGTGAGTGCAACGAGTCGATAGAAATTTAGTTCAGTTAACTTAGCTTTCTTGGGAACGGGAACAATGGTGGCCATCTTGAAGCATGTGTGGACAACAGACTGGGTTAGGGATTGATTGAATACGTCCGTAAACACACCAGTCAGCTGGTCTGTGCATGCTCTGGGCCGGTAGCCTTGCGAGGGTTAACACGTTTAAATGTTTTACTCACATTGGCCATGGAGAAGGAGAACCTACAGGCTTTGGTAGCGGGCCGTGTCAGTGGCACTGTATTGTCCTCAAAGAGAGCAAAGAAGTGTTTAATTTGTCTGGGATCAAGACGTCGATGTCCGCGACGGTGCTGGTTCTATTTTTGTAATCCGTGATTGACTGTAGACCCTGCCACATGCATCTCTTGTTTGGGCCGTTGAATTGCGACTCTACTTTGTCTCTATACCGACGCTTTGCTGGTTTGATTGCCTTGCGGAGGGAATAGCTGCACTGTTTGTATTCGGTCATGTTTCCAGTCGCCTTGCCATGATTAAAAGCGGTGGTTTGCGCTTTCAGTTTTGCGCAAATGCTGCCATCGATCCACGGTTTCTGGTTAGGACATGTTTTAATAGTCACAGTGGGTACGACATCTCTGATGCACTTGCTAATAAACTCGCTCACCGAGTCAGCGTATACATCAATGTTGTTGTCTGAGGCTATACGGAACATATCCCAGTCCACGTGATCGAAGCAATCCTGAAACATGGAATCCGATTGGTCAGACCAGCGTTGGACAGACCTGAGCATGGGCGTTTCCTGTTTTAGTTTCGGTCTATAGGCTGGGAGCAACAAAATAGAGTCATGGTCAGATTTGCCGAAAGCAGTGCAGGGGAGGGCTTTGTATACATCGCGGAAGTTAGAGTAGCAATGATCCAAAGTGCTAGCAGTCCGTGTCGCGCATTCGATATGCTGACAGAATTGAGGAAATCTCGTTCTCAGGTTAGCTTTGTTGAAATCCCCGGCTACAATAAATGCAGCCTCAGGATGTAGGGTTTTCAGTTTACATAGAGTCTAGTGACGTTCTTTCAGGGCCGACGAGGTATCTGCTTGGGGGGATATATATGGCTGTGACTATAATTGAAGAGAATTCTTTTGGAAGATAATGCGGTCGGCATTTGATTGTAAGGAATTCTAGGTCAGGTGAACAAAAGGACTTAAGTTCCTGTATGTTGTGATTACACCATGAGTCGTTAATCATAAGGCATACATACACCCCCGCCCTTCTTCTTACCAGAGAGATGTTTGTTTCTGTCGGCGCGATGCATGAAGAAACTGGGTGGCTGTACTGACTCTGACAACATACCCCGAGTGAGCAATGTTTCCGTGAAACAGAGAATGTTACAATCTCTGATGTCTCTCTGGAAGGCAACTCGTGCCCTAATTTTGTCCACCTTGTTATCTAGAAATTGGACATTGGCGAGTAATATGCTCGGGAGCGGTGGATGGTGTGCTTGCCTTCTGAGTCTGACCAGTAGGCCGCTCAATCTGCCTCTCCTGGGGCGACCACGTTGTTTTGGGTCGGCCTCTGGGATAAGATCCCATGTCCAGGGTGGATGTCCGAACAAAGGATCCGCTTCGGGAAAGACCTATTCCTGGTCCTAATGTTGGCAAGTTGACAGCGCTTTTATATCCAATAGTTCTTCCCGGCTGTATGTAATAACACTTGACATTTTCTGAGCTAACAATGTAAGAAATAATACATAAAATAATACATAAAAAAACAAATAACTGCATAGTTTCCTAAGCACCTGAAGTGAGGCGAACATCTCTGTCGGCGCCATCTTGCAAATTTATTTATGTACCTTTTTTAATGTTTTTTTTAAGTGGTAGCCCAGAGGTAAATGTGATATGAACTATGCAGTTATTAGTAATATGAATGTATGTATATTGTACCTGTAATACCAAACCAAATACTAAATGTTTGAATACTTTAAAACACATATCTCATAAAACTCCCATTAAACACAGTCTCAAACTGTCCCTTTTAATAGCCAGGCAACAGCACACATTTCTGCAAATAAACACCTTTTTCATCTAAATTAATTGTTTATGAGAATACCATGAATTGTTTATGAGGTTTAATGTTTGATTTGTTACATTAAAAAATTCAGTAATGACTCAAAAAAAATTATGTCAATCATCTGTTTTTATCGCCAGTAAGAAGCTGCTAGTCATTGGCTGCTAACGGCTGAAAACTGCTAGCTAACTGGAAAGCACAAAAACAGTCAACAACTTCTAGTGGCGAAAGTAAGAATTGATGATAATACACAGTTACATTTTACTCATTTATCCAGAGCGACTTAGAGGAGCAATTAGGGTTAAGTGCCTTGCTCAAGGGAACATTCACAGATTTTTCATTTAGTCAGCTCAGGGATTCCAATCAACCTTTCTGTTACTGGCCCAAAGCTCTTAACCGCTAGGCTACCTGCAGCCCACAGTCAAAGATGAGAATAATTATTCTTTTTTTTTTTTTTTAAATAGAGATGAACTAAGACAAAAGAAACAGTACACAGTGTGTAAATGATAACACATTACTGCAGGAAATGAAGAAAATTATTAAAATGCAGGAAGTGAATGCTGGAATTAAACAATTAACTATGCAAATGAGGAAAAAGTTGTCTGGTGAAGGAAATAGATCCCTGGCTCAAATAGAAGCCTGTCTCTAATAAGTGCCTGTTGTGTTCAGTGATTTAAGCAATTAATACAGTGCCTTGCAAAAGTATTCTTCCCCCTTGGCGTTTTTCCTATTTTGTTGCATTACAACCTGTAATTTCAATGGATTTTTATTTGGATTTAATGTAATGGACATACACAAAATAGTCCAAATTTTATGTTTCAAAAATGTTAAAAAATTTAAAACTGAAAAGTTGTGCATGCATATGTATTCGCCCCCTTAGCTATGAAGCCCCTAAATAAGATCTGGTGAAACCAATTACCTTCAAAAGTCACATACTTAGTTAAATAAAGTCCACCTGTGTGCAATCTAAGTGTCACATGATCTGTCACATGATCTCAGTATATATACACCTGTTTTGAAAGGCCCCAGAGTCTGCAACACCACTAAGCAAGGGGCACCACCAAGCATAAAGACCAAGGAGCTCTCCAAACAGGTCAGGGACAAAGTTGTGGAGAAGTACAGATCAGGGTTGGGTTATAAAAAAATCTGAATCTTTGAACATCCCACGGAGAACCATTAAATCCATTATTAAAAAATGGAAAGAATATGGCACCACAACAAAACTGCCAAGAGAGGGCCGCCCACTAAAACTCACAGTCCAGGCAAGGAGAGCATTAATCAGAGAGGCAACAAAGAGACCAAAGATAACCCTGAAGGAGCTGCAAAGCTCCACAGCGGAGATTGGAGTATCTGTCCATATGACCACTTTCAGCCGTACCCTCCACAGAACTGGGCTTTACGGAAGAGTGGCCTGAAAAAAAGCCATTGCTTAAAGAAAAAAAGCCATTGCTTAAAGAAAAAAATATATTTTTCGACAAAAGGCATGTGGGAGACTCCCCAAACATATGGAAGAAGGTACTCTGGTCAGATGAGACTAAAATTGAGCTTTTTGCCCATCAAGGAAAACACTATGTCTGGCGCAAATAATGACGCATGGTGGTGGCAGCATCATGCTGTCGGGATTTCTTTCATCGGCAGGGACTGGGAAACTGGTCAGAGTTGAAGGAATGATGGATGGCGCTAAATACAAGGAAATTCTTGAGGGAAACCTGTTTCAGTCTTCCAGAAATTTGAGACTGGGATAGAGGTTTACCTTCCTTCAGGACAATGACCCTAAGCATACTGCTAAAGCAACACTTGAGTGGTTTAAGGGGAAACATTTAAATGTCTTGGAATGGCCTAGTCAAAGCCCAGACCTCAATCCAATTGAGAATCTGTGGTATGACTTAAAGATTGCTGTACTCCAGCAGAACCCATCCAACTTGAAGGAGCTGGAGCAGTTTTGCCTTGAAGAATGGGAAAAAATCCCAGTGGCTAGATGTGCCAAGCTTATAGAGACATACCCCAAGAGACTTGCAGCTGTAATTGCTGCAAAAGGTGGCTCTACAAAGTATTGACTTTGGGGGAGTGAATAGTTATGCACACAAGTTTTATGTATTTTTTTTCTTATTTGTTGTTTGTTTCACAATAAAAAATATTCATATATTTTGTAGCCTGGGCTATTAATCCTGCATTTTTTTTAAATCCTGAAGTTTTACAGTAAGTGAATTTGTGCAAATACTTATGACACCTTCAAATGGGGGGACTAGATAAATAAAGTGCTTTTATTTCTAAAAGGTAAAACAGATATGTATGAAAATACCCTCCAAATAAAAGGTGACATTCTACACTGTCACCTCATATAAAACATTTGATCTCAAATCCAAAATGCTGGAGTATAGAGACAAAATAAAAGGTTTTGCTTCACTGTCCAAATAAATAATATCCTCTCTGGGCCAGACAACAGAGCTAAGCATTGCTGTCTCTCACAAAGTACAGCTCCATGGCTCCCTGTCAACAGTGGAGGCTGTCAGTAAAGTAAAGTCTTCCCGTTGGTTCAAAGTCAAGGTTGATCTACATCAGTCCATGGCTCAATACGTGATGATGCACATGCAAAAACTGAAACAGGTTGACTGCAGCATTACTCCTAATCTTGGGGAATTACTAAAATACAGTTTTGAACATCCGGCAATGGATGAAGCTCAAACAAGACGTATCTTCGTAGCATCCCAAAACTTTGAACATTTTACACTTTATTAAGGCATTTTGACATGGTTTACCTGTTCGTTAAAAGTTAATTGATAGTTAGTGGGTGTCTTTTATTGCAAAAACAAAAGATTCCCAATTCTGAAAAGACTCAGACGAAGCATGGGAAAGAGAGCCATCTGACAGCCCTTCTTCAGCTTCGGCGCATGCTAGTTCTGAAGAAGCACCAGAATGGTTCCAAATGGAGATGGGAATTACAAGGGTATTACAAAAATTCTGGATACACTTTCCGAACGTCTCAACAAAATGTATGTGCTTGTCGATAAACCCCACGAAGACCAGAAAGTCACTAAGGGGCGAGTGACATGGCTAGGATTTTGCCTGTGCTTAGCTCCTTTACGTTTATTTTTTATCCTGAAAAACTCCCCAGTCCTTAACGATTAAAAGCATACCCATAACATTTACATTTACATTTAAGTCATTTAGCAGACGCTCTTATCCAGAGCGACTTACAAATTGGTGCATTCACCTTATGATATCCAGTGGAACAACCACTTTACAATAGTGCATCTAACTCTTTTAAGGGGGAGGATTAATAATTGGATTTAATTGAATTATAATGTGGTCATATTCCTTAATGTAATATAACATGCTTTTTAAATGCAATATTGGTCACAGTTTTCTACTTAAAATTCAAAGGGATGCAAAAGGCACTCTTTTTGAGGAACGGACCCACTTGTGTTATAAAGACAACACATAATGAATTGCAAAAACAAAGTCAGAAAACTGCATAAACGTTTGTATCATCAGCTGCATCGTCGTGACTCAGTAGATGGAATTATTTCCTGTGTAGTAATAGTGTGGTCAGCTTTCCATCAACAGTCGTTGAACAACTTCTGGGGAAAACTTCACTCAGCCCATTCTGGCACTCTGAATAGCCCGTCCGAAATACTAGTCAAAGTGTTTTGATAATGAGTCGAGTGAGTATTCCTCAGAAGTTATTCACCAGCGGTGGAAAGCCTTTGACAGGAAACTTGCACACTGTTTAAAACACACAGCGGGGATCAAAACATACACAAGTTAATCGACCTGTGCACTGTGACAACACTTTTCACACTTTTTTTCTCATACATGTCAATTTGCAGTGCCTAGTTCATTTATCTGTTCAACCCCAGCTACATTCAATCCCGGAAAAAGTAGGAAGAGGAAAAAAAAAGGGGAATGAAATGAACGGGTTTTATTTGACACGAGGAAAGCCTCGCATGAATGATAGTGTCATTCTCTACTTCCCTAGGAGTTCAAAAGATTTTGACATGCCTCACTTGTCATCACTTTGTCCAGTCTGATTCCTCTTTGAACAATGCCATGTCCTGGCGGGAGGGAATAGCAGTGGGCAGGGTGAGGCGAAGGGAGAATAGTCTCGGCTCTCTCTGCAGTGAATCAGATAGCCCAGATCTTCGTGGAGAGAGAGTGTGACGCACGAGCAGAATCCCTCGCTATCTTTCTTGCCGAGGATTATTGGTGGCCGCCCCCACCTCTCCCCCTTCACCCCCGATGACTCACCGCGGTATAGGTATGGTACCATGGTACCACCTCACGCCTGCGCCTCTGATCCTCAGCATCGATTGAACAAGCTTCACCTGTCAACGTGACGCCCAACAATCCGGATCCCTTCTGAACTTTTTTATTTTCTTCCTTTCATCCTCCTTTCTCTCTATTCACACAATCCAGAAAGAGACACAAAGAAAAAAAGACCATATAGAATAAAAAGGTTACGCATTAGGTTCCATCTGTAGAAGTAATTGATGCCAGTTCTAGCTGTCACTTTTTATCCTGTGGATTCAGTTCACACACTTTGTAAATCAGTGTTTCCCTGTGAACAGGTTCACTTTTTGTTTTTGTGCGTGTGCTTCATTTAGAATACGTAAAAGAGAAGCTTGAGTGGTGATGCACTGCCGTAGTGCACACAAAGTGTACTATCTGATATTGTCACACTCCTCCTAAAACTTGTTTACTACACTCACTATGTATTATTTGGACCAGTGAAGCAAAACGTTTCATTTTGCTCTATGCTCCAGCTTTTGGATTTGAGATCACAGTTTCATATGAGGCAACAGAATGTCACCTTTTATTTGAGGGTATTTTCATACTATCTGTTTATCTGTTTAGAAATGAATGCACTCACTTCTATAAAGATCGTGCAACACCTTTGATTGTAAGTACACACCAAGCCAGACTTCTAAAATAACTAAGAACTGCTCTTTTCTCAACAGAGGAAGTCCGCTTGCTGGGAGCCCCAAATCTCTCAATGAAGTCAAAGGGCATTGAATAGCACTTTTATGGGAAAAAAAGGTATGGATGGAACCAAGTGTTCTCTATGTCGCCCCTATCTTTGATTAAAACAGCTTATTAAACTGTTTTACAAAAATGTTGTTGCCCACCTCGAGGATTACTTTACCTAAATTGGTCCACACGGACCAAACGGGTTTGTTAAAAAAATATGACATATCTTAATACTTCCTCAATAACACACGCTCCTTGGCTGTTTTTATCTCTCGATGCAGAAAAAGTCTTTGAAAAGACTACAATGGTCATATCTCTGGTCTGTCTTGGAACAAATGGGAATTGGCTCCACATTTCATATATTGATTAAAGCACTACATGCCTGGGCCTCCCGAGTGCCGCAAGCGGTCCACTGAATTGCAGTGCTGAGGCGTCACTACAGACCCGGTGTCGTTCAGGCTGTATCAAACCGGCCGTGACGCGGGATTCCCATAGGTGGCGCACAATTGGCCCGGCTTCGTCCGGGTTCGGGAGGGTTGGCCGAGGGGCTTTACTGTGGCTCATCGCACTCTAGCGACTCCTTGTTGGGGCGGGCCGGGTCATCAGTTGAATGGTGTTATCCGTCTGACATACATTGGCAGCTGGCTTGCGGGTTAAACCTGCCGAGTCGGGCGAGTGTTAAGAAGCGCGGTTTGACGGCTCATTCCCGTTCAGAGGACGCGCATGGAGACTGTTTTGTCTCGTACCTTATTCTTTTTTTTTCTTCTTCCTCAAACTGCCGTTGTGTACGCTTTTTTCTTATTGCTTAGTAGTTTTCGATTGTAGAATCATATTGATTTTTTAAGTGGACTCTAGAGATTATGTCACATTAAATGGAGTTTGATGGAGATCACTAAGAAAGGGGCCGAGGAGCAAATTATCAAAACATATTGGCTCGTCTTCCGGTGCGGCATATAACGTTGGTAATTCAAGCCTATCCACTCGTAAACCGTGTCGTCTGAAACGGGCTAGTATGGAAGGATGAGTCGGAAGGATTGGAAGAGATGGTGGCAGTACCGACTGCTAGGCATTCCATCGGGTGAGACAAGGAGGATATCAGTCCACCGCGCTTCTGAATGAGGTGACTCCACTTAGTCGGAGACTGCACCCTTTATGGGGCCCCAAGTGTTGAAGGATCAGCGGGGTGGGAGATTTTGTTCCCCTACTTCACCACCTGGGGGACGGCACTGTCCGAAAGTCCAGACACAGTCTGCACCAGCCCGGCGCAGCGGCGGTACGAACCCGGCTCGACGCAACTGGGTCTCGCAACCTTGAATAGACGAGTATGTGGAGGTCGTAAACTGAGTGGTATTCAAATCTGGCTGCAGATGCTGTCCGTCAATGAAACAGGGCTGTGCTCGTAAGGCATCCGACTCTCGCCTATTCCGCTGCTATACACAAGGAGCTCCAGCTAGCACCACGTGTCACTTGTATGAGCTCTGTCACTACACTCGCTTACAACGAGCTGGTCTCTCCTATCATTTGCCTATGTCCCAGACGACACCTACCCAACGAATCTATCTCCCCTGTTCCCCACCTCTGAATGCCACCAGGGCGAAATCAGCATTGCTCGTGCAGTGTCCTAGGCAGCACATATCAGTGCCTGGAATGAACGGATCACCATGCCGTCAGAAGCACTGAACCTCGGCGATGCAACCGGACGTGGCGCTTCCGCGTGGCCCGTGGAATGGGATACTGCCGTTCCGATGATCTCGACCAATCACACGACGCTTGACAAGGCTCCAGTGTGTCTCCTCCCAGAGTGTAAGAACCTAATCGGCGTCTGACCTGAGAACAACACCCTGCGGTTCTCAACTCACATCAAGGCGGTGACCGTTCCTGTAGGTTCATGCGTTCTACACATCGCCGAGTACACCGCTTGCCTCACGCAGGAGCGGCGCAGGTCCTAGATCCAGGCACTTGTCATCTCCGCGTCTGGATTACTGCAACTCGCTGTTGGCTGCAGGCTCCCTGCCCTGTGCTATTAAAGCCCCTTAAACTCATATATCCAGAACGCGCGGCAGCCCGTGCTGAGTGTTCACCTTCCCAAAGTTCTTACACGTCACTTCGTCCCTCCACCGCAAGCTCAACCTCGTGGCTTCCACACTGAGAATGCTCCGCATCCTGCTAAAAGACCATGGTGGCTTGCCTTGACGGGCTGTGAGAGGTTGAAGGCACCTCCGTACTCAGGCTCATGATCAAGCAGCCGCTACACCGCAAACAAGGGCCTGCGTTCGAGATCCACCTCTGGCCTGTCTCGCCTCCCTACCTCTGAGGAAGTACAGAAGTTTCCCGCTCATAAGCACCAGTTCAAAACTGTTCGCTGCCTCTGGCACAAATGGTGGAACATATTTACTCCCTCAGCTGACAGCCAGCAGCGAGTCCAACCTCCCACCTTGCCGTGAGAACTACCTGGGAACACCCTCACCATCTTTATAAGGAATACTTATGATAGGGATAGAGTAATGCCTTCTAACCCCCTCGAGATCCCCGCCACCCCTTACAAAGAGTTTAGATGCACGTAATTAGGTAAGTAGGTTTGTTCAGCTGATATTCAATTAAAGGTGAATGCACCAATTTGTAAGTCGCTCTAGGAAAGAATCGGCGTTGTCTAATGACTAAAATGTAAACTGTGAAGATAGTTATGGGTTAATCGCCTTGTGTAATCATGTTATTGAAGACTGGGAGTTTTCAGGAATTAAATAATAACAACGTAAAGGAGCTCAAGCATACAGGCAAAATCCTAGCCATCAAGTCACTCGCCCTTAAGTGACTTTCTGGTTCTTCGTGGGGTTATCGACAGCACATAACATTTTGTGGAGACGTTTCGAATCAGTGTGACCAGAAATTTTTGTAATACCCTTGTAATTCCCATCTGCTCATCCTTGGAACCATTCCTGGTGCGTTACTTGCAGAAGCTAGCATGCTGCGTAAGCTGAAGTATAGGTCTGTTCAGATGGCTCTTCTTTCACCTATGCTCTTCGGTTGCTGAGTCTTTTCAAATTGCCATGAAATCTCTAGGTGTTTTGTGTGGGCAATATAATAGCATAAGCAGCGAGCAGTACTATACAATTTATACTTTATTAACGTAATCAGGTAAATACAAACACCGGTATCTTCTGGGTCAAAATGGCCTGTTAATAGAGGATGTACCAAAATGTACAAAGTTTTCGCGCATAGCTACAAAGAATAGTTCTTTAGTTTGAGCTGTCATCATTGACAGTACTGTCATATTAACCTTGCTATATTTAGATATATGACACCACCAGGTGTCTCCAAGACAATTAGCCGACAGTAATAAGGTGCAGCTCGAACCTGCGTCCATAGTGTTTGCGAGAGCTGATAGTGCATCATTCCGATATTGAGCCAGTGCGACTTCGATGTACGTATGCTAATCACCTTGACTTTGAACCAACGGAAAGAACTTTTACTTTTAATCAGTGACGAGCCTCTAAGCTGTAGACAGGCAAGGATCCTAGGTGAGGACGAGCTGTTAGATTATAATGAAATCGGACAGAATGCTAGCTTCTTTTGTCTGGCCCAGAGGGGAATATGTAAGGTATTTAATTTTGGACTAGTGAAGGTGCAAATAACCTCTTACTGAGTCTGTCTCTATAGCGCCACGCACCTTTTGGACATTTCCGCTCTCTTTTACGTATTTCGAGATCAAAATGATATTTATATGAATGACGAGCTATGGACCAAGATAGTAAAGAAGTGAAATGACACCCCTTTTGTATTTGTGAGGAGCAGGGATAAATCACATACATGAGCTGATTTTTAATCCTTTTTATAGACAAATTAAAGAACGATTGTGATTGAAATACTGCATATTAGCTCCCCCCCATATTGAAGGTAGATAAAGATGAGATCATGTTTAGATAGATCACCGCGACTTCATCCTTAACTTGTTACTAAACTCTCACGGAAGATTGTACAAACACAATATAATGGCAGGATTACGGTAATCAGCCTATGGCTACAAAATTATTAATGATATTCATATTTTTGTTATTGTGAAATACTATTTATACACTATTATATTTGATAGGAATATAACAATTTTATAGCGAATTAAAGATGTCTAGATAGTTGACAGAGACCTGCAAGTCACGATGTGCCACCGGACAGGAGTCAAACACTGCATGAAATAGAGACACACAAACTTTCAGGCATGACAAGACAGCTCTACGTTTGGGGTAGTCTGCTATAAGGCCTTGGCACATCAGTGCGCACTGGGAGTTTTGCTTATCCCTTGCTTCTTTTCTAAGCATAGATTACTGCTGCAGCTGCTCTTCGAAGGTTGGTGGATGTGGTTGCTGCTGAGGTCACCAGCAATCTTAAAGTCATCCCTAGCAGATTTCCAATTGGATTGTAGTCTGGGGCTTGGTGACTAGGCCTATGTCCAAGACAGTTTAAGAGGGTGTTCGGCCTGCGCGCTTCAAGGCGCATTTCAGGTGTGGGTGGCTTCCCACTTCTCCGTTCGGGGATCTGGTGTGTCCTCTCTTGCGGGGTTTGTTTGCCCGAGGGGCTGCTTCCGTTTTTTGCCGGCTGCCGTTCGCGCACGTGGCCAGGGGGGCACTGTTGCTCCCACGCACACACACCCTCCGGGGTCTTGTCAACACATCCCTTTTGTTCTTTGTTTCTTCGGGCACACACACATGCCTTGCCGCTCCCTACCCCCTCCCCCGCCACCCTCCCACACACACACAACATCACACACCACACAATACGTCCACAACACGCAACACCATGAAAATAAATGTTGTAGCAGTATGCTTAGGTCATTGTCCTGAAGGAAGGTAAACCTCTATCCCAGTCTCAAATTTCTGAAGACTGAAACAGGTTTCCCTCAAAATTTCCTTGATTTAGCGCCATCCATCATTCCTTCAACTCTGACCAGTTTCCCAGTCCCTGCCGATGAAAGAAATCCCGACAGCATGATGCTGCCACCACCATGCGTCATTATTTGCGCCAGACATAGTGTTTTCCTTGATGGGCAAAAAGCTCAATTTTAGTCTCATCTGACCAGAGTACCTTCTTCCATATGTTTGGGGGTCTCCCACATGCCTTTTGTCGAAAAATATATTTTTTCTTTAAGCAATGGCTTTTTTTTTTAAGCAATGGCTTTTTTTCAGGCCACTCTTCCGTAAAGCCCAGTTCTGTGGAGGGTACGGCTGAAAGTGGTCATATGGACAGATACTCCAATCTCCGCTGTGGAGCTTTGCAGCTCCTTCAGGGTTATCTTTGGTCTCTTTGTTGCCTCTCTGATTAATGCTCTCCTTGCCTGGACTGTGAGTTTTAGTGGGCGGCCCTCTCTTGGCAGTTTTGTTGTGGTGCCATATTCTTTCCATTTTTTAATAATGGATTTATGGTTCTCCGTGGGATGTTCAAAGTTCAGATTTTTTTATAACCCAACCCTGATCTGTACTTCTCCACAACTTTGTCCCTGACCTGTTTGGAGAGCTCCTTGGTCTTTATGCTTGGTGGTGCCCCTTGCTTAGTGGTGTTGCAGACTCTGGGGCCTTTCAAAACAGGTGTATATATACTGAGATCATGTGACAGATCATGTGACACTTAGATTGCACACAGGTGGACTTTATTTAACTAAGTATGTGACTTTTGAAGGTAATTGGTTTCACCAGATCTTATTTAGGGGCTTCATAGCTAAGGGGCGAATACATATGCATGCACAACTTTTCAGTTTTAAATTTTTTAACATTTTTGAAACATAAAATTGGACTATTTTGTGTATGTCCATTACATTAAATCCAAATAAAAACCATTGAAATTACAGGTTGTAATGCAACAAAATAGGAAAAACGCCAAGGGGGAAGAATACTTTTGCAAGGCACTGTATTAATTGCTTAAATCACTGAACACAACAGGCACTTATTAGAGACAGGCTTCTATTTGAGCCAGGGATCTATTTCCTTCACCAGACAACTTTTCCTCATTTGCATAGTTAATTGTTTAATTCCAGCATTCACTTCCTGCATTTTAATAATTTTCTTCATTTCCTGCAGTAATGTGTTATCATTTACACACTGTGTACTGTTTCTTTTGTCTTAGTTCATCTCTATTAAAAAAAAAAAAAAAGAATAATATATTCTCATCTTTGACTGTGGGCTGCAGGTAGCCTAGCGGTTAAGAGCTTTGGGCCAGTAACAGAAAGGTTGATTGGAATCCCTGAGCTGACTAAATGAAAAATCTGTGAATGTTCCCTTGAGCAAGGCACTTAACCCTAATTGCTCCTCTAAGTCGCTCTGGATAAATGAGTAAAATGTAACTGTGTATTATCATCAATTCTTACTTTCGCCACTAGAAGTTGTTGACTGTTTTTGTGCTTTCCAGTTAGCTAGCAGTTTTCAGCCGTTAGCAGCCAATGACTAGCAGCTTCTTACTGGCGATAAAAACAGATGATTGACATAATTTTTTTTGAGTCATTACTGAATTTTTTTATGTAACAAATCAAACATTAAACCTCATAAACAATTCATGGTATTCTCATAAACAATTAATTTAGATGAAAAAGGTGTTTATTTGCAGAAATGTGTGCTGTTGCCTGGCTATTAAAAGGGACAGTTTGAGACTGTGTTTAATGGGAGTTTTATGAGATATGTGTTTTAAAGTATTCAAACATTTAGTATTTGGTTTGGTATTACAGGTACAATATACATACATTCATATTACTAATAACTGCATAGTTCATATCACATTTACCTCTGGGCTACCACTTAAAAAAAACATTAAAAAAGGTACATAAATAAATTTGCAAGATGGCGCGACAGAAGATGTTCGCCTCACTTCAGGTGCTAGGAAACTATGCAGTTATTTGTTTTTTTTGTATTATTTTATGTATTATTTCTTACATTGTTAGCTCAGAAAATGTCAAGTGTTATTACATACAGCCGGGAAGAACTATTGGATATAAAAGCGCTGTCAACTTGCCAACATTAGGACCAGGAATAGGTCTTTCCCGAAGCGGATCCTTTGTTCGGACATCCACCCTGGACATGGGATCTTATCCCAGAGGCCGACCCAAAACAACGTGGTCGCCCCAGGAGAGGCAGATTGAGCGGCCTACTGTCAGACTCAGAAGGCAAGCACACCATCCACCGCTCCCGAGCATATTATCGCCA
>NC_036867.1:19733197-19880500 GCF_002910315.2 Salvelinus sp. IW2-2015
CACTTCCATTGTGTCCTCCTCCCAGAGTGCTAAGAACCTTGGCGTGATCCTGGACAACACCCTGTCGTTCTCAACTCACATCAAGGCGGTGACCCGTTCCTGTAGGTTCATGCTCTACAACATTCGCCGAGTACGACCCTGCCTCACACAGGAAGCGGCGCAGGTCCTAATCCAGGCACTGTCATCTCCCGTCTGGATTACTGCAACTCGCTGTTGGCTGGGCTCCCTGCCTGTGCTATTAAACCCCTACAACTCATCCAGAACGCCGCAGCCCGTCTGGTGTTCAACCTTCCCAAGTTCTCTCACGTCACCCCGCTCCTCCGCTCTCTCCACTGGCTTCCAGTTGAAGCTCGATCCGCTACAAGACCATGGTGCTTGCCTACGGAGCTGTGAGGAACGGCACCTCCGTACCTTCAGGCTCTGATCAGGCCCTACACCCAAACAAGGGCACTGCGTTCATCCACCTCTGGCCTGCTCGCCTCCCTACCTCTGAGGAAGTACAGTTCCCGCTCAGCCACGTCAAAACTGTTCGCTGCTCTGGCACCCCAATGGTGAACAAACTCCCTCACGACGCCAGGTCAGCGGAGTCAATCACCACCTTCCGGAGACACCTGAAACCCCACCTCTTTAAGGAATACCTAGGATAGGATAAAGTAATCCTTCTAACCCCCCCCATGAATAAAGAATTGCTAATGTTATTTTGTGCACCCTCTGTGACTTCTAGGAAGATTTAACCCACTTAACCCCAAAATGCCTCCACGTTTTCACCCTCATTCACCCTAGTTATTTGTTGCTCTGACAATGTCATTTCTAAAGACGATTCTTTATTTCATGTCATTAGTGATTCATTCAAATCTGTCCCTCATTTGAAACTTGACCCTGTTAAGTGAACTGAAGCTCGCATTCTATTGAATAAGAATGAATAAGAATAAAATGTGATTTGATTAGATTTAAATACAAACTATTGATCATTACGATCATATTACAGTTAAACAATAATAATACATTTAGTATGTAAAGGAAAGGAAGTGAGCCTCCACCCCCAACCTCTCAGCCCATACCCCCAACCCCACCCATCCAACATGTCTCCATCTATTGTTCTTTGACTAGCACCATTCATTCTCGCTGTCAATAATTATAATGTTATAACTTCTAATAGTAGCTGTATCCACTGGCAAATTGGGAGAGAGTGAGGTAATTGCCATCTAAGAGCCAACATCTTTTTTTGCATCAGTGCTGCCTACCAGCAGAAATCTTCTCTTTTTTTGTTTTGTATTTTTCCCCCTTTTTATTCCCAATTTTGTGATATCCAATCCGATCTTGTCTCATCGCTGCAACTCACCAACGGGCTTGGGAGAGGCGAAGGTCGAGTTATGCATCCTCCGAAACATGACCCGTCAAACCGCGCTTCTTAACACTCGCCCGCTTAACCCGGAAGCCAGCTGCACCAATGTGTCAGAGGAAACACCATTCAACTGATGACCCGGCCCGCCACAAGGAGTCGCTAGAGTGCGATGAGCCACGTAAAGCCCCTCGGCCAAACCCTCCCCGAACCCGGACGAAGCCGGGCCAATTGTGCGCCACCCTATGGGAATCCCGGTCACGGCCGGTTGTGATACAGCCTGGGAACGAACCCGGGTCTGTAGTGACGCCTCAAGCACTGCAATTCAGTGGACCGCTGCGCCACTCGGGAGGCCCAGGCATGTAGTGCTTTAATCATATTAATGAAATTGGAGCCAATTCCCATTTGTTCCAAGACAGACCAGAGATATGACCATTGTAGTCTTTCAAAAGCTTTTTCTGCATCGAGAGATAAAACAGCCCAAGGAGCTGTTGTTATTGAGGAAGTATTTAAGATATGTCATATTTTTTTAACAAACCCGCTTTGGTCCGTGTGGACCAATTTAGGTAAGTAATCCTCGAGATGGGGCAACAACATTTTGTAAAACAGTTTAATAGCTGTTTTAATCAAAGATAGGGGGCGACATAGAGAACACTTGGTTCCATCCATACCTTTTTTTCCCATAAAAGTGCTATCCAATGCCCTTTTGACTTCATTGAGAGATTTGGGCTCCCAGCAAGGCGACTTCCTCTGTTGAGAAAAGAGCAGTTCTTAGTTATTTTAGAAGTCTGGCTTGGTGTGTACTTACAATCAAAGGTGTGCAGATCTTTATAGAAGTGAGTGCATTCATTTCTAAACAGTAAACAGATATGTATGAAAATACCCTCAAATAAAAGGTGACATTCTGTTGCCTCATATGAAACATGTGATCTCAAATCCAAAAAGCTGGAGCATAGAGCCAAATGAAACGTTTTAGCTTCACTGTCCAAATAAATACATAGTGGAGTGTAGTAAACAGTTTAGGAGGAGTGTGACAATATCAGATAGTACACTTTGTGTCACTACGGCAGTGCATCACCACTCAAGCTCTCTTTTACGTATTCTAAATGAAGCACACGCACAAAAACAAAAAGTGAACCTGTTCACAGGGAAACACTGATTTACAAAGTGTGTGAACTGAATCCACAGGATAAAAGTGACAGCTAGAACTGGCATCAATTACTTCTACAGATGGAACCTATGCGGTAACYTTTTTATTCTATATGGTCTTTTTTTCTTTGTGTCTCTTCTTGGATTGTGTGAATTAGAGAGAAGGAGGATGAAAGGAAGAAAATAAAAAAGTTCAGAAGGGATCCGGATTGTTGGGCGTCACGTTGACAGGTGAAGCCTTGTTCAATCGATGCTGAGGATCAGAGGCGCAGGCGTGAGGTTGGTACCATGGTACCATACCTATACCGCGGTGAGTCATCGGGGGTGAAGGGGGAGAGGGGTGGGCGGCCACCAATAATCCTCGGGCAAGAAAGATAGCGAGGGATTCTGCTCGTGCGTCACACTCTCTCTCCACGAAGATCTGGGCTATCTGATTCACTGACAGAGAGACGCCGAGACTATTCCTCMCTTCGCCTCACCCTGCCCACTGCTTTCCCTCCCYGCCAGGACATGGCATYGTTCAAAGAGGAATCAGACTGGACAAAGTGATGACAAGTGAGGCATGTCAAAATCTTTGAACTCCTAGGGGAAGGTAGAGAATGACACTATCATTCATGGCGAGGCTTCTCCTCGTGTCAAATAAAACCCGTTCAATTTCATTCCCCTTTGTCTTTTCCTCTTCCTATCTTTTTCCGGGATTGAATATGTAGCTGGGGTTGAACAGATAAATGAACTAGGCACTGCAATTGACATGTATGAGAAAAAAAGTGTGAAAAGTGTGTCACAGTGCACAGGTCGATTAACTCTGTGTATGTTTGAATCCCCGCTGTGTGTTTTAAACAGTGTGGCAAGCTTCCTGTCAAAGGCTTTCACACCGCTGGTGAATAACTTCTGAGGAATACTCACTCGACTCATATCAAACACTTTGACTAGTATTTCGGACGGGCTATTCAGAGTGCCAGAAATGGGCTGAGTGAAGTTTTCCCCAGAAGTTGTTCAACGACCTTTGATGGAAAGCTGACCACACTGATTACTACACAGGAAATAATTCCATCTACTGAGTCACGACGATGCAGCTGATGATACAAACGTTTCATGCAGGTTTTCTGACTTTTTTTTGCAATTCATTATGTGTTGTCTTTAAACACAAGTGGRYCGTTYCTCAAMARGAGTGCCTTTTGCATCCCTTTGAYATTTTAAGTAGAAACTGTGCACCAATATTGCATTTAAAAGCATGTTATATTACATTAAGTGAATATAGACCACATGTATAATTCAATAAATCCAATTATTAATATGAATAAAGAATTGCTAATGTTATTTTGTGCACCCTCTGTGACTTCTAGGAAGATTTAACCCACTTAACCCCAAAATGCCTCCACGTTTTCACCATCCTTCACCCTAGTTATTTGTTGCTTTGACAATGTCATTTCTAAAGACGATTCTTTATTTCATGTCATTAGTGATTCATTCAAATCTGTCCCTCATTTGAAACTTAACCCTGTTAAGTGAACTGAAGCTCGCATTCTATTGCTACTCCTTGTTGCACACAACAAGCTTCCATTCCCACTGGGGATTTATGTCTAATTTAAAATTAAATCAGCAACCCTGTTACGGTCAACCCTGTTACGATACTTGGCACTTACTACAGTGATTATTTCATTTAACCTCTTGAGATGGTAAAACGTGTTTTCTGAAGTTGAACCAGTCTGTACTCTTTGACAGAATGTTAAAATTAGGTAAAATCAACAACACATTTTTTTTTCCCGAATTGGTGGAATGACCCAACTTGTGCCCCAAGGGGGTTTTAATGTATACAGTTGAAGTCGGAAGTTTACATACACTAAAGTTGGAGTCATTAAAACTTGTTTTTCAACCACTATACTAGTTTTGGCAAGTCGGTTAGGACATCTACTTTGTGCATGACACAAGTAATTTTTCCAACAATTGTTTACAGACAGATTATTTCACTTATAATTTACTATCACAATTCCAGTGAGTCAGAAGTTTACATACACTAAGTTGACTGTGCTTTCAAACAGCTTGTAAAGTTCCAGAAAATGGTGTCATGGCTTTAGAGGCTTCTGATAGGCTAATTGACATAATTTGAGTCAATTGGAGGTGTACCTGTGTATGTATTGCAAGGCCTACCTTCAAATTCAGTGCCTCTTTGCTTGACATCATGGGGAAATCAAAAGAAATCAGCCAAGACCTCAGAAAAAAAATTGTAGACCTCCACAAGTCTGGATCATCCTTGGGAGCAATTTCCAAATGCTTGAAGGTACCACGCTCATCTGTACAAACAATAGCACGCAAGTATAAACCCCAGGGGACCACGCAGCCATCATACCGCTCAGGAAGGAGACACGTTCTGTCTCCTAGAGATGAACATACTTTGGTGCGAGAAGTGCTAATCAATTCCAGAACAACAGCAAAGGCCCGTGTGAAGATGCTGGAGGAAACAGGTACAGAAGTATCTATATCCACAGTGAAACGAGTCCTATATCGACATAAGCTGAAAGGCCGCTCAGCAAGGAAGAAGCCACCGCTCCTAAACCACCATAAAAAAAGCCAGACTACGGTTTGCAACTGCACATGGGGACAAATTTCATACTTTTTGGAGAAATGTCCTCTGGTCTGATGAAAGGGGGACGCTTGCAAACCGAAGAACACCATCCCAACCTTGAAGCACGGGGGTGGCAGCATCATGTTGTGGGGGTGCTTTGCTGCAGGAAGGACCGGTGCACTTAACAAAATACATGGCATCATGAGGAAGGAAAATTATCTGGATATATTGAAGCAACATCTCAAGACATCAGTCAGGAAGTTAAAGCTTGGTCGCAAATGGGTCTTCCAAATGGACAATGACCCCCAAGCATACTTCCAAAGTTGTGGCAAAATGGCTTAAGGACAACAAAGTCAAGGTATTGAAGTGGCCATCACAAAGCCCTGACTTCAATCCTATAGAACATTTGTGGGCAGAACTGAAAAGGCGTGTGTGAGCAAGAAGGCCTACAAACCTGACTCAGTTACACCAGCTCTGTCAAGAGGAATGGGCCAACATTCACCCAACTTATTGTGGGAAGCTTGTGGAAGGCTACCCAAAACGTTTGACCCAAGTTAAACAATGTAAAGGCAATGCTACCAAATGCTAATTGAGTGTATGTAAACTGACCCACTGGGATGTGATGAAATAAATGAAAGCTGAATTAAATAATTCTCTCTACTATTATTCTGACATTTCACATTCTTAAAATAAAGTGGTGCTCCTAACTGGCCTAAGACAGGGAATTTTTACTCTGATTAAATGTCAGAAACAGAGTTTAAATGTATTTGGCTAAGGTGTATGTAAACTTCCGACTTCAACTGTATTTACATTTTAGTGTTATCTCAAGAAAACTGAGGACATTACATGACATTAGGTAAAATTCCTTTTAAGTTCTAGTTAGGGTTTTATCTAACACTTGGACGATAACATCCCAAAAACATTAAAATAATGTTTTTTTTTTGTTAGTTTATGTTTTAAATGAAATATCCTTGGAATGTTCTCCTAACGTTCATAAAAAATGTTTTGCTCAACATTTGTAACAACTATCACACAACATTCCCCTGATGTTCTTATTAGGTTTCCAGGTAACATAATAGCAAAATGTGTTCTAGCAACACCAGGCGAATGCTTTATACAACCATTGTGCAATCATCAGCACACCTGGACAGTTTTTGTGTTATTAGACCTTTTGGGGAAACCTAATGAAATGTTCTAAAAACGTTCAGAGAACCAATTTTGATTGGCTGGAATGGTAACTACAGTAGCTCTGAAACACGTAACTACGAACCTACGTGTACAGTAAAGTGCACAATCCAAATAGTACAGTGTTCGAGCCACGCAATAAGGTATTCCATTATATCTCCACTTGATGTAGCAATCACATGAGGAGAGGAGAAAAAGAGCTGCGAGCATTGAGAGTTTGTCATAAAAAGAGTTGTCTTTTACAACAAACACATGTCCTATGTTACATCCGGTACATTTTCCAAAGGGCACCAAGCCAGACCTACTTCAGAAATGGTGCAATTGTTCTGACGTGAGATCTATTCGATTAAACTCACACGTTTCCAATTGACATTACGTGAAAATAAGAGTGGCTCGTACTTATCTCAACTCTGAATCGGTTCCAAAGTAATATAGACTAGTGGAGATGGTTGATAACATTCATAGACCCCTTGTGATTTGCATATAGAGCATGCATAGGTGTAGATGATGCCATCCTCACCCCTTTGAACTTGATATACAGTGCCTTCGGAAAGTATTCAGACCCCTTTAACTTTTTCCAAATTTGTCAATGTTACAGCCCTATTCTAAAATTTATGAAATATTTGATTTAAAAAAACAGAAATACCTTATTTACATCAGTATTCAGACCCTTTGCTATGCAACTCTAAATTAAGCTCAGGTGCATCCTGTTTTGATTGATCAACCTTGAGATGTTTCTACAACTTGATCGGAGTCCACACACCTGTCCCACAGTTGACAGTACATGTCAGAGCAAAAATCAAGCCATGAGGTCGAAGGAATTGTCCGTAGAGCTCCGAGACAGGACTGTGTCGAGGCACAGATCTGGGGAAGGGTACCAAAACATTTCTACAGCATTGAAGCTCCCCAATAATACAGTGACCTCCATCATTCTTAAATGGAAGAAGTTTGGAACAACCAAGACTTCCTAGAAGTCTGTTCTGTTATAATCTCCACCCGGCACAGCCAGAAGAGGACTGGCCACCCCTCATAGCCTGGTTCCTCTCTAGGTTTCTTCCTAGGTTTTGGCCTTTCTAGGGAGTTTTTCCTAGCCACCGTGCTTCTACACCTGCATTGCTTGCTGTTTGGGGTTTTAGGCTGGGTTTCTGTACAGCACTTTGAGATATCAGCTGATGTACGAAGGGCTATATAAATACATTTGATTTGATTTGATTTAGAGCTGGCCGCCCTGCCAAACTGAGCAATCGGGGGAGAAGGGCCTTGGTCAGAGAGGTGACCAAGCACCCGATGGTCACTCTGACAGAGCTCTAGAGTTCCTCTGTGGAGATGGGAGAACCTTCAAGAAAGACAACCAATCAGGCCTTTATGGTAGAGTGGCCAGACCGAAGCCACTCATCAGTAAAAGGCACATGAAAGCCTGCTTGGAGTTTGCCAAAAGGTACCTAAAGACTCTCAGACCATGAGATTCTCTAGTCTGATGAAACCAATATTGAACTCTTTGGCCTGATTGCCAAGCGTCACGTCTGGAGAAAACCTGGCACCATCCCTACGGTGAAGCATGGGGGTGGCAGCATCATGCTGTGTGGATATTTTTCTGCAGCAGGGACTGGGAGACTAGTCAGGATTGAGGCAAAGATGAACGGAGCAAAGTACAGAGAGATCCTTGATGAAAACCTGCTCCAAAGCGCTCAGGACCTCAGACTGGGGCGGAGGTTCACCATCCGACAGGACAACAAGCCTAAGCACAAGGCCAAGACAATGCAGGAGTGGCTTCAGGACAAGTCTCTGAATTCCCTTGAGTGGCCCAGCCAGAGCTCGGACTTGAACCGGATCGAACATCTCTGTAGAGACCTGAAAATAGCTGTGCAGCGACGCTCCCCATCCAACCTGACAGAGCTTGAGAGGATCTGCAGAGAGGAATGGGTGAAACTCCCCAAATACAGGTGTGCCAAGGCTGTAATCGCTGCCAAAGATGCTTCAACAAAGTACTGAGTAAATGGTCGGAATACTTATGATTTTTTTTTCGTTTTAGTAAATGTGCAAACATTTCTAAAAACCTGTTTTGTTTTGTCATTATGGGGTATCGTGTGTAGATTGATGAGGGGGAAAAAACAAGTTAAGCAATTTTAAATAAGGCTGTAATGTAACAAAATGTGGAAAACATCAAGGGGTCTAAATACTTTCCGAATGCAATGTATAAACACCTTGAAGGGACAAAGTGTCATGCTAGGATTTATTTACATTTACATTTTAGTCAATTAGCAGACGCTCTTATCCAGAGTTACAGAGATTATTTACAACGACGAAAGTTGAAGGGGAGTCTGAGGAGCAGAGTGGCGAAAGAGATATATATTTTTCAATTTAGATTACATCCTTGGCTTACCTTTCTATGTGGATGGCAACACAACATCCTTGCTCCGCATCTCAAATTTACCATAAATATCACAGTAGCCACTAGCCAGTAAGCATACAAACTATTCAGCAATGAGACAACTTTTCCGACGATACAGCTCTTTTTAGTCTCTTGTATGATACAGAGGAGAACTTCAGCACACCCTAAGGCAAGAGTAACAGAAGCAGGAAGTAATTTATCCCGTCAGTTATTACTCTCTTAAAGAAAGCAAACTGATATTGCTGGTTGATATTGATTAACTTTACCTCAGATGCTGCTATTTATAGTACTTTCCCTGACTGTTTACCTAAGTCCTTTTATATAGAGACGTTGGTGTTGTCTTTCTGTAAAATATGCTGTTTGTTATTATTCCAAGTTTTTTGTCATGTTGTTATGCCTCTTTTAAAACTGCTGTTAACCAATTGCCCATAAAGAATGAGCAAAAACACGAACTAAATGCAAAATAAAAATCTAATCTGAATGGTACCTTCGTGAAATAATACTTTTATACGTTTTAATAATACTTTTGGATCAACATGGTTTGATGTGACTGAACCTCGCAAAAATCTGAATTAAAAGCGAGAAAAAGCCTGTTATCAATAAACTATTAAACTCCTTCCGCATATCTAAGCAATTCATAAAAAGAGAATGGGATCTCGCTCCACATTAAACGATGGGGAAAAAAGAGAAGACAAAACAGTCTCCGCCAAAATGACTAGCCAAATATTTTTTTTATCTTGCACGTCAAAGCATTTAACATAACAACAGTCAAAGTCACAGGCTGCCCGAAGTGAAAAACAAAGTTACTAATAATGTACAGGCTACTTTAATGGCCTTGAAAACGCAGCATGGTCAGCGTTTGGACTGACCGTCTGTCTACCATCCTTACTCAGAGAAGGGGGTGCTACCGTATTCTTCCCAGTTCTGACTGGATCCTGACTCAGCGACTACAGAGGCAGTGAGAGTGATGGGTGGGCCCCTGATTCACACATGAACTGGCCCCTCCTTGTAGCCATAGGCCCCTTGAATCAGTTGGGCCCTTTGAGGTGACGTGAGTTTGGGGCTTGTGATGCGTCTGGTCTGGCTGAGCGGGGCAAGAGCTACACACGCTAGGGATATGGGAGTTTGTGTGTGTGTGTGTGTGTGTGTAAGGGTTGGGGGGGAGGGGGGTAGATGGAAACAGTGCACATCGCTTCCATGGGTTGAGTCACACATGGAAAATACAGTTATGAAGTTTACTCTTTTCCAATATGTATTTTGAGTAAAAGGGTGGCCTTAACCTTAAGGGATACTGATGTAAGAACACACACACAAACACACACTCCCGGTCCACCCTCACACGTGCACAAACACAGGCATATCAAAACAAAGAACCGTTTATTACCACGAGACAGCACATGGGGCGTAGAAATCCCCTGATTGTGTATGTATGTGTGTGTGTGTGGAAGAAGCTTGTCATGGAGCCACCAGCTTTCGGAAACAATTTTTCAAGCTGTCTGGATTCCCTACGCCGTCACACACAGCTGTGGAGCAGAACGTTGCCCCCCCCCCCCTCGCTCTCCACCCGCTGCCTCTCCTCAGCTCTCCTCTCTCCCTCTCCCTAATCCTCCAATCTGAGACAGTGAGCCTACGCTAGTGTTGAGGCAGCGCTGGCCTTTCCATCAGTCCTGGCCTATCCTTCCACTGTGTCTACTGTAAAGTGAAGCCATCTCAGTGAGATCACTATCACCAAAAGGGAAAAGCATTTAGCTGGTTGGATAGATGGTTCATAATGCCCTCTTTGCCTTCCTCATTCTCCTCTCTGTATGCATTTGCATTACTTCAGCCCACACTTATCCCAGACAAACCATATACCCCATCCACCAATTTCCTTATTAGGCATGAATAGCAAATCTCAGGACAGAAAGTGTTTGTTTTTGTTTGTCAAGAAGATTTACCTATCCGTCCAGGGTGACTCACGTGGCTCACATTCTTTAAGACAGCTGCATATTTACCAAAGAAGCAATTACAGACTAAAGACTTATGGGTAAAAAGCCTGTTTCACAAGCCAATACACCACGCCCCTGTCCAAGTTATGTACCGAACACTGCTTATAAATAAACATGCTGAGAAACATTCATAAAGATGTTTTCCCATTCGGGTGGTGTCTGTTCAGTGAGAAATAGCCAGCCAGACACACATTAGACATGCCTCTCACTTTTCCAACATAGTGGGAGTCTGAAAATACACAGTGTCAATTTAGGTCAGGTGTACCCTAACCGGTATTAACGTGCACGGACTGCGAAATATAATCAAGTCTAGTATACACAAATGGCCAATGGGCCAGGATACCCTGGACATATAAACATACTGACGCCTCAGAATAACAGCTAATGCAGTTGGCAAAAAGGAGTCGTTTTTTTCTTATTCCATCAACACAGAGGGTGCCACTTACACCAGTTGGGCTTAAAGTTTTAATACAGTCAATGTACTTTTCCACACAGTGAGGCTCATAAAGAGTATTGAGTTGGCCCCGGAGCAGGGCTCTAAAGTGCGAACATTTTGGTCACATATGCTCCTAAATATTTTGCTGTTTGACTTGGAATTTGAATTTGGAAGCACCAGTGTGCTTTTGGGCAACTGTTTCGGCGTGCCCTAGAGACAAAAGCGAGCGGAGACTTGTGAACATTGTGGTTGCACCATTACTATAGAGAAAACTGCTTGGCTCTAGCGTAAAACTGTTCAAAAGTTGTGACCCTTATTAGTACACTATGTTGCAGCTGAATGCATCATTGGCGGGCCGCATTTAACATTCAGAAACCATGTCGTGGACAGTTCCGAAACTACTTGCGGCCCGTCGATGCCTTGTTCAGTCATGTTACCTCATTAGCTAGCTAGCTAACAACCTTGTAACTTTACCAGTGTATCCAAACATTTGGGGGCACAAAAAGAATGGAAAAGACAGTTTCCTCAGGAGATCAATGATCATAGCGATGAATGAATAGATACACATGGCGAGGAAGGGCTTAACATGACCAAGCCCCCGAGTGGGGCACATCCGTAAGGTACTCCCATTACCCCTATGCTAAATTGCCTATTCTACTCATAACCCGACAATGACTGTATTCTTTTATTTTATCATTCTATAAACATTTTGGATATGCATGGTTGTTCGTTTTTAACATCTTAATCAACAAACTACCTCGTACCTAAAAAGACTTTCATTCTAAACATAAAAATGTTAGCATGAACAGATAGACCGTCGAATGGAATGTATATCATGGTTATCAGCCAAAGAGACGATTCCAACTGACTGGTTAGTCGATACATTGTTTGTTTGAAGCACTTCCTCACCGGCAAGTCGCTAAAACTTGTTTGTATCTAACTATCCATGTGTATTGCATAAGGCTTGCTAGTTAGCTTGTAGTAAGGACTAGTGAGCTGTATCCATCCAAATAACAGCTATAATATTCTTCTGCATTTGGATATTTATGCTAACCTGGTGATTCCACCAAGTAGGTTTATATATCGCCATAGGCTACTTTGGGCCATTTGGTAGGATTTGACTCCCCAGCTGGTCTCCGACAAGTTGAAAGGACATATAGGCAAGCCAACAATAATCAACTTTTCTAAATACCTAGGCCTGTTCAAGGGCAGGCAAAGAATGGAAGTAGTTCCGTGACATCTAAGACTAGCAAATTAGATTGAGGTTAACTTCTCTTGCTAGCCAGCCAGCTAATGTCAGCTAACCGACAAAAAAGCTAGGAGTAAACAAACAGTGATGTAAGTATGATGCAACAGCTTTATTAGCTTTACTGTCAGTGTTAGCAGGTCGGGCAACAAATTAGAAAGGCAGAATAAGTATCATGCAAATTATTTGTTGTTGTAACAGCCAAATATGTAAATAATGATATGTGAGGCTGCTGAAAACGTTTATTGAACATCAAAAAAGTGTAGTAGTTTGCTTAGGACGCTGCCAAAAGTTAGGCTAATTACATGGGAGTAGTGGGAGTATCCTACGGCTGTACTCTACTCATGGGCGTGGTCATGTTAAGCCACGCATCGCCAGGTGTATCTATGAGGGATTCCCATGGCCTCACGTACAATGTCGCTGACATTCTTAAAGAGACAGTGTACAATTGTCAATGTAATGCATCTCAATAGGATCAAAGCTTTTGACACAATGTAAAACCCTAATATTTAACAAATAACTTAGTATAACCTAGTTTTTACAGGGTTACATATTCGTTTTTAAGGGCACAACATGTCCTCCAAAAGGACCTAGAATTCATACAGTATAGGCTCAATAAAGGCTGTATCTCAACCAACAAAAAAAGCGTGTTTTCTCATGCTCCTAAACGTTATGTGGTGCTCCTAACTTTTTAAAGTTGGGAGCACCAGTGCTACCAAAAAACATTTTTAATTTAGAGCCCTGCCCTGGAGGACCAGAACTTGAGTTCAAGTTCAAGTCCAATTACATCCACATATCGGTCAAGCTGACATCCACAAGCATACAAATTGTACAGGCCTATCTAAATAGCAGGGGCGCAACTTTCACTGGGGACAACCCCCCTCACCTAATATTTATATATTTGACAACTTTTGCTTTTACTTCACTACATTCCTAAAGAAAATAATGTACTTTTTACTCCATACGTTTTCTCTGGCATATCTACTGCCTCTGATCGGGCGGACTCATTAAACACAAATGCTTCATTTGTAAATTATGTCTGAGTGTTGGCTATCTGTAAATAAAAAATACAAATACAATTGTGCTGTCTGATTTGCTCAATATACGCACTTTGAAATGATTTATACTTTTACTTTTGATACTTAAGTATATTTTTGCCATTACATTTACTTTTGATACTTAAGTATATTTAAAACCAAAAACTTTTAGACTTTTACTCAAGTAGTATTTTACTGGGGGACTTTCACTTAAGGTACAGTTGAAGTCGGAAGTTTGCATACACTTAGGTTGGAGTCATTAAAACTCGTTTTTCAACCACTCCACAAATTTCTTGTTAACAAACTATAGTTTTGGCAAGTCGGTTAGGACACCTACTTTGTGCATGACACAAGTAATTTTCCAACAATTGTTTAGACAGATTATTTCACTTATTATTCAATGTATCACAATTTCAGCGGGTCAGAAGTTTATTAACACTAAGTTGACTGTGCCTTCAAACAGCTTGGAAAATTCCAGAAAATGGTGTCATGGCTTTAGAGGCTTCTGATAGGCTAATTGACATAATTTGAGTCAATTGGAGGTGTACCTTGGGATGTATTGCAAGGGCTACCTTCAAACTCAGTGCTTCTTTGCTTGACATCATGGGAAAATCAAAAGAAATCAGGCAAGACCTCAGAAAAAAAATGGTAGACCTCCACAAGTTTGGTTCATCCTTGGGAGCAATTTCCAAACGCCTGAGGTACCACACTCATCTGTACAAACAATAGTATGCAAGTATAAACACCATGGGACCAGCCAGCCATCATACTGCTCAGGAAGGAGACGCGTTCTGTCTCCTAGAGATGAACGTACTTTGGTGCGAGAAGTGCAAATCAATCCCAGAACAACAGCAAAGGACCTTGTGAAGATGCTGGAGGAAACCGGCACAAAATTATCTATATCCACAGTGAAATGAGTCCTATATTGACATAACATGAAAGGACGCTCAGCAAGGAAGATGCCACTGCTCCAAAACCGCCATAATAAAGCCAGACTACGGTTTGCAACTGCACATGGAGACAAAGATCGTACTTTTTGGAGAAATGTCCTCTGGTCTGATGAAACAAAAATAGAACTGTTTGGCCATAATAACCATTGTTATGTTTGGAGGAAAAAGGGGGAGGCTTGCAAGCCGAAGAACACCATTCTAACCGTGAAGCACGGGGGTGGCAGCATCATGTTGTGGGGGTACTTTGCTGCAGGAGGGACTGGTGCACTTCACAAAAT
This sequence comes from Salvelinus sp. IW2-2015, assembly GCF_002910315.2. Classification (NCBI taxonomy): domain Eukaryota; kingdom Metazoa; phylum Chordata; class Actinopteri; order Salmoniformes; family Salmonidae; genus Salvelinus; species Salvelinus sp. IW2-2015. The sequence continues at coordinate 19,747,767 of NC_036867.1, forward strand.
AGATGGCATCACGAGGCAGGAAAATGATGTGGATATATTGAAGCAACATCTCAAGACATCAGTCAGAAAGTTAAAGCTTGGTCGCAAATGGACAATGACCCCAAGCACACTTCCAAAGTTGGTGCAAAATGGCTTAAGGACAACAAAGTCAAGGTATTGAGGTGGCCATCACAACGCCCTGACGTCAAACCCATAGAATTTTTGTTGGCAGAATTGAAAAAGCGTGTGCGAGCAAGGAGGCCTACAAACGTGACTCAGTTACACCAGCTCTGTCAGGAGGAATGGGGCAAAATTCACCCAACTTATTGTGGGAAGCTTGTGGAAGTTAAACAGTTTAAAGGCGGTGTTACCAAATACTAATTAAGTGTATGTAAACTTCTGACCCACTGGGAATGTGATGAAAGAAATCAAATCTGAAATAAATAATTCTCTCTACTATTATTCTGACATTTCACATTCTTAAAATAAAGTGGTGCTCCTAACTGGCCTAAGACAGGGAATTTTTACTTGGACTAAATGTCAGGAATTGTGAAAAACTGAGTTTAAATGTATTTGGCTAAGGTGTATGTAAACTTCCGACTTCAACTGTATCTTTACTTTTACTCAAGTATGATAATTGGCTACTTTTTCCACCACTGATATTCATGAATTAATTCAAGTTGATCCAAGGGACCTATACTGAGGCTGAACACTACTCACACTGCGCATCTTGCTCCAACGAACCTCTGCTTCACACTCACACGCAACATGCTCTCCCATTCTTTGTCGAGCTCTCTCTTCTTATGTTTGTCTCTTTCAGGATGGAAAGATCGCCTGGTCCCAGATCTTTGTGCTGTAGAGCCTATGGTCATGCCAGCAGCCATAGGAGTTGGCTATACAGCACAAACAGAACTGGGACCAGAAAAATGGAGATATGTGGGAGACTTGCAAAGCACCAGGCACAGTAACGGTCAAACCTGAGCCACGGGCTCTCCGGTGGGGGGGGGGGGGGGGGGGGGGGGGGTAGTTATGCCTCACTGGAGGAGCACACATCTGGTGAAAGACTTGCTCATCACTTTCTCAGGGTGAATAACACCCCTCCAACCCTCCGCCCCCACTCTCTGCATTCGTTGGGGATTTGATTTTAATGGGGTCTGCTCTGTTCCCCCGTCGCGATGGTGAGGGATGGCGTAACTTGAATGTTGCTGCACTCCCGGCATCCTTTTCCCGGTTATTTCTCCCCCGGCGTGGAGACAGAGCGAACCCATCCATCACACACGGCCATGGCCCCTTTGTGCCATCACACACATAATGAGCATAATAATAATGATAATAATAATCATCATCAAACTCTATACTTTATCTACTCTATCTTGTACACTAAAAAGTGTTATAGGAAGTAACTATAACTGATACCTTACCTCCACATAACCTGCTGTCTTCCCCTGCTCTCACACATACATACATACACGCAATCCGTCTCACCCCCGTTCTCCTCTCAGCAGCAGGGTGTCACACACAGGCAGCTGCAGCCGCTGGCTGGCTTGACGACCTCCTGTCTTTTGCTGTGTGACATGATACGGCCACCGCTGCTCTGCCAGTCCATCACTGTCCCGCGGAGACTTAGTTGGGGGAAGACTTTTCCAGATACTCTGAGGCAGTACATTTTTTCAGGCGTGGAATGACGTGCTAGCTTCACCTATTACGTGTTTCATAAAGTTACTGAGGTCCTGCAGCGACAGCTCAGAGTGGAAGGAAGTGACCCCTGACCTTAACGAGAGAGAGCGGCGGACAGCAGCCAAACTGTAAAAGAGAGCGAGTCGGGGCAAGTGAAGGAGGTCAAGAGAGGGGGAGAGGAAACATAAAGTAGAAAAGAATGACAAAGATAAATGGAAAAACATCAGAGTATGTGGGTGAATGTACATCATATGTCCACAAGAGGGAGTAAGGGAGCGAGTCTTCTCTAGGACATCTACAGTGGATCCTTAATTTAGTTTACAAGATAGATATAACAATACACACTGCAGAGTATGATATATCATCTGTAATGTAGCACTAAAAGCATAACATTTTTCACCTGCACACAATGTTCCACATAGTCTATAGCTTAGAGGTCTAGAACTACAATTCATTTCAATGCAGTATATGGAATCAAAGTCTTTGACCATTTGAATCAAAACAACCATTATGGTGCATATTGTAAGCTCCTGAAGTGATCCAAAAATAGTTTTCAGATAACATCAGTAAACATGAACAATTCAGAAGCTAATTTGATTATAACACAAGACGGTGAGTGATCGTAGCCAGTCACTATCCAGAGCTGTTATAATAGCAAGTTCATTTCTATTGATCAAGTTCAATGTCGTATTTCGTAATGCTCTCGGGATGACTTTGCATGAGTTGGAGCTCATTTTTGGATACACTGACGACTCACACTAGCCTCCTGCTTTGCCTTTGATGATGTAATGTCGAAGAGTCACGGAGAATCCCAGCCGTCTGACCTCAACTCATTAAAACAGGAAGTTAACCCCGTAGTCACTTCCTGGTGAATCGGCAGACTGGGCCTAACTTCATACTGAAGTTCGGAAAAACAGAACCAAATCATCCCATCCACGTCAAACTGAGGAGAAATACATGGAAAACAATGACACAACATGGGTAATAGTGGGTTTGACGCATTGTGGAGTTTTTGTGTTTTGATTGGTGTTTACCAGTGACCACAAATTCTGCATTTAAAGTGACCACAAGTCCTTTAAACAAAATCCTAATATTGTATACTATCTAGCCATTGTAAGCAGACAAGGTAATCATGCCCATCTTCAAAATGAGTTGAATGTTTGTACTTTAAGAGTTTCAACTTTTAACACAGTCTAAATACATGTACACAAGCCATATCAGAACTTCCATCACTGCAAACAAATGTGTACAATTATATAAGAAATCATTCAACAACCATTTGTTCGAATTTAACAGAAGTGAGTTTAACAGAGCAAGTTGAGGTTGGCAGCAACAAGAGATAATAAAGCAACAAGATAAAAAAACATTTGAAGTGCAAATAATTTGCCACTAAAGCTCTTTCAAATGTGGTTAATCAAAATTGACAAAACTTTTGCAAGCCTTCCACTGTGAGACACCGTACAATCCAAAATAAATAAATAAAGGCAAAGTTAGTGAAACACATGAGTCAGAAGTAGTGAGATAGTAAAGGGTGGGATCAGGAGGAAGGGGAGGGAGGAGGAAGGTATAATTACGGTAAGACACAGGGAGAAGTACAGAGGGAGAGAGAGAAAGAGAGAGAGAAACAGCAAAGACAGAGCCCTGCCCACTCTCACAAAACCATTCAACTTGAGCACATAGAGCACTCCCAGAGCTCTACAGAGAACTCCACTTCCCTGGGGTAACCTTCTGAAGACGACTGCCCTTCCCACACAAAACTTCCCAAAGGACCAGACGTCCTCTCTGCTCCAACACTGGCAAGACCATCTTCTGTCCACACCTCTCCTTCTCCATCCATCTCTCATTTTTCAATACAAGGATTATAATTGTTTGTTCTCACTTTTCCTTCAGTTTAAGGTGTCACTTTTTAAAAACTTTTAGTCCAAGTCTTACAGTATTTATTTGTCCAGAGTTTTTAAGTATACCTTGTCTGGAGGATTTCCCCCCACCCCTCTTTTGGCAGGAGGACCTACACTTTTTCCGCCAATCATCATTTCGCCTGCCAGTTGGTGCGTGCTGAGTTGCTCTTAGTTGTCCGGACAGCAGACCTCGTCTCGTCTAGGATGTCTCCTCTGCCCCTGCTGAGTGGGATTTTTCTGCTCTTTACCCATAGCTGCGCCGGTGGCAGCTCTTTGCCCATGGCGGACTCCTTAGCGATGGGTGGTGGCCAGACGCCACCACAAACCCAGTCCCAATCCCAGCTGGCACCGGAGGTCACCAACTGCCCGTCATGTGCCCTGGCACGGCTAAACGAGGAGGAGGACGGCGGCAAAACCGACGTGGTGGAGGCGGTGAAGAGGCACATTCTCAACATGCTGCACCTGCAGGCACGGCCCAACGTCACGCACCCGGTGCCCCGCGCTGCTCTGCTCAATGCAATCCGCAAGCTGCATGTGGGACGCGTGGCCGAGGACGGCAGCGTCCAGATTGAGGACGAGGGCCGCGGGCGTCTCGACCCCGCCGACATGGCCGAGACGACTGAGATCATCACCTTTGCAGAGGCCGGTGAGTGCCACAGGTGTGTGTGGTGGGGTGATTGTGCGTGTGTGTGTGAGAGAGAGAGATAGAGTGATAGAAAGGACAACAGAAAGGTTATTGTCTAAGGAGGCAAAAAACTAACAGACAGCCTTGCTAAGCGCCACAAAGGCTATAGGACTGAAACCCAGTTTGTCAGGTTTGCAGACCTAATTCTTTGAGAGGAGGGGGGTAGTGTCTACCTGCTTAATTCCACCTGTCTCGATAGAACAGTTCAACCTGTTGACTCTACCCGGAGAGGTGCTTGCATCCTCCCCTTCCCCTGCCACCCCTCCCTTCAGGTCCTTAATGACCTCCTGCTGATTTAAAGAATACCAATTATCTGCTTAGAAATCCCCCAGGCTCGAGTCCCTCAGCTGTGAAGTTATTCAGAGTAGTGCGGTCGCACCGGGAGACCAAGCCAGCGCTTTGCTCAGAAACGGTAGAGCGAGCGAGAGAGAGAGAGAGAGAGAGCGAGCGAGCAAGAGAGTTATTGAAAGAAAGGCTCCTCAGGTTAAACAAAAAATAACTATTATCCAGTTACTGCCCTCTACTCCGGTTTTCTTCTTCCAAGACGGGTTTAAAGATGGCTGTTGACTGTGAAGTGATGTGTTCAAAGGAGCTGTCAAGCGTGTGATGTGTAGAGAGATCTGGGTCTGCTCCGCTTCAGATAGTCCAGGAGGGGGAAATGGGATATCGAAAAAGCTGAACTATGTCAGCAAAAGAACATTGTTCCTTTTTTCCTTGCAATGCAAACTGTGACTGTCATCGAAGGTGCAGAATGTTTAACGGTACAGTATTTTGGAAAGGGTCAGAGACAGGGCTATTGGATTCGTAAATACAGCACTGTATAATTGGCGAGGTGATTTTGAGTGGTCTTGGGTCTGTGTCGCAGCAGGGGGAGAGAGAGGAGTGCTTGAATGAGAGTGTAAAGGATGTACACTCCAAGTCATGATTGACATTTGCAGTGAGTTCAAGAGCCTCTCTTCACTAGGACTTGACAGACTAAATTTAGCGAATCCCACTGCAGTACGTACACTCACACAGTGTATGTTTAAAACCAATACTTAGACTTTAATGAGAATTTCCTCCCTTGTGTGATGTCAAGTTGTTGTTCCTGTTATGTGGTTAAAAAAAAACTGTGGTACAAGCAAAGAATTCTAGGGAAACTATGTACATTTTCAAAGTAGGCTCTTCTTGTATAGTGGTAGTTAAAGAGCTTTCATGTAGGAATTCTAGAAATGTTCATTCTAGAATGTGTTTTACAGTAAACTTAGAAAGAGTTGTCAAGTTGCTATAACATGGCAGTGAAAGCAACACTTTGCAATTCAGAATTTGGAGAAAAACGTGTTAAAATAATTTTACATTGATTGATTCATGTATTGAGGTTATGTGAGTCATGAGGTTGAGGAAACAAAGCCGAGTCCAAAAATAAAGCCGTTTTGCTACCTTCCTTGCAGTAGAATATGCTATGCTGCTCATTACTGAAGCCAGGTTCCCTCCCTGACATTTTCAACAGCATACACTTCAAAGAACTGTTGAACCATTTAGGAATACCTGAGTCAGAGAGTACAGATTTGAGCCAGTTTGCTACAGCAGGAAAATAATCCTGCAGTAACAGGAAATGTGAATTACGATGTGGATTATAATTCAGGGACATTTCTTTTGTGGGGGTTGATACATTTTTTTGTAGGGCAAATCCAGTTTGACATTTTAAAGTGGAAATAAAGCAACAAAAAAGTGATCAAATTAAGATCCTACATCTGTATGCCACCATAAATACCATGTCTCGAGTTCACATCAATTCAACAGACAGACAACATATTATTACACCAAAGCCTTAGCATAAATAAGCAAGCCGACAAAAAGATATGCAACATTTCCAATTAAAAATATAGTTCCAACAGTGACATTTTGTTAATGTTTCTGTTATGCTTATGCCTACATTTCTCACTGATACATCTCTTAGCAAGGCTTTACCATGCTATGCCCATACACACCACATGGGGATACAGTCTGGTTCGTATCCCTTGAGTGCATGATTTGCCCATACTGTGGCCCTAGTAATACAAATATTGTCTGCAAACTATTAATCAATAAGTTGAATTAAACTGGATGCAGTCACAGTTAATACATTGAGACCAAATGTTTAATCATTAACCTATTTCAAAGCCCAAGTGATCAGCCTGTGAGTAGTAAATCATCCTATGAAGTCCATTTGTGACGAGAAGTTGACGTGGCCTGACTTTAGTCACATAATCTTTATTCAGAGTAGTTTTGACATGAGTCAAGAAATCTTTCAGATTTCTGTGTGGGTCACCATTGGGTTCCACATTCACGTTCTCTGTACTTGATTGCTTAAATATAAAAAACATAACAATCCCGTTTGATATGAATAGGCGTTTGAATGAACTTTAGATTAAAAAGTAAGAGTGGACTCCCACACTTCTGATCGGGGGTCTTTCATAATAATAAAAAACATGTAAATAACTAGGGTTAACCGTGCAGTAGAGGTGTTCTGCTGCATATAATTGCTTCATTCAACGGAATATGGACCTCAATAATTATTTTGGGCTGTTGGGACAGTCTCCCATGAAAAAACCTTGCTCAGTGGGGGGGAAAGTGTTGAATACTGGTAGTGCCAATTTCCTCCACAGTCTGCGTTCACTCTCCCTTTCAACCCACCTACCCGTGGAGGACAGCAATTAATTAAACACATCATTAGTGAAATTCCGATGTCCACATTTATTTTCCGGTCACAGTGTATCTCTCACCGCACCGCATTCTCTGGCCATGTTGATTAGGCTACATAGACTACAGGTGTTTTGGCTTAGAGATAAGCATTAGACTGACGATTTTTAACATGTAGATTTGTATGAGAAAACAGCTATCCTCTGCCTATGAGGTGTAAGTTAACTAATTGTTCCAATAAAATGGCCTCCTCGGTCATGTATTTTGTGTATTCAGCACTGTTATCAGTTATCAACCTCAAGGACTCCTCTCACAAGGACTCGAGAGGCTGCCATTGACTTGGCCACATTCCACATCAGTTACAAAAGAGTGGCTACCTTCCCATGCCTCTCCAATAATATTTCATTACTTTTAGATTATGGTCCAAAATGGCATACAGCACATTCTTGTACTGTAGACTAAATTGACATTTATAACCTTGAGTCTCTTGTTTGGCTTGTCAACCTGCATGGTTGAGAGGTTTAACTACGGTTAGATATAGTGTCATCCATGGCCTCAAGGAGGGGGTATTATTATTATGATTTTTTGTTCATTTGTCGGGGGTGCGGCACCCTCAGCCCCCCTACTTCCCGCATCTATGGTCTCATCTCTCCCTTGGGAACAGTATAGAGATGTAGGATCTTCATTTTAGCCAGTTTATAAGACAATTGCAATACGTCAAGTCGGACATTTCAAATACACTACAAGTTTAACATTTACGGCCTTGCAAAAAAAGTTATCCTGCAACATGGTGATCAAATTAAGATCCTATATCTGTATATGCAATGAATGAACCATCAGTGGTGCTAAAAGCAGAACACTGAAAAAGCATTGCCCCCCATAGACATATTGAAGGAAAAAGAACAATTCTCAAAGTTTTTTTCCCTCAATGCTGCCACTACCATTCATTATTGTGCTAGTCGCTAGCAGTCAGAGCAATAAAATATGTTGAGGAATGTGACGCCAAAGCCCCTTTATAAGAGCCTAGGCGTGACATGGCCGACTTGGTCTCTTTTCTGATGTCTCCAAATTACGAGTATGCTGCCAAGGACTACTCCAAACGCGCATCAAGAAAGACAGAATGTCTCTCACTCTCTCAGTCTTCAAAGGTTAGAGTGTTTCTCCCCACTTTGTCATTGGTCTTGGGAGTGCCTTGGCCTGTGATGCCTTGGCCTGCTGTGCCTCAGAGCGAATGCTTCCTGGGTTTGGGTGTCTACTTGTGTGTACAGGGTCATAAATGAAGCCCACCGCTCGTTCATCTCCTTCCAAAGAGGCCAGCACAGATTATTTTTTGCAAGTGAGATAGTGGAGTACCAGATGGCAAGTCTGAGAGTCCAAGGAAGTAAGTGAAAGGGTTTACTTGACCGATGGCACAACTGACCTTTGCAATTCCTGTGGTCAGTCGGTGGTCAGTTGATCAACTCAGCCAAGATGGAATGTTAGTTTGACGTTTTCCAAAGGGTTACAATTTACAAATCCGTGCATCAATCTAAGTAACGTAATAAAAAACATCTGTTTTTTTTGCATGGGCAGCGTCTCAATCCACCACATCTGCTTATGCCGGCCTTCCACATCTGCGGTGGAAGGTGGCCGAGCTACAGCAATGTTTGGAGAGCTCTTGTACAAATAACCCAGTGTTCTATGAATGACATTAGGATATGCGTCCCAAAAATCGGTCTTCTCATGAAAACGTTAGCGTCTGAACGGTTTGGCCTAAAAACTAAAATGACAACTATATGTTTTGCTCACGACCCCCAAAAGTGTCATAGGACTTGGTGTCATAGGTCTGAAGGTAACCTGGTTCCGGTTTAAAAAAATGAATGGAAGTATGGAGGTTTTGTGCCAACAAAGAAAGTGAAATATTTGTCCAGAAAACAAATATTTCCAGAGCTTTGTTATATCTCCTAGATATAGGACAGACACTTCAAAACCTTATTCCTTATGATACATTTTTTGACTGTCTGTTTTGCCCTTTATGAATGTGTTATTCAATGAGCCAAGGCTTAGACTTGTAACCTGTAATAGTGTTTAGGGAATGCCATTGGAATGACTTCAGGTACACATGAGATAGCCTCCAACATTTTTAGACGTTTATTATAAGAGAATTGCAATGCATGTTTTAGAGGCATTCTTAAAATGTAACTGATTCAATTTGTTGGTGGGTGATAACATCTAACGTATATCCTAATGGCATTCATAGAACACTGGGTTATTTGTACAAGAGCTCTCCAAACATTGCTGTCATTGTCATTAGAACATACCAGGAACATTCCTGGAGCATCTTGAGAGCCACATGTGGCTGTTAGAGCAGGCAAGTACGAAATTGAAGAGCGATCCACTTGGGAAGAATGAGATGATTGGCACTTTCAGAGAAAAATGCAGCTACAATTCTGTGAACAACGTTACATCTTTTTCAAGACATGCATTCAGCCTTTTACTTATCAAGATGATCATTCATATAATTCAGATATTTACAAATGAAATGTGGTTATACCTGATGCTGTCCAGGAGACAGTAAGCCGTAATCTTTCAGTGCTTGATCTATCAAACCAGAACTCTTAAAAAATTGCAGCTGGCAAAGAGGCAAATATGAAAAAGAGTACTCTGTTTAGTCTGCTCTGAAAGTAGGTCTACTAGTGGACTTTGAGTTGGCAGGTATTAAAGCTGCTATCTCCACCGCAACTTGCAGGTCACCTCAGGTTGCAAAAAAAATCGGATAAAAAGACACAGATTGTATAGGCTTGAGTTCATGTGAATCTCTAGGCATTTCTGTTGAACTCAAATTAGGCAGTAAACCTTTATAAAATAATTGGTAAACAAGGTATGCCTCAATAGTGTGTTATAGTGGCATCTTTCTGATTGTTATGTTTTTCATGGAAGTGATGCCTCAGGAGTGGCTGTGGGAGTATTAGGACTCCATAAAATATGACTGGAACCTCAAGGATCAAAAAGATCAAAGGCCATTATTCCCTCCAAAGGTAAACTGGATAAAAGAGTGGGATTATTGGACACATTAATTAGGAGAGTATTTGGATAGAAGAGAACCCCCCCCCCCCCACTTATGCTCCTCTAAGCTTTCAGGTATTTCGTGCCCATCCCTCACTCCATCTCCTTTTTTTGAAGACAAGCAAAGGGGGAGGTAGGAATGTGTCAATGTTATTTTCTATCTTTGTGTGTGTGCGACAGCTGCGCAAACTCTCCTTCTTGTCAGCACAATTGGTGTTTATTGTTCAGGGATTACTGTACCTCTCTTTAGTCTTTCCCCCTTCTTTTCTCACAAATGTTTTCAGGAACCATGTTGAGCAGCGGTGTACTCCAATGTACTTCCAAGGGCGGGTTTTCTTTGGGTTAGGGCCCCCTTTGGTTTGTACAGCTTAGGAAACTCTAACGCAAGTCCCATTCTTTCGCCCCCCCCCCCCAGTGCAGGATTAAGAAGGAACAATGACGGAGCCACCGCTGGCAAACGCCCATTATTTTTAGGCTGCGTTTGTGATGCAGCGGCTGTGTTTGGACAGATGGGTATGGCCTGTGGACACACGCACAAAAACACACACACAGAGAGAACTGTCGCCATTGTTGTCGCGACCAAATGTGGGGTAAACAAACAGAACGCATTGATGATGACCTCCATGGAAGTACTAGGAGTCTACAATGGCAAATGCTGGCTGTCCAACTCAAGCGACATTTGTGTAGTTAAAAAAAACAGACCCATCTAATAATGACATCACAGCCACTGAGGACATTTAGCTCAGCAACAACACGCAGTGTCTGTCCACAAAAAAAAGAGAGGAAAGGAATATCTTACTCTGAGCACACAGAGCCAAAGTTAATAGCCAGAAAGTGAGCTTTACTGTATGTGCTGTTGAGACATCACTTTGTAAAGATTTGCCTATGTAAATGCAAGGGATTAGCCTAGACGTTCTAAATGATCTGTTAGAAGAAGCTTTCCAGAGGCTTGCTCCATGCCTCTGCTTAGGGCCATGGACATGAGCCAGTTTTGATCCAGAGCTGAGAGATTTGAGCTCAAATACACCAGCAGGCCTCCCATAGTGACACTAGTGAAGACACGTTGCCACATCACAAGTGAATTCACATCTGCCTGTGAAAAGGGTAGTTATTATGGGTAATAACTGACATCCTTCAACCTCTTACTGTACATTTCTGAAAGACTTGCCTCTGGCAAGTGCTGCCATAATGATCACCAGTAAAGGTGACGCAAAATTTGTTATGCCATGTTGTGGTTTTTAACCACAAAATTCTATTCTGTGATGGGTTTGTTAAGTATGTCATGGACAGTCATCTTGTGTTGTGTCATGCCACGTGCTTGCTCGTGCTTGTGAATGAGTGTGTGTGTGTGTGTGTGTGTGCGCAGTGAGTGACTGTGTACATGTCACAAAACATATTTGCATGTTGTACCCAAAATGTAAATTTTGACTCTCTCCTGTAAATACTTTTCACTTTGTTATTAGCATTGCACATAACACATTAATTTCCAAATGACGTTCCCACATTTGCTGATTTATTGAACCCCAAAAAGTGAATTGAAAAAAAAAAACTGATCAGAACTTTACTGTGTGTGAAGTCATGTCAAGCAAGGCAATGCTAATGATACGTGCGCCATGCCTAAAATTACTCTGTCCCATTGATGTGGCCCTATCACACCCCATCAGACTCAGATGTGGCCGTTGCAGTTCAAGGGGCAGGCAGCAAAGCCTTTACTTACACTGATATGAGCTCAGACTTTATTACAGCGTTTTACTCATCTAATCCTCCGATCCTCTCTCTACTTCTCCTCTGTAGGCGACTCCCAGGGCGCGGTCAACTTCCTCATCTCCAAGGAGGGCGGCGAGCTGTCTCTGGTGGAGCAGGCTAATGTATGGATCTTCCTCCGGCTAGCCAAGACCAACCGCAGCCGTGCCAAGGTCACTATCCGCCTGCTGCAGCAGCGCCGTGGTGGAGACGGCCGTGAGGAGACGTCGCCGGTGCCGTTGGCTGAGAAGGTGGTGGACACGCGGCGCAGTGGCTGGCACACTTTTCCAGTCTCGGCCAGCGTCCAGGCCCTGCTGAAGCGCGGCGGCAGTACACTCAGTTTGAGGGTCTCCTGTCCGCTGTGTGCCAACGCTGGCGCCACGCCCATCCTGGTGTCGGCCAGCAGCGGCCAGGAGCGGGAGCAGTCCCACCGGCCCTTCCTGATGGCGGTGGTGCAGCAGGGTGAGGGCGGTGAGCCACGGCGGCGCCGCAAGCGGGGCCTGGAGTGCGACGGCAAGGTGAGTGCCTGCTGCAAGCGCCAGTTCTACGTCAATTTCAAGGACATTGGCTGGAGTGACTGGATCATAGCGCCAGGGGGCTACCACGCCAACTACTGCGAAGGCGACTGCCCCAGCCACGTGGCCAGCATTACAGGCTCCTCGCTGTCCTTCCACTCCACTGTCATCAACCACTACCGCATACGGGGCTACGCACCCTTCCAGAACATCAAGTCGTGCTGCGTGCCGACGCGGCTACGCGCCATGTCCATGCTCTACTACAACGAGGAGCAGAAGATCGTCAAAAAGGACATCCAGAACATGGTCGTAGAGGAGTGCGGCTGCTCCTAAAAGCCTAGCGGAACTAGTGGGGCTGGGAGGTTGGTCTCATGCCCAGAGAGAAAGAACTAAATGAAAGAAGAGGAGGTAGATGAAGGAAGGAGAATGCATTGCGTCACTGTTCTTCTCCCCTTCTCCCTTTATCTCTCGCTCTCTCTTAAGAGCATGACACTTGTCAAGACCGACTTCTATTTGGACTTGATGACTGGCTTGTTCTCCGTCGTTGGCAAGTCCAGGGGGTATCTATAACTCAGAGAAGTCTCTGCGGCACTTTCAGAAAAAAAAGAAAATAATATTTAATATATTTTTGTTACAAAACAAAGAGAGTGAGGTGAGAGGATATTTATGTGACCCAGATACGGTGTAGTTGCTCCTTTCATGCACTGCAAGACGAGAGACCATGCGAATGAGGTGCCTGAAAAATCTCAAAACTATGCAACTTGTCAAGTATTACGATTTGTATTTTTATTTTGCCTGTTTCATTTTCTCAATTGTTTACTTTTTCAAAACAAAAAAAAGGAAAACTTTTTTAAACTATGTTTTACGTTTGCTTGAGTGTGCCTGTGTTTGTGTGTGTGTGGTGTGTGTGTTGAGAGATACTTGAAAGAAACAAGTTTGACCAGATGCTGGAACCAAACATTTCTCTATGTATAATTATTATAATTTTTTTTATTGATAATAATATTATTGTTTGTTGTTTTTAAAAACGTTACGAACGTTTTCCGTTTGCACTATACCAACATTCTGATCAGCCTAGTCACAAATATAAATGGTATTCTAAAAGAGGTTAAAAAGCACTTATGAATGGACAAATCAATGGAGCACGTGAGTTTAAAACATTTAGAGAACACGTAGACATATGTATGACTACAGCATTTTTTTGACCACACCAAAGAGTTTGTGTGAGTGTTGCCAACCATCATTGTGAGGCTGTTAGCAATCACTTCACAAAGACGTCCAGGTCAGCATTAGCATAGCCTAGCATCAGTGCCCAAACATTCCTTCAGCTCCTGCACATAGACGTAATTTCCCATAATGCTTCACTCTGACCTATGTTTTTCACACACTACTATGTTGTTGGAGAGTGTATTATTAATGTAACTGAAAAAAAAGCACTTATGTAGGCCAATGTTGTCGTGTTTTGGAGGAAAATGAATGTGTCCATTGAATTTGGAAAAATCCTGAAGATCTAGTTAAAACAGTTTAATATTTCCAAATATCTCACCAAATATTGGAAGGTCCCATCTTACAACAAGTAAAACAAATTGTTCGGAGAGTTGGTTTCTTTCGATGTCTGAAATTAAGCAATTCGAAAATTAGTAACACTTTATTTTACTGCCCACTGTTTACCAGGTAGTTATTTAGAAATTGCCTTATTAATTCATAGTCTTTACACTTCAGCTTCTTTGAGATTCATTGACACAAGCTTCACAATATACCATTTGGTACTAGATACAGCAGATACCAGTTGTATTGAGTTCTATTTCAATGCTGATAGTGTTGAAGTACTATACAAGAAAGTATCCATTGCACATAGATTCTTGGTTAATACCATGCAAAGTATACACATTTAAAATGGGATGTCAAATAAAGTGTTACCGAAACTTTCTCTCACAAAGTTGTGTCTTGAAGTATAGACTCATTAAACATTATAGAAGCACAATGTATCTTACATTGTGCATTGATGCATACAAAAATATGAATAGAGAAAAAGTTTTTTAAAAAAGAAGAAAAAATGTGGTTGTATTTGTTTTCATTTTCTTTTATCAATACAAAATAATTGACACTGAAACAAGTGGACTAAGAATAAAAAAGTATATTTTATTCTGTATATATGGAAATCCAGATACCAATATGTTGCATTGCTTTGTTGTACAAATCAAAAATGTGCTTGTGGCTAAGTTTTCTATCTAATTTATTTTAAAGTATTTTTGTTTTGTTTCGCTTCACCATTAAAGTTAAAAGGATGTACACTAAAACAGAAATGTGTTGTTTTTGGTTTTGGGCAATCACTGAAAAAGTGTTCTACGCATATTCAGTCCAGTGTGGTAAATGCATAAAACACAAAGCGATGGGTTATCCATAAGAATAAACCATAAAAGAAGATCTGCCCTATATTTGACCTTATGTGTGAGCGCACGCACACACACACACACACACAACACACACACACACACACACACACACACACACACACACACACACACACCACACACACACACACACACACACACACACACACACACACACACACACACACACACACACACACACACACACACACACACACACACACACACACACACACACACACACACACACACACACACACACACACACACACACACAGGCACACACACAAGAATTCCATCATCATGGGAACCGTCTATCAGATACTAACTCAAGTCTTTTTTATATTATTGGTGTTGAGTTGATTAACTGAGACAAAACGGACACTGATTAACTGACACAAAACACCAATGAGAGCAACATGAAAACCAAGGACAGGCAGATGTTATAGAGAGCATATTTTGGGAACAAAAGCTTGCATGACTACTTACTCACACAGCATATGGTGTCTTTCGTGAGTAGACCTCAGCCAGCTCAGTTTACATTGATGAGGTAAGACAAGAACCAAAACAAGAGAGACAGTGGTTTGGCTATGAAGGAAATGACCAAGCCATGAGGACAGCTTTGTATTTCCTATCCACTGCCCACGCAATGTGGTGTCACGCTGCGGGTGGAGCTCGTCACATACATCCACTGGTGCTCACGCATGTACAGTAGAAAGACTCTTCTTTCCGAAAGCGGAAAGACGGCCAAATATATCATTGCCAAGATGACATAAAGCTGTGTGTAAGGCAGACTGTTTAAAAATAGAGCCGCCCCCTCTTAATGACAAGGGGAACACCGAAATGGCTTGCAGATTATAATAGTTCAGTAGCTGAGGATCAAAAGGCCAGCAGAAACCACAGAAGGGTGTTCCCTTTGGTTGAGCAGAAGCTGTGGGTCATAGCCTTTTGATGGTCATTCATTAAAGACGCCCTGGATTAACACTGAGATATGTGCCAAACTAAAGGACAGGGCCACCACACATAGGGCTATCGCAACTAACCCTGAGGCTATGGTCAAGGCTACGAATGAGCCATCAAATAGGCAAGGGGAAAATACCAGAATAAGGTGGAATCCTTCTACACTTGCTCCAACACTCAAAGCATGTGGCAAGGACTACAGTGTAGTAATGTCCATAGAAGGAACAAGATAGACATTTTGAAATAGGCACATAAACAATCAATACCACAGTGCAAAGTTTTACAAAACACCAAGCTTTCAAAAAGAGAACAATCATTCTCAAATGTGTGGGGGAGCGATAGATGCAAAGCAAGTGACTGATTGATTAATATAACCATTTGGCAATCTTAATTCATTGATCGTTTAAATGATAGCGGACGACACGATACCTCCCTATCGAACAAACGTAATGCTTTTCATGCACGCTACGACAAAACAACACAGAGCCTTGCATGGTGGCCCCTGCTGTTCCGGAGGACTGGGTGATCTGGCTCTCTGAGGCCGATGTTAGTAAACTGGTCAACACTCGTAAGTGGAGAGGGTCAAGAGCGTCAAATTCCTTGGTCCTCTCACACCAGCATGGTCATGAAAAAGGCATGACAGTGTTTCTTTTCCTTCAGGAGGTTGAGGAGATTTGGCATGGATCCTCAATAACTTTTACAGGTTTTTTTTGCAATAAAAAAGTGTGTATGTGTGTGTGTGCGAGGCTACAAGTTCTCATGATAAAATGTAATCTAGTACTCTGGTACCCTGCAAATCATGAGCCTGTCTGTATTTACACCCAGAGTCAAATGTACACCACATGGAGTCTGTCACACATATTTTCTATGGAGTCTGTCACACATATTGTTAAAGGGAAATTTCACTCTTGCTCTCATGGCAAATAGTCATTAACAAAATTTTTTAAAATGTTTGTTTTTCACAAATGTTTGTCCTCATGGCCATGTGGTGTTCTGTGTCTGTGCTAATTCGCTGCCAGTGGCTTGCGGCTATAATGAATGATGCTTACAGTGACCAATGATTTTCAGAGGGATTTTCAGGCTGAAGTGATGACAGCTGAGAAGTGATGCGATACCATAGTTTTTCCCCTTCACAACAAAACGGAAGATTCTTGATTAAAGGTAACGTAACGTTAGCTAGCATGCTAGCCTAACTGGACTAGGTAAGTTAGCTAGCTAGCTAACGTTACAGTCCTGCATTAAACTCTGAAAGCCATCAGCTAAATCATATAGCTAGCTAGCTATCTTTTGGATACACACAGTCAATCAATTTCGCCTATGCCATGGTAGTCACTGCTAGACTGGTACATTCAGCAGAGTAAACATGTTTGTTTGTTCTTTCTACCTTTGACTAACGTTAGCTAACATAAGCTAGCTGACATTATCAAATAAGAGTAGCTTAATCTGGTAGCCATCTAGTCCATCCTTGTCTAGAAAACACTCTGCTACTTAAAATAGAATTGTCGATATAACTAACTCACTCTCTGTTTGTGGGTTGGTAGCAATGATGAATGTGTATAAATAGTCTATGGATGGTTAGTTGGTGCTAAGTTAGCCAGTTTAATAGAGATCAATACAATTAGTGGGGTGGTTGAATTGTGTATTGTTGTGTGTTTTGTTGTAGGTGGTACAGAATCTGATTCCACACCAGCATGTGCTTCCAACCCCTAGCTCTGTACAAGGTGAAGGTAAGTTGGAAAAAATATCTATAAGCTGATGGCTAAGATGGCTCAATTTACAGTAAGCATGGCATAAACATGAATTGGGTAGTTTGTCTGGGTTTGTGTTTGTGTTATGGGGTTACACGTGGTTAGATGTAGCCTGAGGACCACAGAGTACCTTCTTGACCATGTAATCAATTTAGTCTACCCCTTTTCTCTTTTGACCTTTTCTCTTGGTAAAACTCAGTTTATCTGGAGTCTTTCCACAGTGTCCTGCTGAAAAATACCCAATAGCGGCTGCATTTTGAGTACATGAGCATGAGGGAGGGGACACGCCTTGCAGTTATGGAGCACAACAAGATTGTGGGATAAAAACCAGCAAGGGACACTGAAAGGTATAAAATCAAGACTACAACAGTAATGACACAACCACCTCATTCTTCTCTCTGCAGATTCTCAAAACATAATACAAAGACATGTCTACAAAATGAGAAAATGAGGAATGGGGTTTTGGTTGTGCAGCTTAGAGACAGTACATGTATTGTGTGTGTATTGAAATGATTGAAAGGTACCATTTCTCCTCAATCTCCCATACGCTACAATACATGCTGTGTAAAAAACTGCCCTCCAAAGACTTCTCAGACCTTCTGCAGCCCCCCCAGCCCATTCACTTTGTTGACTGATCTTTCCTCTCAAATGCAGCTCCCAATGTCCTCATTGTTCCTCAACAATACACTAGTCTGTCTTTAAACACTTAGGTACCAATCCCAACAAAGGTGTGTTGCCCTACATCCCTTCTTCAAAAAGTGTAAAATGCTAACACCACAACCATGTCTTTCTAGGAGATGCCCAGTATCAGCATATCTTCTGCAAGAGGTCTAAACAGTTGGTGGTTAAGGTCTACGAGCCCTAGACCACTTCTGGCAGAGTCTTATCCAGCTGGCCATACACGCAGACAGGACAACAACATTGGCCACAAGCACAAAGAGTCTCAGCTTCCACAGCCCCCACCATGCCAAACACCATTGCCAGTGTACTGAAGCCAGATAAAGGACTGTGGCTGCCCAATTCTGATATTTTTTTCACTAATTGGTCTGTTGACCAATCAGATTGTAGGCTCGGCCCTAATTTCTGTGTTCTCTGTCACCTGGAGCTGCATAGCAAATGGTCCAGGAACAAAGGACAATGCCAAAGGACTAGTAAGCCTTTCCCCCTCTGAGGGGCCAACATTTCTCTCTGTTACAGTATCCAGAGGACTGACTATTGAATGAGTGACAGAATAATGCTATATGATCCATGTCTGGTATCTGTCTGAAACGTGTTCACTGAGGATAACTCTGATTCTATCTATATGTATGTATGATCTCTATGGTTACTTGTATCTGTACAGGTTGAACTCTGAATTACTATTTGCAAAAAGGCTTTATGGTATTCTCAGGAATCCTGTCTTATTTATATTGGTCTCATCCCCCACACAAGCTTTTAAATGCTGTGACACCCTGTGGAGATTGGGCCTGGGAGTATTTAGGTTACTGTAAACTTGGTATCAATTGATTGGTTTTGGGTTGAAAGGTTACACCTTCAGATGTTATAAATGGACTTAAATGAATGCCTTTATTCTCTTTCTTATCCTGTATCCAGTCCATGGAGGAAGGTTGTATGATCAATTTTAAATTCTTAGGCTTCTAGGCCTCTCAACTATGAAGAGGCGACTCCGGGATGCTGGCCTTCTCGGTAGAGTTGCAAAGAAAAAGCCATATCTAAGACTGACCAATAAAAATAAATTATTAAGATGGGCAAAAGAACACAGCAACTGGACAGAGGAACTCTGCCTAGAAGGCCAGCATCCAGAAGTCTCCTCTTCACTGTTGACGTTGAGGCTGGTGTTCTTCTGTAAACAAAATAACATAATGCTAATTGACACAGGAGTAAACACAAAAAGGTGCTAATTGACACAGGMGTAAACACAAAAAGGTRCTAATTGGCACAGGAGTAAACACAAAATGTACTAATTGAAACAGGAATAAACACAAAAAGGTACTAATAGGCACAGGAGTAAACACAAAAAGGTGCTAATTGGCACAGGGGTAAACACAAAAAGGTGCTAATTGGCACAGGAGTAAACACAAAAAGGTTCTAAATTGGCACAGGAGTAAACACAAAAAGGTGCTAATTGACACATGAGTAAACACAAAAAGGTGCTAATTGACACATGAGTAAACACAAAAAGGTGCTAAATGGCACAGGAGTAAACACAAAAAGGTGCTAATTGGCAAAGGAGTAAACACAAAAAGGTATTAATTGACACAGGAGTTAGCACAAAAAGGTACTAATTGACAGACACAGCCCTTTTTGTAAACCTCAGCTCTTCTGAAGCTCAAGAAAATATATAGAGCAGGCCTCCGATTCAGAAGCAATAAATTCAAGGTAAGCTACAGAATATGACTTGCAAATGTTATTGTTATTGTTTTACAGCAGCTGTTAAATGGCTGTCAACAATTTGATCACTGTGTTAATCGGTAGGCATGTGTAACCTGTGCTGTTCCATGTAGAGGAGATTGGTGTTTTCATGTTATATTTCCCATCAATCAAGGCACATCTTTATTTGATTGCATAGACTGTGGTGCGATTGAGTTTTGGGTGAGTAAAATGTGTGACCATTCAGCACAATCAGCCTGCAGTCTTATATTACCATGTAAGGAATATGATCTTTGGCCTAACATACTGTATATATATATATATATATATATATATATATATGTGCCATGACTCTCCTTGGGGGAGTATCATAGGCACCCCCATCTTCCCCTCTCTCTCAATGCTTGCACGAGATGCTAAGCTAACAAAGGGAAAGCAGCCATTCTGTTTTCCTGTGTCATGTTGAAATTCCTTCGTCAGAAGTCCCGCGCTTCGTACTTCCGTTTGATTTCAGCTTTCTGTAATCAGTGACACCTGGGGGTGAAGAATCGGCAGTACATTTAAAAAAAAAAACATATATATATTTTGGTGACACCCACACGTATCACATTTAACAAGTGGTTACTTATGATATCTCAACTAATTGGATATCGATGTCTCATTCAATTTAACTAAGAAGTAAAAATTGCCGAACAAATCTTCAGGTGGATCTTTTAGATAATATCCAAAGTGATTTGTTTCAACAAATGAGACAATTTAAACTTTTCCACATTAACCTAGATCAACAATGTTGTCAGGTTATTTAAAGTTTAATTCCCAAATAGCCAAATAGATGAATCAGTCAAATTTGCTTTTGCAAAGCTCATTCAGGGCTACCAAGTACTGAAGGAAGTCCCACCTTCGCAGAAATCCCATGTGGCTTCGGCCTTAGGGATAAGTGAACCTAGTGTTGAATATACCATAACATTTGCTCTGCTGGTTACACTTATGATAATCCAGACAATCTCAATTGATTGGATATCATCGTCTCATTCAAATTAATAAGTTAAATTGTCGAACATACCTTTTCAGGTTCTTCCAATTAAATGAGACATGTTAAACTTTCCCATATTAACCTAGATGAACCAACTTTTCAGGTTAATTCAAGTTTAATTCCCAGTTGCCTATACAGGCATGATTAATCATTATCATTGATTAACCATTATCATTGATTAATCAAGTCAATTTGCTTTTGCAAATTCATTCATGTCCAACTCCCACATTACTGATACAGTACTGATGGTTCATTAACGTCCATAAATAGATTAAAATCGCCTTTGTAGCTTCCAATGTATTCCAAAACCAAAATAAAAAATAAAAAGGAAAAAAAGGAAAAATAGGGGAAAAAAATGTTCTCCTCTCAAGTGTTCTAATAATGTGCAAGCTATCAGAGGGAGTGGTCCCCACTCTCCCGCTAATTAGTGAACCCTCACCCATAAAAGGATTGATCTCTGACCTCAGCAGCGATACCAACCCTAACTATGCCATTAGCGGAAAAACAGTAGAAATCGTGACAAACGTTCTCCAAAATCAACCTTCGGGCGCAGGCCTTGTAAAGGTTCTCTCCGGTTTAGCCCTGATGTCTTGCCATCGAAGATTGGCATTGGTCCAATACCGCAGTGCACAGCTGAAGCCCGAGCAGGAAACGGTAGACATAAAGGGACAGGTGGAGAGAACCGGGAAATGAATGACAAAATCGTCTTCTACAGGATCAAAATCATCTTAGACAAAACTAAATATGACAATGTCCACGCCAAACTAGATAGATCTGACGAGTTATCTACAAACAGGAGAGTGCAATTTGATAACATGAATGTAGTTTTGTTGAACGTTACTCAAAGTAACAAGGTTCTACTCCAAATGCTGCAGACTAAAGACTTTCAGTTAACTTCTTGCAACTATAGGGGGTGCTGTTCCGCATTAGCATTTTTTGGTCTCCAAATTAAACTGCCTCGTGCTCAATTCTTGATCGTACAATATGCATATTATTGTTATTATTGGATAGAAAACACTTTCTAGTTTCTATAGCCGTTGGAATTTTGTCAGATTTCAGAAATTTTGACCCCTGATCTGGGGTCGGTTTTAAGGTGCCTGTAGATGCTATGGAGAAACCGACACTGCCTACGTCTTCCTCTGGGTGTCAGTACGTCATCACGCTTTGAATGGATTCGATTGCGCAATTCAGAGCCACTATAAAACACGAAAACGTGGAAGTACCATTCTCTTCCTGCATGCGTCTTGCGCAAGATGGACATCAGACCTGTCCTCTTCCAAATGGTTGTTTAGCCAGTGATATTTCCCGGTCATGTTTTTAGTCGTTATAGTTGTTAAAAACATCATAATGTAGTTAATTTGAACCGTTTTATAGCAATTTATATCCGTTTAGTGCGATTTTGAGGAATTTCTTTGTCGTGCACTCTGAAACTTTGGGCACGTTTCGGGGTCCCGTTCGATCGTTAGTGGACATTTCGAAGGACAGAGGACATCTATCGACCAAAAGAAGATTAGACCAAGAAAGGATACATTGCCCAAGAATCTGATGGAAATCACCTCATAGTAAAAATATTTAATATGATAAATCGTTGTTCTGTCGAAATATTTAAACGCATATTACGCATTTTGTTGTTATAGCTTCTCTTGGCGAACGCTGTATAAGAAAGTAAGGATAATTTAGAAATGTAAATCAGCGATTGCATTAAGAACTAATTTGTCTTTCGATTCCTGTCAACCCTGTATTTTTTAGTCAAGTATATGATTAGCTTTCGATTAAACTAGATCACTCTGAAGATGACGTCCGACATTTTGAGGCTTGATTTCCTACTATTTTCATTGTGTAACCACGGTTTTTATGGCTAAATATGCACATTTTCGAACAAACTGTATATGTATGTTGTAAAATGATGTTACAGGAGTGTCATCGGAAGAATTCTGAGAAGGTTAGTGAAAAAATTAATATATTTTGGCGATGATTACGTTTAAGCTCTCTTTGGCTTGAATCGATGCTCTGGTAACGTTTGCACATGTGGTATGCTAACTTATCGATTTATTGTGTTTTCGCTGTAAAACGCTTAGAAAATCTGAAATATTGTCTTGAATCACAAGATCTGGGTCTTTCCATTGCTATGCTTTGTCTATTCTTAAATGTATGATGAGTAAATTGGTCATACACGTTTCTCTCATAGTAATCTAGTCGAGTTGTGAGTCGGTTCAATTGTAACTGTGATTTCTACCTGAAATATGCACTTTTTTCTAACAAAACTATCCTATACCATAAATATGTTATCAGACTGTCATCCGATGAGTTTTTATTGGTTATTGGCATCAATACTCTAGTTTAGCCGAATTGGGATAGCTACTGTGGAGAGAAAAAATGGTGGACAAAGAAAATTATGTTGCTAACGTTTTAGCTAATAGATTTACAATTGTGTCTCCCTGTAAACTAAAAATCTGAAATGGTGGCTTTATTCACAAGATCTGTATCTTTCATCTGGTGTCTTGGACTTGTGATTTAATGATATTTAGATGCTACTATCTACTTGTGAAGCTATGCTAGCTATGCTAAATCAGTGTGTGGGGGGGGTGGGGGGTGATCCCGGACCCGGGGTAGAGGCTCGTGAAAGGTTAATGAACACAATGACTAAGTTGGATGACAAATCAGCAGAACTCATTGAGGTTGCTGACCAAATGAATGATGAGAGACCTCAGGTGATGAAGATGGAAATAGTGATTTCTAAGCAAGCGGAGGAAATCTCATCACTGAATTTCTCGCTCCGTACTCAAGACCTCTAGCTGCAAACCATGACAGATACGTTTGAGACCGAAAGGAGCAAGTGCGACACTCACATGTCCAAAATCAGTACTTTAAGCACTCAAGTGGACTCTGCAATGCAGCAGAATACCACCCTTAGATACAATCTGGTGGAATTCCAGAACGGTCACGTGCTACAGTGTGACTACCCAACCAAGCAACCGGAGCCCAGTACTCAAAGGAGTGAAGACGATAGAAAGTTTCAGAGTTTGCCTCCCTCCTGTGTCCCTCAGTCTTCTCTTCTTGGCCATTTTGCACTGAGTAATATGCCGCCTCTTCGCCCAACAAAGCCAAAGCTTGGCTTCTTCTCTTGGCCTTTCGGCCCCAATTTCCCCACAGGACGAAGCCAACCCTCTCCGCCCGCTTGGCGCGGAACACCTTGAAAAACTTGTCAAGAATTTCCCTACCTTGGACCCCGTTCCAGGTCAGCCAAACGATACTGTGACATTCCTAGCTGACATAGAGGATGCATTGGGTGGCTACCCGAACACTACGGGTTCTGACAGGGTTTACGGACATCAAATAGACATGTGACGAGGTTAATTCGTTCACAACAGCAACACGTGCTTAACGACTACGCTAAACTTGCCACAGCTTTGAAATTAGAATTCAGTGGTTCTGCGACTCGCAAACACAATAGCTCACTGGCTAACACTGTCAAACAAGCTCGGAATGAACACCCACAAGCTTACTATCATAGGCTTCGTTCAGCTTACTTTGGCCTACTCAATGAAACAGGAATGGAAGAGCTGTTACCATTCAAACAAATGTTTCTCTCGCACATGTATCCCACCTTCACTACCTACTTGGGCCCTACAGCCTACATTGGCTTGCCTATCTTACAACTCAGAGAGCTTGCAAGCACAGCATCTGAGGCATCAAAAGCTCGCAAAGCTAAGAGCCCTGACCACTCAGTTTTGAAGTTTGACCAGGAGCACTCACTCCAGTTAGAGGGTGCATTATCAGGTATTGGAGCGTTGAGAGATGACGTACAACAACGGTTTCTACCACAAAACCACAAATCCAATAACCCCTGCGGTCGAAATAACTGTAAAGTACGCTGTCATCGAAATGACTACCGCTACAATCGACCTGTTCGTTACGTTCCTGCACCCAACCCACACAAAGTGTCAGAGCACAAGGGTAACAAAGGGTTAATTCCGTCATTTTAATTTCATCCTCCATTGGTTAGATATCTCCTAACTTTTGCCACACACAGAGGCGCTATGACTGTAGCCAATTTCTCCGTTGATGCCTTATTATTGGCCAACAACAACAACAAGCTACGCGCAACATACTCTACTCTCGTGAAAAGCAAGAGAAGGATTTTGACAAAGTTGCTGCCGTTATCCGTGACAGTAACTTTTGTTTTGAATATTGCAGGCCACTTGAATCTCCTGAATCTTGCCTGTGATCACATCATTTTGTATTTATTAAGGATCCCCATTAGCTGCTGCCACTACTCCACTAGCACATATTCACAATACAACATCCATGTGTACGTGTGCGTAGGATGCGTGTCTTATAATGTGTCTGTGTCTGTGCATGTGTGTGTCTCTTCACAGTCCCTGCTGTTTAAAAAAAATCTGATTCTACTGCTTGCATCAGTTACCTGATGTTGAATAGAGTTCGATGTAGCCATGGCTCTATGTAGTACTGTCCGTCTCCAATAGTCTGTTCTTGACTTCGGGATTGTGAAGAGACCTTTGGTGGCATGTCTTGTGGGGTATGCATGGGTGTCCGAGATGTGTGTAGTTTAAACAGACCCCTCGGTGCATTCAGCATGTCAACACTTCCTACAAAAACAAGTAGTGATGAAGTCAAGCTCTCTTCCAATTTGAGCCATGAGAGATGTACATGCATATTATTACAGTTTTTTTCTGAATGCTTAAACACTAAGTGTGCCAAACTGAATGCACGTTCTCTGCTTTACACTCAGTTTGTAATAAAAAAAAATGCTCTTTGTAAAACTGTAAACACAACTCACTGCTTTACACTCAGTTTGCAATTTGGTCTCTACATTGCTACACTATTTCGCCAATTGCCTTTCCATATTGACACATCTGAAAACACTTTTAGATAATGAGTTCACTTACAAATCAGAGCTTGAACACTATAAATAGGCCACAGGGAAACATTTGGTTTGGACAACAATGGAGGCCAATATTGGACAGAGTAAGAGGGGTGAGAACTAGAGGAGGATGAGAAGGAGGACGAGGAGGAAGAGGTGAAGAAGTAAGAGGAGAAGGATAAGAAAGAGGTGAAGTAGGACAGGGGAGAAGGAGAGGACGAGGAAGAGGAAGGGGAGTCAGGGACGCAATAACTGATGAAATCAGAGTGACTGTGGTTGACCATGTTGTCAACCATGGGATGAGCATGAGAGAGGCTGGGCAACGGGTTCAACCAAATCTGAGCCGCTATACTGTTGCAGGTATCATCTGGATATTTCGAAATGAGAACCGGTAAGTAACTAACTGTAAGTGCTGTAGTCTTACTGGTGCAGTATTAAGTACTGTACTTTCATAATGAGAAGGATCTATCACTAAAACCATTCAAATGTTTTTACAGAACTGCAAGAAGAGGTCAACTGTTCACCCCAGAGCAGGAGACCCACATTGTAAATTTCGTGATAGCAAATAACTGCATCAGACTCAGAGAACTGCAGGGCCACATAATGGCAGATAACACCATATTCCAAAATGTCAACAGGATGAGTCTCTCTGCACTGTCTTGTCTGCTGAAATACAATAAAATTAGGATGAAGCAGCTGTACAGAGTCCCTTTTGAAAGAAACTCAGACTGTGTAAAACAACTGCGATATGAATATGTGCAGGTAAGCTATACTATCCTATCATAGGTACTGGATCTGGAAGTGTATGGTGCTACATTATATTAACTGATCCCCTGTCTTGTCGTACTGTGCTACATTGTTTTGTCTTGTCTTTTTCAGAGTCATATATAGTTTAAGTCGGAAGTTTACATACACTTTAGCCAAATACATTTAAACTCAGTTTTTCACAGTAAAAATTTTAAAAGTAAAAATTCCCTGTCTTAGGTCAGTTAGGATCACCACTTTATTTTAAGAATGTGAAATGTCAGAATAATAGTAATTATAATAGTAATAGTAATTATGAAATTGATTTATTTTATATCTTTCATCACATTCCCAGTGGGTCAGAAGTTTACATACACTTAGGTTGGGGTCATAAATTTTTTTCAACCACTCCACAAATTTCTTGTTAACAAACTATAATTTTGGCAAGTCGTTTAGGACATCTACTTTGTGCATGACACAAGTCATTTTTCCAACAATTGTTTACAGACAGATTATTTCACTTATTATTCACTGTATCACAATTCCAGTGGGTCAGACGTTTACATACACTAAGTTGACTGTGCCTTTAAACAGCCTAGAAAATTCCAGAAAATTATGTCATGGCTTTAGAAGCTTCTGATAGGCAAATTGACATCAGTTGAGTCAATTGGAGGTGTACCTGTGGATGTATTTCAAGGCCTACCTTCAAACTCAGTGCCTCTTTGCTTGACATCTTGGGAAAATCAAAAGAAATCAGCCAAGACCTCAGAAAAAACATTGTAGACCACCACAAGTCTGGTTCATCCTTGGGAGCAATTTCCAAACACCTGAAGGTGCCACGTTCATCTGTACAAACAATAGTACGCAAGTATAAACACCATGGGACCACGCAGCCGTCATACCGCTCAGGAAGGAGACACGTTCTGTCTCCTAGAGATGAATGTACTTTGGTGCGAGAAGTGCAAATCAATCTCAGAACAACAGCAAAGGAACTTGTGAGGATGCTGGAGGAAACGGGTACAAAAGTATCTATATCCACAGTAAAACGAATCCTGTATCGCCATAACCTGAAATGCCGCTCAGCAAGGAAGAAGCCACTGCTCCAAAACCGCCATAAAAAAGCCAGACTATAGATTGCAACTGCACATGGGGACAAAGATCATACTTTTTGGAGAAATGTCCTCTGGTCTGTTGAAACAAAAATAGAACTGTTTGGCCATAATGACAATCGTTATGTTTGGAGGAAAAAGGGGGAAGCTTGCAAGCCGAAGAACACCATCCCAACTGTGAAGCATGGGGGTGGCAGCATCATGTTGTGGGGGTGCTTTGCTGTTGTGGCACCTCCAACTTCTGACCAACTGGAATTGTGATACAGTGAATTATAAGTGAAATAATCTGTCTGTAAACAGTTGTTGGAAAAATTACTTGTGTCATGCACAAAGAATTGTCCTAACCGACTTCCCAAAACTATAGTTTGTTAACAAGAAATTTGTGGAGTGGTTGACAAACGAGTTTTAATGACTCCAACCTAAGTGTATGTAAACTTCCGACTTCAACTGTATCTATCAGCACTTCAC
Source organism: Salvelinus sp. IW2-2015 (assembly GCF_002910315.2). Classification (NCBI taxonomy): domain Eukaryota; kingdom Metazoa; phylum Chordata; class Actinopteri; order Salmoniformes; family Salmonidae; genus Salvelinus; species Salvelinus sp. IW2-2015. Next base: position 19,775,680 of record NC_036867.1, read on the forward strand.
TTTGCCAAGCAGTGAGGCTGCACGAGGTGAGATATAAGATGTGTGTTTCTTTGTGCAATTACCAGCTATGAAACAAAACAGCAGAAATGCTTTGAAAACAGCTACTGCAGAATTTTCCTGCTTTAAATCGCAACTCGCACATGTGCTCATACTTGAATTTTGACACATTTGCAAATGTGAATGTAATTGACGTTCTTACCCAGCAATACCTACATCGACCAACATTTGTTGGGTGGCGGGTGTTCATTTTATTTCCTGGATGCCCAGCCTACTCCACTAGATCTTCTCGCCAATGCTGCACATCTGTGGTCTCGCCTGATTTGTGTCGCCCCAGCCAGAAGGCACCAGCTATCTCTGCTAGCCCATCTCGCCTCTCCCAAGTGGCTGCCTACAGCGACAACAAGGCCAAGCCATTATCAATCCCTTTTCACCGGGGAGATCCCAAAGCCATACTTTTTTCATTCTGCACCAGGTCCCTTGGCAGAGAGGGCCCCACTAGCACATCCACCACCCACCAGCAACAAACACCAGACTGCCGACGATGACGTTACGCCCCACAATTCCATTCGCTGTGACATTACCTACCGGTCTCAAGATGGCAAAGCGTCTGCTCCCCCAGCTCCCTCTACTGGCCCATTGATGTAGGTTCATGTCCTGACACTTCCTGCTCCCCCTGCTGGCCAGGAGTTCGCCGACAACACATTTGTGTCTATGTTTTCCCCATCCCTGCTCCCTCTCCATGTTGTCTTCGTTGTTGTCCATGTTCTCATCCCTGTGCCTGCAGACCGACCACAAACAAATAGTCCCTCCCCAAATTATCCCATCTACCAATCTTCTTTCTAATATAATGGGTACAACAGCAGCCTCCCCCCTCTCCATCTCCTGCCTCATCACAGCTATGGATTGCTGCTTTCTGCTCCTAAGCCCACTACTTCCCCCTGCCGGCAGGCCACTCTCTCCCTCTCCCCGCTCTCTCTTTTTATCTGAACACAAGTACTCTTCCCATATCCCTGTCTCCCTCCTCTATCTTTCTTACCCGAACAAAGATTACGACCTGGCATTCGACACAGTCTTCCGGTGGTGCTCCCTCTGCTGGCCCGGAGGTCCTTTCCTGCTGCCTCATCCGGCTCTTCTCCCCCTGCTGGCCCCGAGGTCCGTTCGTGCTGCCTCTTCAGCCGCTGTCCCCCTTGCTGGCCCGGTGGTAACAGCCATCTCGTCCTCATGCCCGCAGGCCACAATTCCATCCCTCTTTACCCCCAGTGCAACCCGCAATATCCCCCACTACCATCACCAGCGTAACGCGCAACATCCTCTACCCCCCGCCTCCGTCCAACACATCAACAGCATCACTAGCCCAACCATCTCCCAGATCACCTGTGCTCCACCGGCAGATAGTCCAGGACCCAGCCGCAAGAGCCTTCGACCTGGCCACATGAGTCTTCGTTCCAGCCTTCTACCCGGCCTCATCAGACTTCGACCCGCCTTCTACACAGTCTTGTCCAATTCCCAACTTCCTCCTCATTATTCACTGAAGCCTGTTGACCCGGTTCACATCCAATGAGTGACGACGTGTCTCTCCATTCCATTACTTCGGACGGCCTCATACCGACAGTACAGATTTTTGGGGTACGGATTCTTGATCTTTAGCAACAATACCTCCCGGATCCCTACCTACCTCCACCACATGAGCACCAGTCTACTGTACCAGTCTGCCAGCAACCTTACGCCTTGGCCTGGTTCACAAGCAACGTAAATGTTCTACATACTGAACATCCACGTTATTGATCAAAAGTCTCCATGCCACCTTTCGCCACCCAACGAAATACAACAACAATTCAAGTCACCTTCAAGGAACCATCTAGCCTATATGGTCGATGTGTTCAAACTCACCAGCTGAAGAAGAATGGGTTCCCCGGTCAATCGAAGTGTGTCTCAAGGTTTCTTCCCTACAGGGACTTTTTACTTGTCATGCTGTCTCTCCAGAATTCCCCCTTCAAGTCCTGTTCTTCACAAGCTTTCTTCCTTCCAGGTAGTTTTCCTTGGTCATACTGACTCCAGGTTCTCCCCGCCGCATATAGTCCCTCACAAGGTTTCTCCCTTCTAGGGAGTTTTCCTTGCCCATGCAAGCTATCCGGCATCTCCCCCTTCAAGCACAGTTCCTCACAAGTTTTCTTCCTTCCAGGGAGTTTTCTGTGGTCATATTGACTCCACGTTCTCCCCTTTCACATTTAGTTCTATAATAGGTTTCTCTCTTCTAGGGAGTTTTCCTTGCCAAGGCACGTTATCTGGCATCACCCTCGTTGAGTCTAGTTACTTAAAAGTTTCTTCCTTCCAGGGAGTTTCCTTGCTAATGCTGGTTCTCTATCTCTACAGAATCGCTTCCTACCAAACTTCAACTGATACTGAATTATCACCACTTCCAACTCATTCGATTCTGCCCGTCACCCTGGCATCTCCTGCCAATGGTTCCATCTTCATCTTCGCCACACCCTCACCAAATCCGCCAATAGCTGCCTGATCACTCAGATAATCTCCCAGGCCGCTGGTCCCCCCCAAGCTTACCACAGCTACATCTGATGAACCCCACAAGATCTCCTTCAAGTCCACACTACCCTCTGTTCCGGGAATTATCATCCGGTAGTCCTGACTTTTTGGGGTCTGCACTGTACAATCAGCTGCCTCAAATAGGACTCCTTCACCAAACACCCAGAGTCCCATTCCCCACCTGATCCTGTCACTCCTCTATGACCACTCCACCATGACCTGAATCACTGTGCCACTCCAACATCAAGAGCAGCCTTCTCCTTCAGAACTTCAGACAACCACACCCCTCCACCAAGAGCACTCACTCTTTGTTGTCCTACTGACAACCATGTCCTCCACCAAGAGCACCCGCTTTTCATAAACTACACCACTCCACCAAGAGCGCCTGCTCTTCATTGTCCTACGGACAACCACACCCTTCTACCAAGAACTTCCACTCTTCACATAGTCTTACGAACGATCACGCCCCTCCACCAAGAGCACCCGCTCTTCATCATCCTTCGGACAACCCCACCCCTTCACCTAGTGAACTGACAGTTAATGCAGTTATTTTATTCTGATGATAGAACTCTGAACACATCAGTGTATCTTACCTGGTAAAATAAGGGTACAATAAAAATGTAATAAGAAATCTACATCTTGACTACTCTTACTGTGTCCATATTGCCTATTCCTATAGTATATTCAAATGCCAGTAAGGAAACGTTTGGCACAACAATACCATTTATGTCAGTAGAAAACTACTGTAACTAACCAGCAAACTACTGTACCTAGCCAGCAAGCTAGCTAGCAAAGCTATTGGAATGCAAACAGGCTAATTCATATAACTCTAACATAACACATTTATTTTCTTCTAAATATTAGTTAGCTGGCTAGCATTTATGAGGCCAGGAAATAGTGTCTCTCACATGCTAGGAATGTATGTCTTCCAACTTCAATACGAAAAGGTGCCTCTCGCTTCCAAATCAAAGGTTTTCGAGAGGCTTGTGGGTGGAATGTTGATGATGTTGCCCACTGTATGCGCTTTCAGTACCTTGATTGATCCATTCAATATATTCTCAATTGGCGCTGATGAAACTGTAATCTAAAGTGCATTATAGTGGCTTGAAAATAGAGGTGAATGCATATTCAATAGGAGTGTGTGCATTCATTTAGTTATTGAGCTTGTTTTGGGTGATTTCATGGGGCTACAGATGACAAACAATGTATTTCCCTTCCATTTGGGACATTTATTGTACTGAACAACAACATTTGCCTAGAAGTAGCTTAGTTTTTAAAAGTCTGCGCTGTCTCTTCAGCCAGTAATGACATCATTCACGAGGCAAGAGGGAGGCAGCCCAGAGTCAATTTTGCTGATGCAATAGATAATCTTTGGGAGAGACGTGAGAAAGAGACTGATTAAGTGAATGAATAAAGTTTAGGTGGAAAACAGCTTTGAAATCAGCATATATATACCAGATTTTAGCTGGCATTGGTAGGCATTTTTGACAAACTTTGCTTGCAATGGCAAAATTGCCATCTGTTTAAAGTAAATTTGAAGACATCATAATGACAGCAAAATGGATTCATACTAATTATTTAGCTGTGTTTCAAGGTGGAGAAATACATGGCCTCGGAGATTTGTGAGCAGTCCATCGCAGTCTCCATGATCAACCATGACGGTAAAATGATTAATGTGGCAGACATGCGGCTGATCGCCAAAGCACACATACAGAAATGGCGTACATTTGATCTGCTCATTGGTGGGAGCCCAAGCAATGACCTGTCCATTGTGAATCCATTGCGGAAGGGATTGTTTGAGGGGACGGGACAGCTGTTTGTTTTGTACTACCGGCTCCTGCACATCATGAAGCCCAAGGAGGAGGACCTGCGGCTGTTCTTCTGGCTCTTTGAGAACACGGAGTTCATGAAGAACCATGTTAAGGCCGACTTCTGCCGCTACTTAGAGTGTAACCCAGTTGTGGTGGATGCAGTGAAAGTGAGCCAACAGAGCATGCTACTTCTGGGGGAACAGCCTTAAGATCAACAAGCCCATCACAAAGGATTGCGACCTTCAGGATTGCATAGAGATTAGAAGAGTAGCTAAATTCACCAATGTTCGGACTGTCAACACAAACCAAAACTCAGTCAAGCAGGGCTCCCTGTCTCAGAGAAAGGCTTGGATGACAACTTGTGGATTACAGAATTAGATAAGATTTTAAATTGACCAAAACACTACACGGACGTAAAGAACATGAATCTCCAGCAAAGGCAGAAGGGGCTAGGGAAATCCTGTGACTCACCACCTCTTTGCTTCTATTTATCCTACGAACAGCTTTCCCCCTTCCCTTCCCAGCCACCAAGATGTTTAGCAGTTTACAGCTCCTCCGTGCTGTAGCCCTATTGAGTCACAACTCGATTCATACAATCATGTGAATCTCTATAGCAAAAATAGTCAACATAGGAAGAAATAAAGACAACATTGGTTTTATTTCAATTAAATGATGATTACAATGTAAAGTGAGACATTGATAATGTGGTTGCCCATCTTTTAAAAAATGGTTTCGAGTGTGCAGGTCACCACATCGCTGCAAGCAGGAGCGAGTCCCGTTGTCGTCCAAACATGTATAATTCTTGCTCTTCTATATATATGTGTGTATGTACAGGCACAGAACAGCAAGGACTTCAGTTATAACTTCGGTCGTCAAGCCCCAAAAAATGGGTGGCCACTGGCCAGACTATACTATCTATACCCTGTCTGCGGGGTCCCGATGAACATTTCTCCAATCACAGGGAATCTGAATAGACTCAGGGCGGAAACTTTTTGTTGCAGCCTGCAAAGTGTAAGCACTTTCCTGAGTACTCTACGGCATCCCGATAATCTTCTGACACGTTTTGGGAGAACATTTTGGGAGTGCTCTGCTCATTTGCGAGGCATGTCCCAGATTAATATGGTTTCAACCAATTAGCTACTCAAAAGGATTAATTTCCATTCTCTTATATTGGACGGGCATCATTTCACATTTGAACAAATAAACAGATAAAATCAAACTTCCTATGTTGACTATTTTTTATGCATGCACATATTTTGCCGGTCTGTTTCGGTAGAATCTAACAGCATATTTATCTCATGCTGAATGATTGAAACCTGCCATGTCAAAACCAAGCCTGTCCATGTAACAAGCAAGAAAAACCTAGCACTTTTCCTTTTTTGTCATATAGTAGGACATGCAGTGCATTCTAAATGCAATCAGTGCTTTAAATATCAAACTGGGTTATCGATAACAGAACTTATTAATGACATATATCAGGGAAGTTCTGTGGTGGAAGCAAAAAAAAAATGGTTGGGCTATTAAAGTGATATAACAGATGTTTTTTTGGGGGGGGACTAGCACTCACGAGCCAAAATGGGTCCCCAAAAATTATGTTTCACCTTATTGTTCTCGAGCCCTTTGTGTGCACAAAGGGCCCGATTCAGACTTGGGATAAGTAGACTTAAAATGGACTTAAGTCAACATTTTACTTAAGTCCATGTTGTCAATTTATCTCAAGCCAGAATGGGGCCTAAAGAAAAAAGAAAAAAAACTCTGGTGTGCATGTGAAGCAGGTTGGCATTTATTGAGATGACTCAAGTACTGGAGGCAGCTCTGGAGAGTGTCTCACTAGTTGGCACAGCCACAAAGTCATAGAATCTGTCTGTGCCGTTTAAGATTAGGGAGGACAATTTTTTTTCACCCAGCTCAATGTATCATCGATAGGTTTAGGCTACTACATGATACTCAAATTTTACCCACTGTACCAGTCAAAAGTTTGGACACACCTTCTCATTCCAGTGTTTTTCTATAATAGTGAAGACATCAAAACTATGAAATAACACATATAGTAAAGTATGTAGTAAACAAAAAAGTGTTAAACTAATCCTAACATATTTGAGATTATTCATAGCCACCCTTTTCCTTGATGACAGCTTTGCACACTTGCTCTTAATGTTCAGTATTCTTGATCTGGGTTCTACAATTGATTAGCACTATTCATTCTTTACCTTTATTTAACTAGGCAAGTCAGTTGAGAACAAATTCTTATTTGCAATGACGGCCTAGGAACAGTGGGTTAACTGCCTTGTTCAGGGGCACAATGACAGATTTTTACCTTGTCAGTTCGGGAATTCGATCTTGCAACCTTTACGGTTACTAGTCCAACGCTCTAACAACTAGGCTACCAGACGCCCTAACTATGCAGCGATTAGCATGTTAAACAAAGCTAAAGAATATAAAGTCCAAACAACATATCAAATGACTAAGAATAAAACAGGGAATATAAGACATCAAATGTACAGACAACACTCACTTTGGTCAATAACGTGAAATGTCAACTGTTAAAGCTGAAATATGCATAAGGGGAAACAATGCCACTGTTCACCCCAGTACATTTGTTATTGTTTTTGTTTTGTTGATGAAACGGAGGGGCATCCATCATCGGTGGTAGAAAAGAATCACAGTACATACTCTGCTGTTCTTTTGCGCTTGCAATGATGTCAGAGAAAAATAATCTGTGTTTGAAGTAACTTCTTTGTTGTTTTACTATCGCAAATGGACGTGGCAGTTTCACCATTACTGATTCCAGCTTTAACTTCATTTAATTAGTTAGGTACCAATACCAGAGAGGTTTTGGGTAAAACAACAGTTCCCGAGCGCAAGGCCTTCCGAATGCTGCACATGCTACACAAATGAATAAACAAAACCGTGGACTTGTCAAGTCACTCAATCACCCTCACATACAGTTGCATCTCTATTAACTACCCACAGTGATACTTGCACAAGGACAACCCTGAATTTTGGAACTGCAACTTCAAGCTCTTCCAACAGAATAGACTTATACGAGTATACAAACTGTTGGCTTTGTGTTGTGTTGCATAACTTATCAGGTCATGCAATTGAGGAATATAAAGTATTACAACATATTACTTCATGTCATTACTAAGCACTGAGAAGTGAGCCAATTTAGAGTTTGTCATCATCATCAACAAAGTTGCAACGTGTTCAGTCTTCTCTCGGGGCGATATGGACCTTATCAGTGTATATCCTCCATTTAGCCTTCAACAACAGAACACTTCCTGTTCATTGGCTAGAACGATACGAGCTGCAGAAAGCCCCCGAGGTGTGTGTTCGAATATGAGTTTGGATGTATCCATGTATTCTCTTTATCCAACGGAGGAAAGTATTTTATCGCAGGAAAGTTCTCTTAGAACACTTAATCGCCAGGCCATGTCCTTCACCAGGCTACGCTCCGCTGCTCACACGCTCTTCTTGCTGGTCTCAGGCAGACGGGGTTCGTGTCTGTACCTTTTGAAACATGGAATTTGTATACAGTACATTGGTTGATTACTTGTGAGCGTCCCCGGGCCAAGATTTTTAGGGGACACTTTGATTTATTTGAAGGTCTGCTTGTAAACTTCTTATAAAACAACGCTGTCTCACATGATTTGTTATGTGATTCCATCAGCAGCATACTTTTGCACAAATTATATGTGTGGGTATTTCACATATACTGTAAGTGCGTCTTGCACATACAGTAATAGGAAAATGTAAAATGTAGGCATACTAGTGAGTGGTTAAGGTTAGGAATCTAATACTAGAGCTTACCCAGGAAAATCTTCCACAAATTGACTTATTTGTGATAAACAGTGTTGCAGTACTCAAAAGAACCAACAAAGATTTACTTTTATCACTCAGGCTGCATTCCATGACGAACAGGACAGGTACACTTTCACATGACGCCTCCCTCACTCTGTACACCACCATGTTTTTCTGTGAGCTCATTATTGCCATATACCTCTTAGACCTATCTAGATTTTAAAGGAGAATTTTCATTTTTTGTGTTATAGAAGAACACCTTTTTTTTCTATTTCACTTGTTTTTGAAAAACTTACCTAAACCAGCGACTCATTTCCTCATCCTCGTTGTGCATTATGGGGGTTCTGAAAAAACATGAACAAACGTGCTCCAAAAACACCCAAAATACGTCTTTTTGGAAACTGAAAAGCTCTCAGTATAGTGATGCAGGGCTTTAGATGTTGTTCACATGGAATTGTGTCGTTCTGATCTTGATCGGCAATGATATGTTTCATTTTGTTGAGACTTTTGCAAGATTTGATTGAAAAAAATAATATAACTTCTCCTTTATTGTTACAGGTTTTCTAGCTAAGGTTTTGGGGATGGGGGTGAGGATGAGCTAAAACCATATGCTACGAACATCGCAGGTAATTCAATCCCAGTGTTTAGCACTTGTTTTTTAATTTAAAAAAATCCTGTTTTAACCCTGACCAAAACTTTAACCCTAACCTTAAATCAGTTGTAATTAATGACTAAACTTAACCATTGATGTTAGTTTCAGTTTCACTCTTGCTCAGTTTTACTGACAGCTGACAACATGCTCCATAGTTAAAAGGGCAACACACTCCATAATCTCTGTTGCCTGTAAGTTACGACAACTATCTCCGTTTACCTTAGATGTTGTGTTGTGTTATATAGACTCACTGACCCCTAGACCTCACATGGATGCATACATGTAACGGATGACAAAAAACGGTAACTGTAATCCATTACATTATCTTCTAAAAATATTATAATCAGATTACATATACTTTTGAAAAAACAGATTGTTACTTTAGGATTACTTTTAAAGTTGGTTTTCTCTGACATTCAAATCAGCATTGAAAAAGGCACACGTTTAATAAGGTTGTTCCACCTGTACAAGTCTGGCCACAAGTAACATACCACTACTATGATGACAACAAATGTGTTTGATGGATTGTGGGAAAAGAGTGGGCTACAGTCCAAGCTGTCTTCCAATGGTGGCACTGCTGTTGGCATCCAAAGATTATCCAACTTGAATAAATGCTTGGAAGTAAGGAAGACAGCCGTGGTATAGCCTATGGGCGATACGGAAACTTATTATTGATATCTAGATAGCTTATTGGTATGAAATGTGAATCACATTTCTGTTCGCTCATTTAGCTATTTGCGCCTTACGGATTGTGGTTGTTGTGGATGGCTGTTCACAAATATTTATGTGTATTATAACCCAATAATGGTTAAATTGAAGAAGTTTAAGCTCCCTATCAATCCTAGGTCCAAGAGGCTTCTAAACAGCTTCTACCCCCAAGCCATAAGACTCCTGAACATCTAATCAAATGGCTACCCAGACTATTTGCATTGCCCCCCCTCCCTCTTTTACGCTGCTGTTCACTTTAATAAATGTACCTACATGTACATATTACCTCAATGACCTCGACTAACTGGTGCCCCCACACATCGACTCTGTACCGGTACCCCCTGTATATAGCCTCGCTGTTGTTTCATTTTTGCTGCTCTCTAATGATTTGTTACTTTTATTTCTTATTTCTTATTTTTACATGTTTTGTTATTTTTCTTTTTGAAAGTTAAAAATAAATACTGTATATATTTTTAAACTGCATTGTTGGTTAAGGGCTTGTAGGTAAGCGTTTCACTGTAAGGTCTACTACACCTGTTGTATTCGGCACATGTGATAAATAATATTTGATTTATACACGTCAGCTACTACAGCAGGTGAAATCAGTGCAACACTTAACAAGGAGCTGCAGTTAGTTTAAGAATGGGTGGCAAGGAATTAGTTAGTGCTAAATATTTCTACAAATAAAAGCATTGTAATAAATTTTGTGGAATTCGAGCAGGTTGAGGTGACTAAACTGCTTGGAGTAACCCTGGATTATAAACTGTCATGGTCCAAACATGTTGATACAACAGTAGCAACAGTAGCCCCCCCCCCTTTTACACCGCTGCTACTCTCTATTGTTATCTTCAATGCATAGTCACTTTAATAACTCTACCTATCTGTACAGTACATATTACCTCAACTAACCGGTGCCCCCGCACATCGACTCTGTCCCGGTACCCCCTTGCATATCATCTCGCTATTGTTATTTTACTGCTGCTCTTTAATTACTTGTTACTTTTATTTCTTATTCTTATTCTTTTTTTTTTACTACATTGTTGGTTAGGGGCTCGTAAATAACCATTTTACTGTAAGGTCTACACCCGTTGTAGTCAGCGCATGTGACTAATAACATTTGATTTGATTTTAATCATTGCCATTGAGACAAGTGAACAGCAGTGAAAAATGTCTTCTTGCAACAGCTCCATGGTGTAGATCCTCCCATAGTGCCTAAACTCACCCATTCTATTGTGCTCTACACTGTGAAAAACAAGTTTAATTTAAGAAGAGGGCTTTTATTGCTCATTCGTGCTGATTCAAAACCAAAAAACCCCATAGACTCACTTTTTCTATACTTAAAGGGTCAATCTGTAGTTGCTACATTCATTTTTGGACTTATACATTAATAATACATACTCATTGATTCTTGAAGAATATAACTTATGAGCTTAGTTCAACTGTCACACACCACGAGAACTACAAATATACAGCGTCTTCAGAAAGTATTCATACCCCTTGACTTTTTCCACATTTTGTTGTGTTACAGCTGGAATTTAAAATGGATTAAATTTAGATTTTATGTCACTGGCCTACACACAATAACCCATAATGTCAAAGTGGAATTATGAGTCAATAAGTATTCAAACCTTTTGTTGTGGCAAAAATATTCCAAAACATGTACCGTTTGCCGATAAGGCACCAAAGTTAAACTGCAAAAAAAAAATGGTAAAGAAATTAACTTTATGTCCTGAATGAATAACGTTATGTTTGGGGCAAACCCAACACAACACATCACTGAGTACCAGTCTTCATATTTTCAAGCTTCATCATGTTATCGGGTCATCTGCAAGGACCAGGGAGTTTTTTAGGGTTAAAAGAAAGGAATAGAGCTAAGCACATGTAAAATCATAGACGAAAACCTGGTCTGCTTTCCAATAGACACTGGGAGACAAATTCAACTTTAAGCAGAACAATAACCTAAAACACAATGCAAGATATACACTGGAGTTGCTTACCAAGATGACTTAAATCGGCTTGAAAATCTATGGCAAGACTTGGAAATGGGGGGGGGATAAGTTGTTCGTATCAACTGCATTATAATAAATCCAGTGGTGTAATTGGAGGGTAAACACAGTTTTTGGCACCCAAAATTCATTTGAAAGTATAGGAATATATACTTTTTTCACCGTGACGGTCGATCAGAGTTTACACACCTATTATTTTACCACTACTACACTGATTAGATCCCAAGCTTTTTTGTGCTTGTGCTATAAATAACTCTCTTTTCTGTCACAAACACATGCATACACACACAAATGTACTCAAAATGTAATATGTTATTCTAACAGCATAAAGTTTTATAGGAATATAATTTTATCAAAGAAAGTCTATTTCTAAGACTCTGTATAATAAGCTACTAGCAAACATTGTGACAACCAACCCCATACTGTGTGACATCCAACCCCTAGAGAGGGGACAGAGTGTATTAGGTTGAAATGGGGACCCTTTTTATCCTCATATCTTACTCCAACATGGAGTTATAAGCAATCAAACGCCTTGATATTTCTCCTAATATTGAAAAGAGTCTCGTAAGATATACTGGTGCTGAGAAATACACACAAGACTAAAGTGTGACAACCAACCCCGGACTCCTCTAGTTGCCATTGGCCCTGTCCTCACCCTGCACCGAGAGACTCAACAATGGGGCAACGTCAGTGGCTGACCCTGGCCCCACACTAACTTTGTGCGGAGCGTCTCATGGGAATGGCGAGGCAGGAGAGTGCTATGTCAAGGCTGCCCCGAGCTTAATCTCCTGCCAAGGATCATTTAGAAGTGTTGATTTTAAGGGGTGGGAGAGAAAACAAGACAGCTATACTTTTTGTTCCTTGGGAAAAAAAATATGGTTTTGAGGCAGCAAACACATGATCCAACATAATCATAAGCGGACTTTTGGTTTCAAGGCTGAGAACGGCATATCGCCACAATTGTCGATGTGGGCAGATTTTGTTTGGTCTGCAAATTTAACAATATAGGAGAGGTGAGTGTTAGATTGGAAATCTAACACTCACCTCTTTGTTTATTGAATAAAAATGAGAGTGAATAATATAATAATAACCTCCCCAGTCCCCACACATCATATTTCTCTCCTCTGCTCTCTCTACACACATACAGTTAAACACACTGACACATAGTTGCACGCTGCATGTTCAAAGTGCCGTGCTGCCTACTTGCGATTGTTGCACTGATAGCTGACATAAGAAGCTTTCGTGAGGGATGAGAGCGGCAGGTTGCTGCAGGTTAACACAACCGCTCATGTGGTTCTGTCAGGTTCGACAGTGAACCAGCCAAAGACCATCAATCACACGCTCCCAGTGTGATGAAAGCTTGACGGCTCCAATGCATTCTTTCCCAAACAATCCAGAGCACACATTGGCAGCACAAGACACAGGTGTTTGCCATTTATCTTGCCGTTTACTGATAATCATGGCAGAGCAACATTTTATGAGTTAAATGAAATTCACCATAGTACACTGTGTTGATCTTGTACCCCGATGTTCTCTATTCAAGGTGATTTTTGGAAACAATCGAGAGTTCCTGGAAAGGGTTCTTTCCCCTGGCAGTTCTATCAACCTGGTTCAACCCTTTAAAATGAATTGTTAAAATAAAATGAACTAATATTGACATGGTATTTTCACTTTGAGTTCTTTGAGATTCTAACACAAACGTCACTATGTGGAATTGGTACCAGCTAGTTATCAATCGTGTTGAATTATTTGCTGTTAGTACCAGAAAGTATCTATTGTTATCACAGTTTCTTTTTTAAAGTAATGTGGGCTGTAAAATAACATGTTACAGGTTTTGCTATGGATTAGTTTGCGACAATTTAAATGAGCATTGCAAATCAATATATATATTTTTTTACAAGTATCCATTTGCCTCTACTTAATTATAAACAGGTGTCGCATTCCTAAACTCTAGCCGCCTTCCCGAGACCAGGACCTGTGTGCAGACTTTTTCATTTCCTGGTTCGCTATCATTTTACGCTTTTGTCCGAGAGAGCCGTCAAAATAGGATTATGGTCTTAATAAAAAATGATTTCAAAGCTGAGGATTTCATTCCCATGAGAGGGATATGGCTAGTATATTACTTCAGTGTGTAAGACCTACATCACTATTCCTCTATGCAGTGAGAAAACCACAAGACGGATCCAACAGAAAGAATGTCTCGTTCAAAGACGTTGGCGTAGCCACGTCTCTCTCTGAATAGGCGTTGAGTTTAAAGTCTTTGTAGCGTAAATAGACTGCCGCTTTCCATACAGTATCTAGAGAGGGGAAACGAACACAAATTAACTTAGCGCTTTGGGCAGATAGGAAATTAAATCAATTGGATCCATAGCATGTAGCGTTTATCATTTCTTAATTTTTTATTGTACAGTATCTCTAAGTGACTTAATTGTTCCATTACACAATTACAGACATATTCATTTCAAGACAAATTATTATCAATAGTCCATTACATCATTTGGCAGCCCTTATATGGAAATGAGTTTTGAGTTTTGATGTGCTTAAGTCTAAACACATTACAATTATAAATGAGTTTTGAACTACCACACATATACATGAATGGGAGAACACAAAGAACCTATGATAGTGAGCCAGGTATGGTCTGCAATTGTCAATGATGCTGTGTTAGGAAAATTCCAGTGGACCATTAACAAAACACTGAAGTAGAACCACTTCTCCCTTCAACAAGGAGTTCCGACCATGGTCTTTGATATAACTTGGAAGAGCATGCACTGTTAAAGAAAGTCCTTGAATATAAAGCAAGAAACATTGTTTTTGAGGAGTGCCCATTTAATAGTGAAAACATTTGAAATGGTGTTTTTTACATTGGAAAAAAGTACAGACACAAATCTATAGCATACACTGCAGTTGAGGAACAATGGGACAGTAATTCTGCTTTGAAAGTTGATAAACATGTAACCTCACTTTTGAGAAAATATCATTTGAATGTTTTGGTACCTACTGGAGAGCTCTTCTTTGTCTACACCCATTCAGCATTGTTCACACCCTCTTAAGCTTTAACCCCGTACCATCTCTTTCAGGGTTGATCTGAGCGTTCTGTCCTAACAACAACAGTCAAGCACCCAAGATAACTGGCTAACATTGGCTAGCTTGCTAGCTACTACCAGGCACAAACAGCTCACTGACCATTTTACCTGCCTGAGCAGAGCTGGTTAGGCTATTGTGTTATCCAGAGCGTTGGTGACCGCAACTGTGATGCTGGCAACAATTTATATTTTTTTGCCAACGTTTACTGACACAGGCCATATTCAATGGGTGTTGAGTGTTCGTAAATTTGACAGATATTCTGCGCTCTGGCACACTCAGACGAGTGTGCTCTGAAAACGGAGTAGATAGTCAGAGCTAATTTACCAGCTATGTCTATCAACAGTTGTCGCAGTGACATTCTTTTGTTAAGAGATGTAGTTAGCTAGCTAAGGTAAACAATGAACCATACTCCCAACTCATGGCCTTACTACCCTGCATGAATCTGCAGGTAGCTAACCAACCAGGGTCAATGTTAGCTAGCTAATATAACTAGCAAAGCAAATGGCTCTGAGATACAAATAATAAGATCATACACGTAATGTTAGCTAGTGAGCCAGCCAGTTAACGTTAGCTAGCTAACTAACAATACACTTTTTATGACTTTCTGTCAAAATTAGGAACGTATAATATCTGAAAATGTAGCTAGCTAGACTATTTTACCTGTATACATCATGGATGGACGCTTCTCCCTGTCATGGATGCCATGGTTGCCCTTAGTTTAAAGATGTAATCCGGAGAAAGGTGTTTTCTCCATCTCCTTTGCTATCATACTCTATTTACACTGGTTTCAAAACTCTGTCATCCAGAAAGTGGAGAGCAACACTTATGTAGTTCTACTGCGCGATATACACTGCTCCAAAAAATAAAGGGAACACTAAAATAACACATCCTAGATCTGAATGAATGAAATATTCTTATTAAATACTTTTTTCTTTACATAGTTGAATGTGCTGACAACAAAATCACACAAAAATTATCAATGGAAATCAAATTTATCAACCCATGGAGGTCTGGATTTGGAGTCACACTCAAAATTAAAGTGGAAAACCACACTACAGGCTAATCCAACGTTGATGTAATGTCCTTAAAACAAGTCAAAATGAGGCTCAGTAGTGTGTGTGGCCTCCACGTGCCTGTATGACCTCCCTACAACGCCTGGGCATGCTCCTGATGAGGTGGCGGATGGTCTCCTGAGGGATCTCCTCCCAGACCTTGACTAAAGCATCCGCCAACTCCTGGACAGTCTGTGGTGCAACGTGGCTTTGGTGGATGGAGCGAGACATGATGTCCCAGATGTGCTCAATTGGATTTAGGTCTGGGGAACGGGCGGGCCAGTCCATAGCATCAATGCCTTCCTCTTGCAGGAACTGCTGACACACTCCAGCCACATGAGGTCTAGCATTGTCTTGCATTAGGAGGAACCCAGGGCCAACCGCACCAGCATATGGTCTCACAAGGGGTCTGAGGATCTCATCTCGGTACCTAATGGCAGTCAGGCTACCTCTGGCGAGCACATGGAGGGCTGTGCGGCCCCCCAAAGAAATGCCACCCCACACCATGACTGACCCACCGCCAAACCGGTCATGCTGGAGGATGTTGCAGGCAGCAGAACGTTCTCCATGGCGTCTCCAGACTCTGTCACGTCTGTCACGTGCTCAGTGTGAACCTGCTTTCATCTGTGAAGAGCACAGGGCGCCAGTGGCGAATTTGCCAATCTTGGTGTTCTCTGGCAAATGCCAAACGTCCTGCACGGTGTTGGGCTGTAAGCACAACTCCCACCTGTGGACGTCGGGGCCTCATACCACCCTCATGGAGTCTGTTTCTGACCGTTTGAGCAGACACATGCACATTTGTGGCCTGCTGGAGGTCATTTTGCAGGGCTCTGGCAGTGCTCCTCCTGATCCTCCTTGCACAAAGGCGGAGGTAGCGGTCCTGCTGCTGGGTTGTTGCCCTCCTACGGCCTCCTCCACGTCTCTTGATGTACTGGCCTGTCTCCTGGTAGCGCCTCCATGTCTGGACACTACGCTGACAGACACAGCAAACCTTCTTGCCACAGCTCGCATTGATGTGCCATCCTGGATGAGCTGCACTACCTGAGCCACTTGTGTGGGTTGTAGACTCCGTCTCATGCTTCCACTAGAGTGAAAGCACCGCCAGCACTCAAAAGTGACCAAAACATCAGCCAGGAAGCATAGGAACTGAGAAGTGGTCTGTGGTCACCACCTGCAGAACCACTCCTTTATTGGGGGTGTCTTGCTAATTGCCTATAATTTCCACCTGTTGTCTATTCCATTTGCACAACAGCATGTGAAATGTATTGTCAATCAGTGTTGCTTCCTAAGTGGACAGTTTGATTTCACAGAAGTGTGATTGACTTGGAGTTACATTGTGTTGTTTAAGTGTTCCCTTTATTTTTTTGAGCAGTGTATATATAAAAAAAAGCAGCGTTAGACAGGATTACCTACACATCCTGACCAGCTCAAGTAGACAGAAGCGAGCTATATGGCAGACCAATCCAAACTCATCTCTCGGGATGTCCAGCCCACTCATTATCTCAGCCAATCATGGCTAGCGGGAAGGTTGCTGGCTTTTTCTGTGGCTAAACCAACTAGGCTCGTAATTGAACCATTTTATTAATATTTAAAGATGGCATACACGTTTGTTATACATTTTTATTTAACCTTTATTTAACTAGGCAAGTCAGTTAGGAAAAAAATCTTATTTACAATGACGGCCTACAGCGGCCAAACCCAGGCGACGCTGAGACAATTGTGCGCAGCCCTATGGGACTCCCAATCACGGCCGGTTGTAGTGACACTGAGATGCAGTATCTTAGACCGCTGCACCACTCGGACCCCAAGGAACATGAAAGTTCACATATTCCAGAAAGCATTGCTGCCCAAAAAATGTTACGTTCAAATGGCTCTCCTGTGAAATAGTGACCCACGACAGTTTCCAGAAACGAGTCACATATTTACAAACAGTACACTATGGAATTTTACTAAATATCTGCGCGAGCCTGCATCATCACCTGGATATAATAGAGCTGCTAAAAGCCTTTACCTTTACCATAAATAATTTGTTCTGCACTCAATATATTGGGTGAAAGTAAAAGAACACATCATCCCAGAGGATATTGACAGCTACGTCATTGACATTCATTGTCATATTCAATTGATTCTATAAATGCCTTGGGCAAAGAACAACCGGTGTCATATTTGTCCGTAGTTCTAGGAATATTCCAGTCTTTGACATCTCAACAGTGTTCTTTTGGAGTTAAAAGAGCTCACAATGACTCCATCTAATTATGACGTGACTAACAAAAGGCCAGATGCTCATTTATTAATGTGTGAATAAACACAACAGCAGGTTCCTACTACCTGAACTTTATAAAAGCATGCATCATCATTATAATCGCCATTATGGATTTGACTAGTCTATGCTTTTCATCGATAGTAAATGGTTGACATTTCCTCCTAACGCTTTCTTTGAGGGTCATTAGCAAAGGTGGTTGAGGCGGAAGACGGAAGATATTAGAGAAGCAGAAAGGTGACGTGCATGGGAGACTTACATAACTTTCCAGATAAATCTGAATGAAATAACACATTTCATTGTCAAAGTGACTCTGTAATTGGGCTCGTAGTTCCGGTACAAAACCCATGGAAACTATAACCTGGAGTCGTGGAACGTGATGTTCTCTCTTCTCTTCCACCTGGGGGAAGCTGACATCTCACCCATTCAAGAGGTTCTGACTCACCATGGGGGCTGAGCTCTCAGAATAGGTGGAGATTGATTGGCATGATGGCATTTCACAGAAGAAGCAGGGGAGAACTGATCATTAGCTTGGTGATGAGCGTGGTTGCGTATTATCCTACCATAAAAAAATGAAGACTGATTACTTGGGCCTGTTTGATTGGAGTCTCGGATCCTTGCAAGACTGCTAGCTCAGTGGTGGTGGGCAAGAAGTTAAATTGGAATTTGAATGACTTCAAAGAATGAGCCAATGCAGCAGACATTTTGCATGAGGGGATTGGGGGTGCATGCAGGCCAGGAGATGGAAAATCATGGTATTTCTTATTCCTACTTAGCCAACCTACTGCTAACTCATTATTTATACAGTATAATCAAATTATATTAGATTGATTTTCCTTTTGATCAAATATATCAAATCAAATAAATGTTTCTTTATCACATGCGTCGAATACAACAGGTGTAGGTAGACCTTACCATGAAATGCTTACGTACAAGCCCTTAATCAACAATGCAGTTAAAAAAAAATTGTTAAGAAAATTACTAAATAAACTAAAGTAAAAAATATTAAATAAAATAAAAAGTAACACACTAAAATAACAATAACGAGGGTGTATATAGGGGGAGCGCCACCGAGTCAATGTGCGGGGGTACAGGTTAGTCGAGGTAATTTGTACATGTAGGTAGGGGTAAATTGACTATGCATAGATAATAAACAGCAAGTAGAAGCAGGATTAAATTAAAGGGGGGGGGGGGGGTCAATGGAAATAGTCTGGGTGAGCATTTGATTAATTGTTCAGCAGTCTTATGGTTTGGGGATAGAAGCTGTTAAGGAGTGTTTTGGTCCAAGACTTGGCTCTCCGGTACCGCTTGCCGTGTGGTAGCAGAGAGAACTTCAGTGACCAGGGTCTTTGACAATTTTTGGTGCCTTCCTCTGACACCACCTAGTATACAGGTCCTGGATGGCAGGAAGCTTGGCCCCAGTGATGTACTGGGCGGTACGCACTACCCTCTGAAGTGCCTTATGGCAGTTGCCATACCAGGTGGTGATGCAACCGGTCAGGATACTCTTGATGGTGCAGCTGAACTTTGAGGATCTGGGGACCCTCAGGGGTAAAAGGGGGAAAAGGTGTTGTCGTGCCCTATTGACCATGATAGTTTGTTGGTGATGTGGACACCAAGGAACTTTAAGCTCTCGACCCACTCCACTACAGCCCTGTCAATGTTAATTGGGGCCTGTTTACGCCCTCCTTTTCCTGTTGTCTACAATCAGCTCCTTTGTCTTGCTCACATTGAGGGAGATGTTGTTGTCCTGGCACCACACTGCCAGGTCTCTGACCTCCTCCCTATAGGCTGTCTCATCGCTGTCGGTGATCAGGCCTACCACTGTTATGTCATCGGCAAACTTAATGATGGTGTTGGAGTCGTGCTTGGCCACGCAGTCATGGGTGAACAGGGAGTACAGTAGGGGACTAAGCACACCCCCCCGAGGGGCCCCAGTGTTGAGGATCAGAGTGGCAGATGTGTTGTTGTCTACCCTTACCACCTGGGGGCGGCCCGTCAGGAAGTCCAGGATCCAGTTGCAGAGGGAGGTATTTAGTTCCAGGGATCTTAGCTTAGTGATGAGCTTTGTGGGCGCTATGGTGTTGAATGCTGAGCTGTAGTCAATGAACAGCATTCTCACATAGGTGAGATTTGGGGCGTTGGGGCGGTATGCGAATTGGAGAGGGTCTAGGGTTTCCGGGATGATGGTGCTGATGTGAGCTGTAACCAGCCTTTCAAAGCACTTCATGGCTACTGACGTGAGTGCTACGGGGCAGTAATACTTTAGGCAGGTTACCTTCGCTTTTTTTGGCACAGGGACTATGGTGGTCTGCTTGAAACATGTAGGTATTACAGACTCGGTCAGGGAGAGGCTGAAAATGTCAGTGAAGACACTTGCCAGTTGGGCCGCACATGCTTTGAGTACACATCGTGGTAATCCGTCTGGCCCCACGGCTTTGTGAATGTTGACCTATTTAAAGGTCTTACTCACATCGGCTACGGAGAGCGTGATCACACAGTCATCCGGTACATCTGCTTCAGTGTTGCTTGCCACGAAGCAAGCATAAAAGGCATTCAGCTCGTCTGGTAGGCTCACGTCACTGGGCAGCCGGGCTGGGTTTGCCTTTGTAGTCCGCAATAGTTTGCAAGCCCTGCCACATCTGAGCATCAGAGCCGGTGTAGTATGATTCAATCTTTGCCAGTTTGATTGTTCGTCTAATGGCATAGCAGGATTTCTTATAAGTATCCGGATTAGTGTCCCACTCCATGAAAGCGACAGCTTTAGCCTTTAGCTCGGTGCGGATTTTGCCTGTATTCCACGGCTTCTGGATGAGATATGCACGTATGGTCACTATGGGGACGATGTCGTCGATGCACTTATTGATAAAGCCGGTGAATGAGGTGGTATACTCCTCAATGCCATTGGATGAATCCCGGAATGTGCTTGCAAATCAGTCCTGTAGTGTAGCATCCACGTGATCTGACCACTTCCGTACTGAGCGTATTTTTGATTGTAAGCAGGAATCAGGAGGATAGAATTATGGTCAGATTTGCCAAATGGAGGGAGAGAGAGAGCTGGAGCAAAAGGTAGTCTAGAGTTTTTTTCCCTCTGATTGCACATCTGATATGACGGTAGAAATGAGGTAAAATGGATAAAAATGTCTGCATTGAAGTCCCCGGCCACTAGGAGCGCAGCTTCTGGATGAGCATTTTGTTGTTTGCTTATGGCCTTATACAGCTCGTTGAGTGCGGTCCTAGTGCCAGTATCGGTTTGTGGCGGTAAATAGATGGCTATGAATAATATAGATGAAAACTCTTGGTAATGTAGATAGTGTGGTCTACAGCTTATCATGAGGTACTCTACCTCAGGCGAGCAATACCTCAAGACTTCTTTAATATTAGACATCACCCACTAGCTGTTATTGACAAATAGACACACACTCCCGCCCCTCTTTTTACCAGATATAGCTGCTCTGTCCTGCCAGTGCATGGGAAACCCAGCCAGCTCTATATGATCCGTATCGTCGTACAGCCATAACTTGGTGAAACATAAGATATTATAGTTTGAATGTCCTGTTGGTAGGATAGTCTTAATCTTAGATCATCCAGGTTATTTTCCAATGATTGCACGTTAGCCAATAGTACGGATGGTAGTGGTGGTTTACTCACTCGCCTACGAATTCTCACAAGGCACCCCGACCTTCACCCCCTTTTTCTCAGTCTTTTTTTCACGCGAATGACAGAGATTTGGGCCTGGTCTCGAGAAAGCAGTATATCCTTTGCGTCGGACTCATTAAAGAAAAAATCTTTGTCCATTTCGAGGTGAGTAATCACTGTTCTGATGTCCAGAAGCTCTTTTCGGTCATAAGAGACGGTAGAAGCAACATTATGTACAAAATAAGTTACAAAAAATACGAAAAAACGAACGAAATAGCACATTTGGTTAGGAGCCCATAAAACGTCAGCCATCTCCTCCGGCGCCATTTCATTGCAACACTATTTAACCACAACATTCTTCTGCAAATGTTCCTTTGCTAAGTGAGCGCTCATGCTTCAATAAAGGTTGACTTGGTAAATTGTTCCATTTATTTGTTTTTATCCAAAGCCAAGCTGACCTCATTCTTATTTGGTATGAGATGGTAATTAGTAGAGGACAGGCTTAATCCATGGGTTGCAAAGTGGAACATTGGCTGTTCAAGTCTGATATGGGGCTCTCGATTATGTCTTTTACCTTCGGTTTTGTTTCGGTTTCAGAATCAGAGAAGGTTTTTTGTGTTTTAACCTTACCATTACGACCCCTTATTCTACTCCTATCCCTAACCCTAAAATAATGGGCTTGATTAATGACCTAACCTTAAAGTTGAGATAAGCATAAGGTGAAACAGCGCCACTGGTCACCCCAGGCGCATTTGTTATTGTTTTAATGGGGAGCAGAGGAGCATCCTGCATCGCGGGAAAAACAATCATAGTACATTTGGTCGACAGTGATTTTATTTGTTCTCATGTAATGATCATTACAAGTGTTCCCATGTCTGTAGTCCCAGTTTTTCACATTTCGTTGCATCACAAAGTGGGATTGAAATAGATTTAATTGTGATGTTTTTTTGTCATTGATCTACACAAAACACTCCAAAACCTCAAAGTGAAAATAATTTATAGAAATGTATAAAAATGAAATAACTACAACATAGTCGTTGCAGAATTATTTACTCACTTAGTTTAGGCATGCATAAATTAATTCAGGAGTAAAGTTTGGCTTAACAAATCACATAATAAGTTACATAGACTCACTCTGTGTGAAATAATAGGAGTTAGTGTGAATTTTGAATGACTACCTCTTCGTCTGTCCTCCCTAAATCATCTGTAAGGTTCCTTAGTCAAGTATTCAATTTCAACCACAGGTTCAACTGCAAAGATCAGGGAGCGTTTCGAAAGCCTCATAAAGAAGGTTAGTGATTGGTAGATGGGTAACAGTAACAAATAAAACATTGAATATCTCTTCTTTAATCAAGTCAAGTTAATACTTATGCTGTGAATGATGTATTAAACCACCAACACACATCAAAGATACAGTCGTCCTTCAGAACTGAGCTGCAGGATATCAGGGATGTCACCATGAGGCCATTGGTGATTTTAAAACAGCTACAGAGTTCAATGGCTGTGATGGGAGAAAACTGGGGCTGGAACAATAACATTGTAGTGAAAATAAGAATACAAATATACAGAAAAATATTCCAAAACATACATCAAGGCACTAAAGTAATATTGCAAAAAAGAAGGAATACACTTTTTGGCCTAAATACAAAGCCTTATGTTCAGAGCAAATCCAACGCAACACATCTCCTTATTTCAAGCAAGGTGGTGGCTGCATCATGGTATGGAAATGCTTGATCTCGGCAAAACCTGTACATGTACATGTACATAACATACAGTTGAAGTCGGAAGTTTACATACACTTTCGTTGGAGTCATTAAAACTTTTTCAACCACTCCACACATTTCTTGTTAACAAACTATAGTTTTGGCAAGTCGTTTAGGACATCTACGTTGTGCATGACACAAGTCATTTTTCCAACAATTGTTTACAGAAGGATTATTTCACTTATAATTCACTGTATCACAATTGCAGTGGGTCAGAAGTTTACATACATTAAGTTGACTGTGCCTTTAAACAGCTTGGAAAATTTCAGAAAATTATGTCATGGCTTTAGAAGCATCTGATAGGCTAATTTACATAATTTGAGTCAATTGGGGGTGTACCTGTGGATGTATTTCAAGGCCTACCTTGACAACAACTACTTAAAGGTCTCAGAGCGAGTGACATCACCGATTGAAACGCTATTAGCGCGCACCACCGCTAACTAGCTAGCCATTTCACATCGGTTACACTCACCCCCGTTTGACATCCTACTTTTCCGCAGCAACCAGTGATCCGGGTCAACAGCATCAATGTAACAGTTTAGCTTCCGTCCCTCTCCTCGCCCATTCCGGTGCTCGAACCAGGGACCCTCTGCACACATCAACAACTGACACCCACGAAGCATCGTTACCCATTGCGGCCCATCAAGGGGAACAACTACTTCAGGTCTCAGAGCGAGTGACGTCACCGTTTGAAACGCTATTCGCGCGCACCACCGCTAACTAGCTAGCCATTCACATCGGTTACATTAGGTCACGTGATTAATTTTGTATGTGGTTTCCAAGAAACAAGGGGTGTCTCAACTAACCATTTGGCTCAGCTTACCCCACCCACCCCTAGTGCTCCTGGTCTGGGACTGGGATAAGGGGAACATCTTTATTGGGAGGAAGCTGCCACAGATGGCAAAGTGATAGGCTTCGGTACAACGAATTTCCCAAAATGTTTTGGACATAGTTACACATTCGACCATAACCTCGACCTTTGAGCACCACAGAGGCTTATATTACAATCCCAGGCCAAATGTGGAGATTCACATCAAGATATAGGCCTATAACAGATGTTTTATCTTTTTCAGATTTGCAGTTTTATAAGATGTCAATTCAAACCATTACACCTGTTTGGGGAGAAACTAGGAGAGAGGAAGGAGGAAGTACAGTATATTTCAACTGTTTGATCCCAGCCCAGTCCAGCCCAGCCTGCCTCCAGCGAAATACCTAAACCCTCCCTGAAGTTTTGGGAAACAAACAAGTGACCCTCCCCAAAACCCCCTATAATAATTAAAACAAAGTGGATAGCATGTCTACCGTTTACTCTCACTTCTTGGACAGACCAGAGCATTAGATATGCAGTTTTAGAAACTGTTCTTCATCCTGTAAGCAAGAGGGCTGCGGGCCAGAAGGTTGTCGGTTCGCAGACCACCGTGGACAAGAGTAGGGGTGGAAATATCACCTTTATACTAAAAGCATTGCATAAATCGTTCATCATAATTGCTGGTCTGAGAAAACAATGTCTTTGTAAAGATTTCATGCAATTCTACGTCATTTTACATATTAGGAAAATATTTTTTATTGCCACTCAAATTATTGAAATTACAGGCTAAGAATGGATCTAGAGATAGGACTATGTGTTCATTTTAGCATATTTCTCCAATGTCAAATCAGTGTGTCTTGTTTGCAACAAAACTGTCCCTGTTTGGAAATAATTAAATCTGAGACGTCATTAGGAATCTGCACATTGTACTTTCAAAAGTTAGGCCTACCTTTCCACCCCAGAGAGAGTAGGCATACAGACACAGAAACATGTAAGCTTTACCTGCTGGCTACTCCTCTTCTTCTCAACCCAACGAGTTGTTTCCCTAAAAGCTATCTAGGTTTAAACATCTTCTATTGTACAGAAAGTGAATAGCTTAAAACCTCTACCGCTTCTCTCTCCCGGATTCGGGATCCTCCTCATCAAAAAAGCTGACTAGCATAGCCTAGCCTAACGCGACAGGGATATCATATAATATAATTTTCATGAAATCACAAGTCCAATACAGCAAATGAAAGATAAACATCTTGTGAATCCAGCCATCATTTCCGATTTTTTAAATGTTTTACAGCGAAAACACAATATGTATTTTTATTAGCTAACCACAATAGCAAAAGACTCAACCGCATATTTTCACAATTTTTCTACCGCATAGGTAGCTATCACAAAACCGACCAAATAGAGATATAATTAGTCACTAACCAAGAAACAACTTCATCAGATGACAGTCTTATAACATGTTATACAATAAATTTATGTTTTGTTCGAAAATGTGCATATTTGAGGTATAAATCATAGTTTTACATTGCAGCTACCATCAAAAATATCACCAAAGCAGCCAGAATAATTACAGAGAGCAACGTGAAATACCTAAATACTCATCATAAAACATTTATGAAAAATACATGGTGTACAGCAAATGAAAGATAAACATCTTGTGAATCCAGCCAATATTTCCAATTTTTTAAGTGTTTTACAGCGAAAACACAATATAGCATTATATTAGCTTACCACAATAGCCAAACACACAACCGCATTTATTCACCGCATAGATAGCATTCGCAAAAACCAGCAAAATATATAAAATTAATCACTAACCTTGACCAACTTCATCAGATGGCAGTCTTATAACATCAGGTTATACAATACACTTATGTTTTGTTTGAAAATGTGCATATTTAGAGCTGCAAACCGTGGTTATACATTGTGAATATGTAGCATCGATTCAACAAATTGTCCGGAGATATTTTGGACACTCACCTAATCTGACCAAAGAACTCATCATAAACTATACATAAAAACACTGGTTGTATGGCAAATGAAAGATACACTGGTTCTTAATGCAACCGCCGTGTTAGATTTTTAAAAATAACTTTACCATAACAAACAGCTTACGTTATAGTGAGACAGCGCCCGCAAAAAGGGCGAATAATAGGACTCAACATTTTCCACAGAAATACGAAATAACATCATAAATTGTTCTTACTTTTGCTGAGCTTCCATCAGAATCTTGTACAAGGAGTCCTAGGTCCAGAATAAATCGTTGTTTGGTTTTAGAATGTCCTTCTCTCCTGTCGAATTCGCTCCACAAGGCTAGCCATGTGGCGCGAACATGCCCATCTTCTCTTGACGCATAGAACGGAAAACTCCAAAAGTCCCATTAAACGTTGAATAAACTGATGAAACTCGGTTGAAAAAACYTACTTTMTGATRTTTTTCTAATATCTATCAAATAAAAACAGAGCCGGAGATATTAGCCGTGTATACCGAACGCTTATCATCAGACAACATGGAGGTACTTCCCGCGCCTAGGTAGAGAAAGGAAATTCTGGTCACGTCATTCCAAGAGCTCTTGTTCGACCTCAGATCAAGCTAGACACCCCATTCCACCTTCCACTGCCTGTTGACATCTAGTGGAAGGCATATGCAGTGCATGCATATCCATAAATATTAGGCAATTGAATAGGCAGGCCCTGGAACAGAGCATCGTTTTCAGATCTTTCACTTCCTGTCTGGAAGTTTGCTGCAAAATGAGTTCTGTTTTACTCACAAATATAATTCAAACAGTTTTAGAAACTTGAGAGTGTTTTCTATCCAATAGTAATAATAATATGCATATTGTACGATCTAGAATAGAGTACGAGGCCGTTTTAATTGGTCACGATTTTTTCCCAAAGTGAAAACAGCGCCCCCTATTCACAAGAAGTTTTTAATCAATTGATAGTGACAGAATTAGATTACTTCCCAAGCAAAGTACATTTTTAATTGGCTATGGATGGTTGTAGCTCAGCCCCCGAATGTCAAAGAAAGGAAATAATGATATCCCCATATGCATCGAAGTCACGTCTTCCCTGTGTATTTTACAGCTTTTTTCTAGTATAAAGCATTGCGAACCAAAGCGCTGTTATAGATCACTTTATATAATCGGATCTGTTTAATTTTCTTCAAAAACTTAAGTTAACGAGGGGCAGGCCATTTTCTTTGATGAAAGGTAGGCCTATGGCAAATGCTCTCTTAGGGATAGGGTTTATTTTTCTCAATTTCCGTCTGACTGACGTGCCCAAAGTAAACTGCGTGTTACTCAGGCCCAGAAGCCAGTATATGCATATAATTGGTAGCATTGAATAGACAACAGTTTGTAGAAATGTTAAAATAATGTATGAGACTATAATACAATTGATATGGCAGGCAAAAATAAAAACCTTCCAGAATTTTTTTTTTTGAGCTCCCAGGCTCTTATAATGGAAAGCTATGGGTTCTATGTAATTGTCACGATCGTTTGAATGATTGGACCAAGGCGCAGCGTGCGTAGAATTCCACATGTTTAATAAATATGAAACTCACCAAACAAAACAGAAGAAAACGAACGTGACGTTCTGTGCTGCTCACAGGCAGCTACACAAAAACAAGATCTCACCAAGCATAATGGGGAAATGGCTGCCTAAATATGATCCCCAATCAGAGACAACGATAAACAGCTGCCTCTGATTGGGAACCATACCAGGCCAATATAGATCATAAATCACCTAGATAACCCACCCTAGTCACTGTCACTGTCTATGGTCAGGGCGTGACAGTAATTCCAGCTCCCAGATTGCAATTACTATGGCTTCCACTAGATGTCAACAGTATTTCTTAATTGTTTCAGGCTTGTTTCTTCAAAAACTAGCAAGAATTTTAGGTTTTCGTAGAAAGAGTTCCGGTACAATATCAGTCTGTTGGCGCGATGAAGAGGACGCTTGCTTACTAATTTTACTTTTCTATTGAACATACTTCTTTCCGTATAAAATATTATAGTTTATTTACATTTTAGGATACCTGAAGATTAATTAGAAAGGTAGTTTGACTTGTTTGAACAAAGTTTAGCAGTAGCTTTTTGGACTCCTTTGTCTGCATGTTGAACGAGTGGAGTACTGAAATCGATGGCGTCAACTAAACAGGCTTTTTGGGATATAAAGAAGGATTTTATCTAACAAAATGACCATTCATGTTGTAGCTGGGACCCTTGGGATTGCAAACAGAGGAAGATTATCAAAAGTAAGTGATTTATTTAATCGCTATTTGTGATTTTATGAAGCCTGTGCTGGTTGATGTGGGGCGCCGTCCTCAAACAATCACATGGTATGCTTTCACTGTAAAGCCTATCGTAAATCGGACAATGCAGTTAGATTAACAAGAATTTAAGCTTTAAAACCAAATAAGATACATGTATGTTCGTAAATGTTTAATATTACGATTATTTATTTGAATTGTGTGCCCTCCAATTTCACCGGATGTTGTCGACAGCGGGACACCTAGCCTTAAGAATAACTATCACTTTATATAATCGGATCCGTTTTATTTTCTTCAAAAACTTAAGCTAATGAAGGGCAGAACGTTTTCTTTGATGAAAGGTAGGCCTATGGCAAATGCTCTCATACCGCCTGAATTCAAGTTTTAACTTAACAGCCCTTCACTGACACGTATGTAGGCTATTTAAAGAGTGCATGGTGGATGGAGGAATTGAATGATAAATCTATGGATATTGCAGCCTAAAGCCTAATGTCATCTGTGAAACAGCTATTATTTATTAAAAAAAGGAAGAAATAGGCTCCAACACAAAGCCCTCTTGTTGTTAATAAAGTCTATCTAAAATTAAGATGGTTGAAATTAATTTTACCTACTCAAATGTACCTACTTTCAGCACCATGAGCTGTCCATTTCCGACTGATTGTGCCGCAGTTGCTGCTTCAAGTTTCCGCACCATAATGCTTGAATCTGGCTTATTGTGAGGTCAAATATATAATGGGCAAGAAACATTTAATGAAATCAATTATAGTACTAGCAAGCTATCAAAGTTGACCTCCGGTCCTCCTTCTCGTCTTCGCTCTCTCCTTCTCAAACTTAACAGAATATAGGCTATAGGCTAGTTCGCGCGCAAGATCGTGTATTTTGTAGACTAGACCTAATCAAAAATAATTTATGGAAGAAGCCTTTGACTCTCCTCCTGAACTGCCAACGTAAACCTAAACAGCAAACAGGGCATCACACAAACACGTTTTGACCAGCAAGAGCAGAGCATGCAGGGACAGGGTTAGAATATCCATTGCAGTGTGCAATACAGCCTAGTTATATTTCTATCATCCCAGCAGCTATCTTAGAAATATAACTTTGATCTGTGCTTCTCCGAGCATGCACTTTGTAGCCTATATGCTTGAGATCACACTAAATATCCCATAGGCACACTTGATATTGTGCACCCAGTGGAGACTCAGAGATGAGGGGTGGCATCGGGCATACATCGATATATAGCTTAATAAGCAACTCATTCTAAAACACTGAGAAATATTGAAATTACATAACCCTCCTTGGACTAGATATAAAACATACTAAACTCTCCCCTTGATTGAAATTGAAACCATTCTGTAAATTTCGATCCATCCCCGACTGATGGATCTGTTGTGATAAGGAATTTGCACTCTCCATTGTTGGGCTCACAAGATGAGCTCCACCCCAATTAAGGTAACCAGCCAAGACACCACTGCCCTATGGGGACGCTGGTACAATTGTACCTTGTGAAACAGGCCCGCATGGAAACGGTAAGAAGAACAGTTCCTGTATCTATGGTGACAGTAAAGAGTATAAGACATCTGTATTAAGTAGCAAGACTACCCAAGGGAAAAGTCAAGTCAGATATGGTATTGTTTCCCACTTACCTGTCCCCGTTTTGATTGGCAGAGACTGTGAGATGTTCACACTACTGACGAGGCAGCATCAGCACGTGATTGCCACGGTACGCCCCACCCCAACAGGCCGGCCCAGATCACGCATCCCATACAAGCTATTAGGAAACCCCACAGCCTGCACCTGCCAAAAAGCCCAAATCAGAAGGCGAATAGTTATTCTATTTGTTGGCAACCTGAGCTAAAACAGGGACACTAATGACAGGGTCACAAGATGGTTTCTTGCACTGCTACTCCCGCAAAGACAGCCAGAAAGTGGCAGCCTGCTTTAGAAAGGGACTGAAGAAGTCTGAAGGGGTATGCTATGCCGTGTGTGCCATAGAGTGCAACTTCCTGGAGCCCACCCACAACAAGTAATACTTTGACATCACTGAAAATACAGTTAAAGACATCTGACATCTACCGGTGAGGCGGAGAGTGCTCCATTCAAGAACATTTCCAAAGGAACTATTTTCCACTATTTTCCACTCCGTGACCTCCGTAACCTCCGTAACCAACCACCACCAAAATTTGCAAATAAATTCATTAAAAGTCCTACAATGTGATTTTCTGGATTTTTTTTTCTAATTTTGTCTGTCATAGTTGAAGTGTACCTATGATGAAAATTACAGGCCTCTCTCATCTTTTTAAGTGGGAGAACTTGCCCAATTGGTGGCTGACTAAATACTTTTTTGCCCCACTGTAATAACCATGATGTCAAAGTAAACTTGGAGTCATTCGATATGTTGTATTGTCCTCCCACCTCGACGTAGAAAAGCATGAGTTTATTAAGCAGATGAAATAAGTTATGATGAACTTCACAAAGTGATTAAGTGCACAGTGATGAGCTTGATGCAAATGTCCAATACATATAAAGGATATTATTTGTATGCTGGGGATATGATGATGGGTGTCACAAGTAGTCTTGAAGTATCCAGCTATACATGCACTCATTTGCATTGTCTTATGCACAGTGTCCCCATTAGTAGTGCCTGAAGTGGAATGAGAAATGGTGCCTGTACTCATTTTAATTGTACAGTACCTGTGTTAGTATTGTATAGCGAATATTCTATTGTTTTTCATGTCACACCAGCCTTCGCTATGGTCCCCCT
Source organism: Salvelinus sp. IW2-2015 (assembly GCF_002910315.2). Classification (NCBI taxonomy): domain Eukaryota; kingdom Metazoa; phylum Chordata; class Actinopteri; order Salmoniformes; family Salmonidae; genus Salvelinus; species Salvelinus sp. IW2-2015. Next base: position 19,806,844 of record NC_036867.1, read on the forward strand.
CCTATCCAGCTCAGACGTTCGGTGTCACCAGCCTTCTAGCTGCTGCCGAACCTACTGCTGGCAAACGCCCTTCACTCATCAACCCCGGACTTGTCTCATCATTATTATACACACTTGGTTCCAATCCCCACTCTATCACTGTTTATATACTCCATCTGCCATTTGTCTTTGTCGGTCATTGTAAATGTTATTTGTTTTCCTGAGAGGAATCTCTTCTACTATTTCCTGAGTACTTTATATTTTGCACTTTGGGCTCGCCCTGTGCCTTTTTGTTTATGAATATATATTTTGAGCACAACAGCGTTTGTGTTTCGTCCCTCGTTGTTCTGTAGTCCTTCAATAAATTCAGTAGTTCTAAACCTGTGACTACCTCCTGCCTAGTCGTCTACACCAGTGACAGAATGACCGACCCAAGAAAACAGGAAGCAGCAGGACGTCCGACCACTCCGCTGTAGGATTGAAGGTCCGCCACCACGACTTGTGCCTGGAGCACCTCGAAACTGCCATGGATGAGGTGCTCTGGGCCGTCCTCCAACTGCAGGCTACACCACCGCCTTCCCAGCTCCCTGCGGTTGTTCCAGCCACCCCACCACCATCTACATCACCCGGTCCGATCAGCAACGTCCACCTGCCCCTCCCGGAGCGGTTTGACGGCACCTCAGCTCATTGTAGGGGGTTTCTCCTGTAGTGTGACCTCCACCGGGCATGTCAAGGTGGAGAGGGACAAGGTGGCCTTTGTGATCTCAGCGCTGACAGGCCAGGCTCTGGAGTGGGCGCACGGCGTCTGGGAGAGAGACGGATCAGAAGTGCAGTCCTATGAGCGCTTCACCCATCTCTTCCGTGCCATCTTCGACCACCCTACAGAGGCCCGTGAGGGAGGTGAGCTTTTCCTCTGTCTAGGACAGGGGTCCAGGACAGCGTCAGAGTACGCTATGGATTTCCAGACGGTGGCTGCGTCCACAGGCTGGAATGACCAGGCCCTGTTGACAGTTTTCCAAAGTGTGCTACAGACCGAGCTGGCCTGTCGTGATGAGGATCTCACGCTGGACCAGCTCATCGCCATCCGCCTGGATAATCTCCTGCGTGCCCATCTTAGCCCATCCCGTGGGTTCCGGTCTCTTCCAGGAACCTCCAGTGAGACTGAGCCCATGGAGGTGGGCATGACGCATCTTCCCGCCACCGTCAAAAGGGTCACTGGTCCTACAGCGGGGAGTTGGAACACCCCTGGAACACCTGTCCCAGAAGGAGAACCAGGCGAGGAAGCGACATGCCGAGGAGCGCTCCTGCACCTTCCCAGGTAGGCGTGGACGTGCCTTGCTCCTCTCTGTCCACTCAGCCCATCCTCCTCCCTGTCACCTTCCCTGACCATCCTGCCCTAGTGAACTCAGCTGCTGCAGGCAATTTCCTAGACCGGTCAGTGGCCTTATCATTACGCATTCCTCTATTCCCTTTACAACCCCCCTATCCCAGGCCTTGCCCTAGACAACCGTCCCCTAGGAACAGGACTGGTGCGGCAGACCACAGTTCCCATTTCCCTCACAGTTACTCACAAACACCATGAACGCATCACTTTCCTCATCTTAGACTCTCCTGCACACGCAGTAGTTTTAGGTTTCCCCTGGCTACAGTTGTATAACCCCAGTATATCGTGGACAGAGAGGAGGTTACTGGGTTGGTCGCAGGAGTGTCAGGGGAGGTGTCTCTCTGTGTCTATCTGTGCCACCTCCATGGAAAGTCCGGACCAGGCCACCCACGTCCCTATCTCAGAGGAGTACCGGGACCTACAGGTGGCCTTTTCGATGACTTGTGCCACGTGCCTGCCCCCTCATCACCCATGGAACTGCACTATTGACCTACTGTCTGGTTCTACCCTCTCTCGCATGCAGAGAGGGAAGTCATGAGGCCTACGTCCAGGAGACGCTGGCCCAAGGATTCATCAATCTGTCCACCTCTCCGGCCGCCTCCAGCTTCTTTTTCGTGAAGGAGGGAGGTCTTCGCCCCGTATCGATTACCGGACACTGAAAAAGGCTACTGTAAAATTCAGTTATCCCCTGCCTCTCATACCCACTGTGATCGAACAAATGCACGGTGCTAAGTACTATACTAAATTGGATTTACGCAGTCCCTACAATCTGGTGCGCATCAGAGAGGGGGACGAGTGGAAGACCGTCTTCAGCACCGGCAACGGGCACTACGAATACAGGGTAATGCCCTACGGCCTGACAAATGCACCCTTGGTGTTTCAATCATTCATTAATGAGGTGTTTAGAGACATGTTGGGTCGCTGTTTAGAGACATGTCTCTCATGTCAGGTCCGTTTTGGAGAGGCTGATAGGGCATCACCTGTATGCCAAAGTGGAGAAGTGCCTTTAATTTCAGCAGGCGGTCTCCTTCCTGGGCTATCCACTGCGAGAGTGGAGATGGAAGAGCAGAGTGTCAGTGCAGTATGGTCGTGGCCTGTTCCGTCCAACATCAAGGCGGTGCAGCGCTTCCTTCATTTTGCCAGCTATTTCAGGTGCTTCATTAGGGATTTCAGCACAGTGGTGGCTCCTCCCTCCTGAAGGGAGGTTCTCGACAGCTACCCTGGACTGGGGAGGCCAACGAAGCATTCCGTGCCCTCAAGGAACGTTTTACTAACGTACCTGTTCTGGCCCACCCTGACTCGTCTCTGCCCTTTATCGTGGAGGTGGACGACTCCGAGGTTGGAGTAGGGGTTGTTTTCTCCCAACGCACTGGATCGCCGCCTAAACTCCATCCATGCACCTTCTACTCACGGAAGCTGTCTCTCGCGGAGTCTGGGCACACACACCACCTGTGTTGGGGCACCCTTTTATAGCCCATACTATCGACCGTCTCTGCGCCAAGTACTGGGGGCCCACCTTGGCCAGGGACATCCAAGTTTACATCTCTTCTTGCTCCACCTGCGCACAGAGAAAGACACCTATACACCTCCCTATGGCAAACTCCACCCGCTGTCGGTTCCACAACGACCCTGGTCCCATCTCTCCATGGACTTAGTCACAGACCTTCCCCCCTCGGAGGGGCACACAACCATCCTGGTTGTTGTGGACTGGTTTTCCAAAGCGTGTCATTTGATTCCTCTGCCTGGTCTCCCTACGGCCCTGCAGAACGCAGAGGCTCTCTTCTCTCATGTCTTCAGGCAGTACGGGATCCCGGAGGACATTTTGTCTGACCATGGTCCTCGGTTCCCCTCTCGTGTCTGGAAGGCCTTCATCGAACGACTAAAGGTCACGGTCAGCCTCACCTCTGTGTACCGTCCCCAATCAAATGGGCAAGTGGAAAGGGTAAATCAGGAACTGGGTAGGTACCTTTGTAGTTACTGTCAGAACCGGCCGGGGGAGTGGTTCTGGCGCGCCAAGGAGGTATGGAACACAGCGCACACCCGTCTCCAGCGCGTCGTCCTCCGGCAGAAGGCACAGGCCGATCGCCACCGCAATGTGGCCCCGGTCTTTCATCCCGGTGACAGGGTCTGGCTTTCTACGAAGGACCTGCCTCATTCTCTCATTCGGACTTCCACGGGCGTCGTCCCGACCGACCCATGCCGGTAAATAACTGAGAGATGGGGCTAAAGATGGAATTCGCAGTAGTGATGAAAGAGCGCCACAGGCCGCCCCACTACCGTTATTATTTTTTGTTGCCGAGCTGAGTATCGCACTGCATGGTAAAAAAACTAATTGCAGTACATATTGTGCTCTTCTATCGCGTGTGCAATGATTGCAGAGGCGAAGAAATGGTGTTCGTTGCAGTAACTTCTTTGTTGTTGTAATATTCCAAACTGATGTGGCTGTTTTACCATTAAAGAAGCAGTCAGCAGTTGAAACAATAACAACGTGACTCCAGTGAATGTAAGGATTCCAGCTTTAAAGCATGAATCATTTAAAGTTATTAAATGCATGATTAATAATAGCGGTTGCACTAAATCTGCTTCCGATGTTGAAACAAAGGGTGTAGACTACTCCTGGCTCATTGATTCCTACAGATCATCACTTCCTGTGGTCTGCTGTATTAATTACAGTCTATGACAGAACCTGCCAGTCCCAAATGTTTACATTTCATAATTATGTGTAATATCCCTGGGAATGGCCATATAACTGCAGGGTGAGTTCCTGATGTAAATTGGATGGGAAATACCTCATCCCGTGGGGAGGGGGAGAGAGGACATATGGATTAACCTGCACCGATTGGTGGAGGAGGACACGTTGCAACAGATTGTGTGTGTGCACATGCATGTGCATGTTTGGGTGTGTACAAGACAACACTGCTTGAAAAAGGTAAAGAACAGCCTGACCCCCTAAACCTTCAGATAATGGAAATGGTGATTCCTGTTAGGAGAATTCGGTGGAGTGGATGGTTTCTCCATCATATTTAATTTGGTGAACGAAAATTAAAAAAACATCCAAAACCTCTTTGGAATACTCTGTTTAATAACATTGGGAAATTGTAGGCGCACCTGTACGGAAATGGGAACATGGAGGAAACCACTCAAATGGAAACCTATATTAATGTTTTTTCTTCTTCTTCAAAACGTTTTCTGGGGACTCTGGGAATGCTATCAGTCCATTGGTGGGAGAGGTGTGCTCCCTTGTGCTTTTTCGGTTTGTCTACTTAATTTCCCATGGCACCAACCGGTTTCCTCTTAAATTGACACGTTTTGGTTTCCACACCACCTGCTGCGGCCCAGCTGAGCTCACACGTTACAACGATGTGCCCTGACAAGCGACCCTTGACATTTGACATAAAAAAAACAATGTGATTATTGTTTGGTTGACAATAATCTACTAAATGTACAGTTTTTGTGGCTACAATGCCATGTTTAGCATTTGTAGCACAGCATTTCCTGCTTGGTTTCCAGAGAAATGTATTGAAAGAGAGAAATGAAACTAACTACAGATGGCTTATAGATCTAACTTCTAATTTCTGATGCTTTTAACGTCTAATGCATTCATTGATCCATGTATTCCGTTTATTCTTACAGTTATCAAAATAACTAAGCATTACAGGTTGCTTCGCAAGTGCGCTTTCACCATCAAAGGGACAAGCGCGTAACTCAAAACTATGATTTTGTGCTCAATATTTCCTACTGGTGTCTTCACCACCCTCATGTCCTCAATGGTACAGTCAGACTGGTAGGGCATTTTCAAAATCGAAGTAAACTATTTTAACCAGAAATAACAGGCAATGTTCTTCCATGCAAACCCAGACTCACATGAGGCATTCTGACCTTCATCACCATGCCACTGTTTACTGGTTGCTTTGGAAACCCAGGGGTTGACCTTCCAAAATATCCTCTGCAAAGGAAGTGCTGCTGAAGACATTATGTGGTTCAGGCAGTTAAAATACAATACAGGAAAGTCAAGCATGAGTTTCTAGGGGCACTTATTACCCTGGCAGGGGAAAATATGTGTCCATTTGTTTCAGGAGATGACTGTGCATATCAGCTACTGTGCATATCAGCTACTGTGCCTTCAGAAAGTATTCACATTTTGTTGTGTTACAGCCTGAATTTAACATGAATTAAATTGAGATTTTGTGTCACTGATTTACACACAATACCTCATAATGTCAACGTGGAATTTTGTTTGTTGAACGTTTTAGAATTTAATACAAAATAAAAAAGCTGAAATGTCTTCAGTTAATAAGCATTCAACCCCTTTGTTATGGCAAGCCTAAATAAGTTCAGGAGTAAAAATGTGTTTAACAAATCACACAATAATTTGCTTGGACACATTCTGTGTTCAATAACAGTGCTCAACATGATTTTTAAATAACTACCCCATCTCTGTACTCCACACATACATTATCTGTAAGGTCCCTCAATCGAGTAGTGAATTTCAAGCACAGATTCAAGCACAAAGACCAGGGAGGTTTTTCAATGCCTCGCAAAGAAGGGCACTGATTGGTAGATGTGTAAAAAATGAAAAAAGTTGTAGCTGATTATCCATTTGAGCATGGTGAAGTTATTAATTCGTCTTTGATGGTTTATCAATACACCCAGTCACTACTAAGTTACAGGCGTCCTTCCTGACTCCGTTTCTGGAGAGGAAGGTAAAGTGAGGGAAAAAAGTATTTGATCCCCTGCTGATTTTGTACGTTTGCCCACTGACAAAGAAATGATCAGTCTATAATTTTAGTGGTAGGTTTATTTGAACAGTGAGAGACAGAATAACAACAAAAAAATCCAGAAAAACACATGTCAAAAAAGTTATAAATTGATTTGCATTTTAATGAGGGAAATAAGTATTTGACCCCTCTGCAAAACATGACTTAGTACTTGGTGGCAAAACCCTTGTTGGCAATCACAGAGATCAGACGTTTCTTGTAGTTGGCCACCAGGTTTGCACACATCTCAGGAGGGATTTTGTCCCACTCCTCTTTGCAGATCTTCTCCAAGTCATTAAGGTTTTGAGGCTGACGTTTGGCAGCTCGAACCTTCAGCTCCCTCCACAGATTTTCTATGGGATTAAGGTCTGGAGACTGGCTAGGCCACTCCAGGACCTTAAAGTGCTTCTTCTTGTGCCACTCCTTTGTTGGCTTGGCCGTGTGTTTTGGGTCATTGTCATGTGGGAATACCCATCCACGACCCATATTCAATGCCCTGGCTGAGGGAAGGAGGTTCTCACCCAAGATTTGACGGTACATGGCCCCGTCCATCGTCCCTTTGATGCGGTGAAGTTGTCTTGTCCCCTTAGCAGAAAAACACCCCCAAAGCATAATGTTTCCACCTCCATGTTTGACGGTGGGGGTGGTGTTCTTGGGGTCATAGGCAGCATTCCTCCTCCTCCAAACACGGCGAGTTGAGTTGATGCCAAAGAGCTCCATTTTGGTCTTATCTGACCACAACACTTTCACCCAGTTGTCCTCTGAATCATTCAGATGTTCATTGGCAAACTTCAGACGGGCATGTATACATGCTTTCTTGAGCAGGGGGACCTTGCGGGTGCTACAGGATTTCAGTCCTTCACGGCGTAGTGTGTTACCAATTGTTTTCTTGGTGACTATGGTCCCAGCTGCCTTGAGATCATTGACAAGATCCTCCYGTGTAGTTCTGGGCTGATTCCTCACCGTTCTCATGATCATTGCAACTCCACGAGGTGAGATCTTGCATGGAGCCCCAGGCCGAGGGAGATTGACAGTTCTTTTGTGTTTCTTCCATTTGCGAATAATCGCACCAACTGTTGTCACCTTCTCACCAAGCTGCTTGGCGATGGTCTTGTAGCCCATTCCAGCCTTGTGTAGGTCTACAATCTTGTCCCTGACATCCTTGGAGAGTTCTTTGGTCTTGGCCATGGTGGAGAGTTTGGAATCTGATTGATTGATTGCTTCTGTGGACAGTTGTCTTTTATACAGGTAACAAGCTGAGATTAGGAGCACTTCCTTTAAGAGACCAAAGATAACCCTGAAGGAGCTGCAAATCTCCACAGCGGAAATTGAAGTATCTGTCCATAGGACAATTTTAAGACGTACACTCCACAGAGCTGGGCTTTATGGAAGAGTGGCCAGAAAAAAGCCATTGCGTAAAGAAAATAATAAGCAAACACGTTTGGTGTTCGGCCAAAAGGCATGTGGGAGACTCCCCAAACATATGGAAGAAGGTACTCTGGTCAGATGAGACAAAAATTTTGCTTTTTGGCCATCAAGGAAAACGCTATGTCTGGTGCAAACCCAACAGTTCTCATCACCCCGATAACACCATCCACACAGTGAAGCATGGTGGGGGCAGCATCATGCTGTGGGGATGTTTTTAATTGTCTGGGACTGGGAAACTGGTCAGAATTGAAGGAATGGTGGATGGCGCTAAATACAGGGAAATTCTTGAGGGAAACCTGTTTCAGTCTTCCAGAGATTTGAGATTGGGACAGAGGTTCACCTTCCAGCAGGACAATAACCCTAAGCATACTGCTAAAGCAACACTCGAGTGATTTAAGGGGAAACATTTAAATGTCTTGGAATGGCCTAGTCAAAGCCCAGACCTGAATCCAATTGAGAATCTGTGGTATGACTTAAATATTGCTGTACGCTAGCGGAACCCATCCAACGTGAAGGAGCTGGAGCAGTTTTGCCTTGAAGAATGGGCAAAAATCCCTGTGGCTAGATGTGCCAAGCTTATAGAGACATATCCCAAGAGACTTGCAGCTGAAATTGCTGCAAAAGGTGGCTCTACAAAGTATTGACTTTGGGGGGGATAAATAGTTATGCACACTCAAGTCTTCAGTTTTTTGTCTTGTTTCTTGTTTGTTTCACAATAAAAATAATTTTGCATCTTCAAAGTGGTAGGCATGTTGTGTAAACCAAATGATACAAATCCCCCGAAAATCAATTTTATTTCCAGGTCGTAAGGCAACAAAATAGGAATAATCCAAGTGGGAGAATACTTTCGCAAACCACTGTATAACAAACGCAAAGGAGATGTCATCACTGGATTACATCCTTCAAATCAAATCTAATTTGATTTGTCACATGCTTCATCAACAGGTGCAGACTAACAGTTAAATGCTTACTTACGGTCCCTTCCCAACAATGTTGACAGAAAGAAAATAGAGAAATAATAGAAAATTAGTAACACGTAACAATAAAAGTAATAATACACGGGGTACCAGTATCGAGTCGATGTGCAGGGGTATGAGGTAAGTGAGGTAGATAGACTACATGACCAAAACTGGACATCTGCTTGTCAAACATCTCATTCCAAAATCATGGGCAAAGTTGGAAGCACAGAATTGCCTAGAATGTCATTGTATGCTGTAGCGTTAAGATTTCCCTTCACTGGAACTAAGGGGCCTAGCCCAAACTATGAAAAACAGCATCAGACCATTATTCCTCCTCCACCAAACTATACAGTTGGCACTATGCATTGAGGCAAGTAGTGTTCTCCTGGCATCAGCCAAACCCAGATTCATCTGTCGGACTTTTAGATGGTGAAACGTGATTCATGACTCCAGAAAAGGCCTTTCCACTGCTCCAGAGTCCAATGGCAGTGAGCTTTACACCACTCCAGCCAACGCTTGGCATTGCACATGGTAATCTTAGGGTTGTGTGCAGCTGCTCTGCCATGGACACCCATTTCATGAAGCTCCCGCTGAACAGTTCTTGTGCTGACGTTGCTTTCAGAGGCAGATTTGAACTCGGTAGTGAGTGTTGCAACCGAGTAGAGACGATTTATACGCGCTACGCACTTCAAGCTTGTGTGGCCTACCACTTCGAGGCTGAGCCGTTGTTGCTCCTAGATGTTTCCACTTCACAGTAACAGCACTTACAGTTGACCGGGGCAGCTGTAGCAGGGCAGACATTTGATTATTTGCCTTGTAGGAAAGGTGGCATTCTATGACGGTGCCACATTGAAGGTCACTGAGCTCTTCAGTAAGGCAATTGTACCGCCAATGTTTCTCTATGGAAATTGCACGGCTGTGTGCTCATGGCTGTCAGCAACGGGTGTGACTGAAATAGCCAAATCCACTCATTTGAAAGGGTGTCTCCAGACTTTGTATATACAGTGCATGTGCATATAATGTAACTATGAATAAAGTGACTAATCAACAGGACGTATAATAAACATCAGCAGCAGCAAGTCAAAAGTTTGTGCAAAAAGGATCAATGCAGATAGTTAAATAGTTAACCAAATAGCTACCCGGACTATCTTTTTTTCAGACTTATGGTTTAGGGGTAAAAGATGTTCATGGTCCTGTTGGTTCCAGACTTGGTGCATCGGTAACTCTTGCCGTGCGGTAGCAGAGAGTCTATGACTTGGGTGGCTGGAGTCTTTGACAATTTCTAGGGCCTTCCTCTGACACATTCTGGTATAGAGGTCCCTGGATGGCAGGGAGCTTGTCCTCAGTGATGTACTGGGCCGTACGCACTCCCCTCGGTAGCGCCTTGCAGTCAGATGCCAAGCAGTTGCCATACCAAGTGTTGATGTAGCCAGTCAAGATGCTTTTAATGGTGCATCTGTAGAACTTTCTGAGAATCTGAGGGCCCATGCCAAATCTTTTCAGCCTCCTGAGGGGAAGAGGCATTGTCATACCCTCTTCACAACTGTGTTGGTGTGTGAGGACCATGATAGATCCTTAGTGATGTGAACACCGAGGAACTTGAAGCTCTCGACCCACACCACCAGAGCCCCGTCGGTGTGAATGGGGCATGCTTGGCCCTCTGTTTCCTGTATTCTTGCTGATGTTGAGGGAAAGGTTGTTGTCCTGGCATCACACTGCCAGGTCTCTGACCTTCTCCCTATAGGCGGTCTCATCGTTGTCGGTGATCAGGCCTTGAGGGTCAGCGTGGCAGATGTGTTGTTGCCTACCCTCACCACCTGGGGGTCGCTCGTCAGGAAGTCCAGGATCCAGTTGCAGAGGGAGGTGTTCAGTCCCAGGGTCCTTAACTTAGTGAGGCGTTTAGAGGACACTATGGTGTTGAACGCTGAACTGCAGTCAATGAACAGCATTCTCACATAGGTGTCCCTCTTGTCCAGGTGGGAGAGGACAGTATGGAGTGCAATGGCTATTGCGTCATATGTGGATCTGTTGGGGCGGTATGTGAATTGGAGTGGGTCCAGGGTGTCTGGGAGGATGGTGTTGATGTGAGCCATGACCAGCCTTTCAAAGAATTTAATGGCTACAGATGTGAGTGCTATGTTTCAATAGTCATTTAGACAGGTTACCTTGCCGTTTATTGGTACAGGAACTATGGTGTTCTGCTTCAAACATGTAAAAACTTTGCCATTTATTAAACAAAAAAGTTTTACGTCAGTATTTTCTGTGAAACTCACTTCAGAGCATGACGCAACAGACATGGTGGGTGACGTCACCCTTTCCCCAGGGGTCTGTGGCCCTTTCTGACAGATTTATTGTCCCAGATATGGTGATGTATTCAGATCAACTTCTGTGATACATTTGGGTATGTGTAAAACCCTTTCGTTTAGAAAAATGTCACATGTTGCCAGATGGTGCCCAATCTCACCACAGAGTCAGTAAGTCTCTACTTTTAGGACAAGAAGTTTAACTGGCTCCTCTAAACTAGTGCTATGTAATCAAACAGGGTTTTTCATCATGTGTTGCACATGGCTAGACCTCTGTGACTTGCGGACACATCATTTTCCAGGGAGGGCACAGTGCAAGGCAGAGTACGGGCACTCTTTAGACATAGGCTCTCACGTGGCTTCAAACAAGTAGCAGTCTCCAAACACCACTAAGATCAGACACCAGGAACACGCACACACACACACACACACACACACACACACACACACACACACACACACACACACACACACACACACACACACACACACACACACACACACACACACACACACACACACACACACACACACACACAGTGTATGACAACAGGAACAGGACCCAACATTCCCAACGAGGCAGCCCGGAGATGTCATATCCTATCAGGCTGATTGGCCATAAGTGGGCCCGTTTTATTCCCATGAGGCATTTTGCCCAGCAGCGTTCCCAGGCCTGAGGAGGATGTGGTCAGAAAGATAGAGTGATAGAGAGAAAGAAACAGAGAGAGCGAAAGACAGAGAAGAAAGTCGATAGGCACAATAATACTCTGCTTTGATGACACGATGAGTGATGTGTTGGCTTGACTCAGCAACTTGGTTGGCCCACAATGTTTTGCAACTACTTGACCCCTCATTGACCTGTGACGAGGCCACGAGCTCTCGTCGTCCCGGTAATGATGTGTGTAAATTGGCCTGTGACAGGGGTCCCATGGTAACTGACAGAATGATGAAGAGGCTGAACCAGATTGAAGAGTCCTAAGTCACTGTTAAGTACTGTTAAGTACTGACCTTAACAGTACTTAACAGTACGTCATACTCGATAACCTATATACCAACGCTGGAATACTGTCTCATCTGAATTGAGATAATGCATATTGAGGGTAGTCTAACAGATTAAACCAAATGGTGAAGTGCAAACATTAACTGAGGATTTCAAGGCGATTGCTGCACCTGAATGGACGCAACATACACATGATGCACACCGCTTTGCAACACAAATTTTAACATTGTAATCATAATATATTTGCACAGGTCTAGTGTACTGTAAATGGTATACTGTACTTGCAAAAACAACTGTGGCCCTTGTTCTCACTCAAGTGCAGACTTGGTAAAGCATGTTCGTAAGAATACAATGTTCAAATCTTTGGAATGCAAAAAATGCTGGGTTTTATGCACCTCGGGCATAAACACATTGCTAAATGTATCCTTTTGCCAACGCCCGAGGGCGATCAAAAAGTGTCTAAGGGAAAATAAGGAGGGAGATGCCAAGTTCTTGTGGATGGAAATGATGAGTTAGCGGAAGAGATTTAGGCTAATTGCTCACAATGGGAGCAACTGGAAATAATTTGACTGTCAGTTTAAACTGAGGATTTTATCTCAGACTCCTTGTTTATGTCTCCCTAATAGATATACACACACTACTGACAGTCAAGTCCAAAATTATTGGCACCCTTGATAAAGATGAGCAAAAAATACTGTATCAAATATATAATACAAACACAGGTAACTGCCAAAATAAAGGAAACACCAACATAAAGTGTTTTAATAGGGTGTTGGGCATCAATGCACCTTGGCATAGATTCTACAAGTGTCTGGAAGTCTGTGACACCATTCTTCCACGAGAAATTCCGTAATTTTGTGTTTTGTTGATGGAAAACGTGGAAAGCGCTGTCTCGGGCATCGCTCCAGAATCTCCATAATTGTTCAATTGGGTTGAGATCTGGTGACTGAGATGGCCATGGCATATGGTTTACATTGTTTTCATGCTCATCAAAACATTTAGTGACCACTTGTTCCCTGTGGATGGAGGCATTGTCATCCTATGGCGGCATAGCCATGGTTGCCAAAATAATGGCCTGCCCAGCATTTTTATACATGACCCTAAGCATTAACTCAGGAACCGCACCTGTGTGCGCACCTGCTATCAATATACTTTGTATCCCTCATTTACTCAAGTGTTTCCATTATTTTGGCAATTACCTGTATATTGTATGCTCCATAGAATTGGGAAATACTATTATTTTAAACTAATACAATTCCTCAGAGACAGAGATTTTATTTAACAAGTAAAAAGATAGCGGTAAAAAGATGTCAAAATTATTGGCACCCCTGTTTTGAATAATCTAGCACCCTCCCCTTGCGAGAATAACAAGACTGAGCCTTTTTCTAAAATGCTTTATGAGAATGGAGAATATGTTGGAAGGGATCGTAGACCATTCCTCCACACATAATAATTCCAGACACACACACACACACACACACACACACACANCACACACACACAGCGTATGACAACAGGAACAGGACAACGTTCCCAATAAGGCAGCCCAGAGATGTCAGATGCTATCAGGCTGTTTGGCCAGGAGTGGGCCCATTTCATTCCCATGAGGCAGTTTGCCCAGCGGCGTTCCCAGGTCCGAGGAGGATGTGGTCAGAGTGAGAGATAGAGGGAATGAAACAGAGAGGGAGAGAGAGAGAAGAAAGAAGATAGGCGCAATAATACTCCACTGTGATGACACGTATGATTCAAGAGTTTTGTGTTGTTTTGACTCAGCAGCGTGATTGGCCCATAATGCCTTGCAACCACTCGACCCCTCATTGACCTGTGATGAGGCCACACGCTCTCGCCGTCCCGGTAATGACGTGTGTGAGGGGGGTTGTGGCTGGGGTTCCATGGTAGCTGACAGATTGAAGAGCACTAAGTCCCTGGAAATTGAGCATAGCACGCAAAGTGTGAGTTCATAAAATGTTTAAGATTCACTTTGTTTACTTCATATTCGGTAGTCTATATATCAAAACTGGAAAACTGTCTCATCTGAATTGATCTAATGCATCTTGAGGGTGAATCTCATAGATCTCACAATTCTCACAGATCAAATGGTAAAGTGAAAACGCAAACTGAGGACTTCAAGGTGACTGCTGCTCCTGAATGGATGCAACACACGCTCTTATACACAGCCTGCACGCTGCTTTGCAACACTCATTTCAGTGTGCAATCATAAGGTATTTACACTGGTCCAGTGTACTGTAAATGTTATATTGTATTTGTAAAAAAAAAAAAGTGGCCCCTGTTCTCACTCAAGTACAGACTTGTGGTTGGTAAAGCATGCTCGTTAAAAATAAAATGTGCAAATCTTTGAATGCAAAAAAGGCTGGGTTTTATGCGCCTCGGGCAGAAACGCATTGCTATAATTTGTCCTTTTGCCAATGCCAGGGGGTGAACAAAAAGTGTCTAAGGAAAGATAGGGAGGAAGACACTGATTTAACGTCCGTGCCATGTTATTGTGGATGGAAACAATGTGTTAGCGGAAGAGATTCAGGCTAATTGCTCATAATGGGAGCAACTGGAAATACTGTTACGGTCAGTTTAAACTCAGGATTTCATCTCGGACTCCTTGTTTACGTCTGCCTAACAGATATACACACACTACTTGCATACATACTCAGATACGTGCACATGCACACACACACCTCAAGAATGTGGGGAACAAGAGGAGAGATCTCTTACCAGATATCAAAATAGAGGCAATAATTGTGACACTGACCACAATCAATTAGCATGTTTTAACTGACTCATTCAAGTGAGTTGTGTAAGATAAATGTGAAAAGTCGCCTTGCATCTAGGGAAAATGTTCTGAGTGCTATTTTCACATGAAAACAACACATAAACAATGATGCGTTTCTCTCCACCTGCTGCTGGAAACGTCATCATTCTCCTTTATCTTCTACTCCTCTCCACTCCTCCTCCTCTCATCATTTCACCTCTCCTTTCCCTTTTCCGTACATATTCTTTCCTTCTAATTTCTCTCCTATCCTCTTCTCCTCTCTTCTTCTCGAGCCTGAAGACTCACACGAAATGATTCCGCTGCTCTGTCTTTCGCTACATACTTCAGTATGAGACTGCCATCACTTGTGGTGACGAGGGGCACGAGGGATGTTTAACTAATCAAAGACGTCAGCGATTGGATTGTCTCTAACCAATCAGAGTATCAAAGCCAGTGACACATTTACAAACCGCCACTTTACCCATGTGTGTTCTGTCTCTGGCCCAGCCCATCGGTTTCTGGACCAATCAGACGGCCCCGAATGTGTTTGCATTTGGTGAACGTTCGGGAAGGTACTCAGATCCAGACTTATTGCGGAGAAGGCACTAATAACCTTGGGCGTGGCGTTGCGTTTGGCCGGAGCAAGGAGTTTGGGTAGCCAGGCAACTTCTTCTCCTCTCCTCCTGTCCTCACTTCTTTACTTCTCTCATGTCTTCACTTCTCCGTTCCTCTTCATTCCTTTCCTGTTCTCTCCTCCTTGCATCACCTCGCCTGTCCTCTCCCCTTCATCTCTGTACCATATTCATTTTAACATCCAGGAGCTCTATGGAAAAAGTTGGAGTCTTGTGAGCCAACTGACACAGTGGCAAATACAAAACATCAAATATAAGATATCAAAGCACATAGTACAGGGTAACACTTAATGTGAACATGTGGAAGTTGAGCCCCTGGCAATGACAATATTATGATTCTGTTACAATGTATATTTGAAATACAGTTTCAGCCATAAATAATCATTGTAAAAATTAAGCATCCAAAAGAGGAGCTAGACGGACTGCCTCAGGGTTGAGTGGCAGAAGACTTTCAAGTCAAAGAGGTACCCCAATCCCCCCCGACACACACACACACACACACACAGCAGAATAATCACCCTCATAACAATGGTTGTCCATTGGATGGTAATAATCAGAGTAGACAAACAAACAGAAAATCCTCTCCCAAACCCATGAGGCAGGAATCCAGTGCTTACTGACTGCTGGGTCAAGTTCAATAGGCACCAAACGGAAGAAAGTGGACTCATTTTAAGAGGTTATGCGTTGCATGCCATAATGAACACGACCCAAGTGTATACTACACTTACACCAAACTCCATTTGTGAAACACTACCCATCCTGAGTCAACATGGCAAACAAACACATTGTGGATCACCTTGTAGGTGGACTGCACGTATGAGAAATGTCGGTGTGATTAAGACACATTAAGCCATGCAGTATGAGCCTTCTGTCTGTTCGTCACTCTGTCTGTCTGTCAGTCAGGTCCGTCTGCGTGTGTGTGTATCGTCTGGTGGGTTTCCATGCCATCAGACAATGTGTTGTGTGATATCACCTCGCTCGCCTCGTCTGTTAGCGGGGATCAGTCACTCGTGGGGAAAGAGGGCAGGATTAGCGGGGCTAAGCTATATTTGGGCTGGTAGAGTGTGTCTATGATCGAGCGGTGTGTGTGTGCGTGTGTCAGCATGTGGCGTGGGCGGCCCGCCGCACTCTTTCTTTAACCCTTCTCTCTCTTTCACAGTAGCGCCCCGAGGCCTTCATTAAAGACAGGGAGAGCGTAAATGTAAACCAGCCCCGCCGTCAATAGGAGTATGCCTCACACTTGTACGTGACTCATCACCCGCTCTCTCAGTGTTTCAGACCCAGAATTCTGTCACTAATTTTTGGTACTCAATTAAAAAGTCTGTATTCCATTTCCGCCCACTGGAATTTCACTGTTACTTGAGGAGCACACTTAACCTAATAGATCACTGTTAACTCACAAACATTATACCATTTTAAATGGGAGAAATGTATACAGATTTGTAACATTTTGATGCATTTATCAAAATAATTCAATAACTAGTCCTCAATGGGTCCTAGGAACATATGTCTAAAGAGCAGGAGTAGTTGGCCGTTTTATCTGTGGCTTGACAGGCTCAAAGAGTAAAGAGCCTTGGCACAACCTTAACCCCCATCCATTGAGGAAGCTCCTATTCTCTTTCCCATTGTCTGGTCCCACCTACGTCCCAATTCCCACCTACGATCAGTGCCGATACACCACAACAGATAAGTAGACAAGCCTTTGTCTCTCCCGAAATAAATTCACAAACACACAGAAAAATATAACACAGACACACAAAATGATAAGCACTGACCATATTTATGCGAGTAAAGTACGTCAGGAACAGAAAAAACGAATGACAGGCCTGATGGAAACAATTCAACTTTCCAAATGTAGACCAAACAAAAATATGCTTCATAATTGTTTTGTCATATTGATCATATGACAAATGGCAGTGGAATATTATTTTGTGCAATAGTTGATAGAATAACCATAATGTTGAAGTAATCTGCAGTCACAGTTTATCAACTGCAGTCACAGTTAACAGGCGAGTAAAGTAAATATGTCGGCTCCATCAGAAATGACCTTTATGTATCAAGCATGCTATACCGCGGATCTGCCGCTGATCGGATTGAATCCCGGCCTAAGGATCAGTCCAGACAGAGAAAGTCTGGGAAATGTAACACCAGGTGAGGATTCATAGGTACCTGAATCACATCGGAGGAACTTTGAAACATTACACAACACCGCTTAGTACGATAAGAGATGGAGTGATTCATTGAGGGGGAAGCCTAATAAGGTAACACGCCCTGGTGAGATAAGCACCATATTAATAATCCCAGGGGGAAGCCCAATGACGTAACACCAGCTGGAAAGACTTGGGACTGTCTGGGCATGGGCTACTCATATTTGGAGTCATCATGAGCGAATACCAATAGGTCGTCTCTAAAAAAGGGAGGTGTGGTAAACAAAAAACTGGCATGTTGTTACCTTCCCCATGGCAATGGGTAGCAAGCTATTGGCCCCACATCTGACACGTGAATGGGTGTAACAAAAGCCTGGCATGTTGTTACCTGACCGATAGCAATGGGTAGCAAGCTATTGGCACCACATCCGACACGTGAATGGGTGTGTCGGAGTGACTTTGTATACAAATTTTATTCTATTAAACATCCCCGGGGATGTTCTTCAGTTATCATTATGTCCTTTAAGAACGGTGTCTGGATTTCCAAGAAAATGGGCAGCAAGGCTATGGAGTTCATCTGTCAATCTTCTTTAATAGCTCCTCTCTGTATCATGCTTCACATCTGCTCCGTTTTGCTTGAGGGAATTTATATAGCAGCCTGGCACCATTTTGAGACGTTTGCCATTTGCCTATGACATCCT
Source organism: Salvelinus sp. IW2-2015 (assembly GCF_002910315.2). NCBI lineage: Eukaryota > Metazoa > Chordata > Actinopteri > Salmoniformes > Salmonidae > Salvelinus > Salvelinus sp. IW2-2015. Next base: position 19,824,898 of record NC_036867.1, read on the forward strand.
AAACCGACCACAATTAACTTGGCTAGAGTGTCTGTGCGAGTCGGTTGTTTACTTCATAGGGCCACACCCACTCAGAACAATACTCTGCTTGTTTATAGTGATTAATTTAATGAGGGACAGATTGAAACACTGAATGCACGCCAAAATACAACTGTAGGGATAAGGGCAGTAATCAATTCACTTAAATCAGTCCCATCGTCTGCAAGGAATCAAATTTAGATGCAAACATAGAACAGACTCAGAGTGATTCAGTTTTCAATTATTTATTTAACCTTTTATAGTAATACCATTTGATAGAAACAAGAGGCTCCATCTGATCACCTGGGCTAGAAACTGTTTTTAATATTTAAAAAAATCTTAACTCTATCCCAGTTTGTGCCGTTGAGATAATGTATTTTTAAGAGAGACCACTTTGACCCTCATAATGGGTGCAAAGGGCTGTAAGGAAAGGCTCATCCTTACCCATACAAAAAAATTACATTTGCACATGTGAAATCGCATGTTGAGCTTAAATTCCACATGTAAAATCATATACAGTGCATTCAGAACGTATTCAGACCTCTTGACTTTTTACACATTTTGTTAAGTTACAGCCTTATTCTAAAATGGATTAAATCGTTTTCCCCCCTCATCAATCTACACACAATGCCCGATAATGACAAAGCAAAAACAGGTTTTTAGAATTTAAAAAAAATGTATGAAAAATAAAGAACTGAAATATCACATTTAAATAGGTATTCAGACCCTTTACTCAGTACTTTGCTGAAAAACCCTTGGCAGCAATTACAGCCTTGAGTCTTCTTAGCTATCACGCTACAGGCTTGGCATACCTGTATTTGGGGAGTTCTCTCAAGCGCTCTCAAGCGCTGTCAGATTGGATGGGGAGCGTCGCTGCACAGCTATTTTCAGGTCTCTCCAGAGATGTTGGATCGTGTTCAAGTCCGGGCTCTGGCTGGGCAACTCAAAAACATTCAAAGACCTCTCCCAAAGCCACTCCTGTGTTGTCTTGGCTGTGTGCTTAAGGTCGTTGTCCTGTTGGAAGATGAATCTTCGCCCCAGTCTGAGGTCCTGAGCGCTCTGTAGCAGATTTTCATCAAAGAGCTCCTCTGTACTTTTCTCCTTTCAACTTTCCCTCGATCCTGACTAGTCTCCCAGTCCCTGCCGCTGAAAAACATCCCAACAGCATGATGCTGCCACCACCATGCTTCACCGTAGGGATGGTGCCAGGTTTCCTTCAGACGTGACGCTTAGCATTCAGGCCAAAGAGTTCAATATTGGTTTCATCAAACCAGAGAATATTGTTTCTCAGGGTCTGAGAGTCCTTTTGGTACCTTTTGGCAAACTCCAATTGGGCTGTCATGTGCCTTTTACTGAGGAGTGGCTTACGCCTGGCCACTCTACCATAAAGACCTGATTGGTGGAGTACTGCAAAGATGGTTGTCCTCTGGAAGGTTCTACCATCTCAACAGAGGGACTCTGGAGCTCTGTCAGATTGCCAATCGGGTTCTTGGTCATCTCCCCAGTTTGCTCAGTTTGGCCGGGGGGACAGCAGTAGGAAGAGTCTTGGTGGTTCCAAACTTTTTCCATTTAAGAATGATGGAGGCCACTGTGTTCTTGGGGACCTTCAATGTTGCAGACATTTTTTGGTACCCTTCCCCAGAACACTTTCCGAATGCACTGTATATATTTAAATAATGTGAAAAAGTTCACATGTTAACACCAACCTTTTCACATGTGAGGAGAATAACATGTTTTCAGCTCACATGTGATTTGCAGTCTGAATGTGAAAATCTGATATGCAGTTTCACATACAAGAAAACTCCAACTGTGAAAACCTCACTTTTACATGTGAAAACATCTTGTAACATCTTGCAGTAGCAATGTTTCCACGGAAAAACCACGATTTCATATGTGACATATCCACGTTTTGCACATGCGAAATCATGTGTTTTTGGAACACTTCACGTGATGATATTTCACATGTAATCGCATAACCTTTCATATGTGGATTCACATTTTCACATGAGATTTCACAGGTGATGCCCTGCAAACAAAAAGTAGTTATGATACACAAAGTGTTTTCAACATATTTGACGCACAAGACTATATTGTGAATGTTTATACAGAAATTATTATACAACATGTCCATAACTGAGATTTGAACTCTCAACCTCTTGGTGCACTGCATTCTGATCTTCCTGCTACACCGCCATGCCTGTGTCAATAACATATTTCGCCTGTATTTCTGCACTGGACTTCAAAGTACATCTCAGCTTTGTTGAAAATACACAAAAAAAACTATTATATTTATCATAGTGATTCAAGTGTAACATTAATACAAAATAATATGCCCCACCAGCATTAGATAACTATACAGAAAACCCTCAAATTGCTGAAATAAGTAAATATAATGAATGATGAGAGAATGAGAGAATAGTCAGAGTAACTGATAACTATATTAGCAGTGCAGATGGCACTCTTCTGATAAGTGCAGAGACGTATTATAGGTAGTAAATGTGTAACCAACTGCATTACCGCTAAAACCAGCTTATGGTTGGTCTTAAATATCCCTATCAGCGCTTCCTGAAATTAGCACTTTGGATCATGTTTTTAAGGACAGACCTCAATTCTTTCCACCCCCCTCCATCTGAGCGCAAGCGAGCTGATATAACACAGGTAAATTGCTGAATCTGGTGTTAGGGCTGGAAAATGCCAGTGCGCCAGTTTTTAAATGACAAAATTGCAAACTAATGTGCGTGAGACACTAGCGCTGACTAAACACCAACCAAAAACAGCGCCCTTAGGGAGCAACCACACCTGGGATTTGAACTCGTGACATCTTGGATGCCAGTACATTTCTGCACATTGCTAAAGGTTTCCCGGAATCAAGCCAATAATTGAGCAATTATCTGACAACACCAACGAAAAAGTAGCAGTGCTCAGGGACACTTGACATTAAGGCCTAAATTCAGATCAAGCGTAAACAAACGATAATTGTCACCCGCATAGTTGGTGTTTTGGCAACGTCAGAGGTATAACGGTGTTACGGTACAGTGTTGTTCCCTGGTGTACAAAAAGGTCAAAGGTACACATAGGAACTCACATGGTACTGGTCAATACCTTTTAGGGTACATGTGCGGTACATTTTTCGACCCAATATATTCCATTTAATGCTGCATTCATAATCATGTAGGAGGTGGGAATTTACAAGTTGTGAAGTCGTAAATACCATTTGGATGCATTCAGGTGATTGGAACTACTTAAGAAATGCTGATTGGCTAATGGCCAACAAGCTGGTGTAAACCATGAACTAAAAGTACAGCTAGCATGCTTGTAAACAAATGATAGTATTCAAAACCATATTAGTAGATTGCTTTTTATTAATAATGTTTTGTTGTTGAATTTAACTGCCGAAAGGTGTAAAGGTACTTTCCTTAGTAGGTGATGTCAGAGGTCAGCATGTGGGAGAAGTGGGAGCTCAGGATAATAGCCAAATTTCCCACTAATAATCACCAGTTGGATGGCCGTTCAAGTGAAATTTTCCCAGTCATATGTTTGGAAATTCCCACTTCCCACTTAGTTACATGCTAGTCGGAACTAGGAAACTCAGAAACGTCCGACTTGCTAACTGGTTGTAGTTATTTCACTTGCCGAGTTCAACAAATTAGCAAGTTGGAAATTTCAGAGTTCCAACTAGCATGTGAACGCAGCTTTATTGCACTTTGAAATGTGGGTGGGGGCAATGTCTTGGTGGGGGTTCATTAACATATTTGGGGGCATGGTCTAAAATATGTTGTATTTGTGCCAACCATTAGTTGGAATATTGTACCAGTTCAAGTGGTGTTGATCATTGTTGAGCAACTTTGGCACTGTCAGTTCTGCAATCTTTGTAAAAGCTTGTGATAATCAAGAGCTGTGCTGTAAAGAATTTACTGTGCAATTTCTGGTAGGTTGATGGCAGCTGGTTCACAGGAAGTTAATCTTTTTTTTTCAATAATTTAAGTTCAACTTGCACAAGTGCGTTATTGAGAAACTCAAATAACAAAAGGATCTCTTGTAGTACATGTACAGTACTTATCTAGGCTGCAGAACTGACAGCTCTGTGTTTATGAACAGAATACAACAGACGAGATTGACTGGGATGACATTCCCTCTCATGGAATGTCCCCCCCCAAAATAAAAAATTCTCCTCCAATAAACTACACCTGCAGTCTTCTGCCAGATTCTACTGATTTCGCCGTGGTTCCGGTGCTTTTTCCGATTCCAAGCTGCTTTCAAACACCGACCTCTAGTGGACACCGTACTTAGAAATATAGTTAGGATTTTGTACAAAAACTTTCACCTGACTGGTAGTTTAGCAGGTAGAGTAGGGAACTTGGTACCATTCGTGGATGTGAGGGTATGAGGTTCAACCCTGTTGAAGGTACACTATTTAGATTATAGTTTTATGTGAAACCACACTTTCTGCACTGTTGTTCAAATAATTGGTTTTATTCAGTATAGTATGAGCTTCTGTCTTAAGCATCCTAAATGATGTCATAGATTTTATTTTATTTTTTGTAGACAAAAGAAGGGAAACGTGATGTAAGATGCAAACCTGGTATTCCAACTGATTATAGGCCACTAAAGCCAACAACTTAATGATGCGCCACAGAGATCTGATTAAAAAACGTATATCTGATAATCACATGCTGCCATTTATTGCTGACCAGCAGATGTCACTAGTTTGCGTTGTGAACAGATAATTAACTTTTTGGGGGAGGGGGGACAGGTTAATGGATCACATTCAAATAATCTGCTGCTGCTTGAATGCACTACCTGTTAAAGGCACAATCCTTAGTGCTACATATATTTTTGGACTTTGTTTGGGATAAACTTATGATATGTACCCATTATTCTTGAAGAATATAATGTATAAATGCCTCATGAGCTTAGCTCAACTGTTGTATCCCGACATAACTCAAAATATAAGTTTCATTTGAGAGTGGTTGCATTGCTCCAGTCCCATCCCTCTGTTATTTACTGAAACTGTGGCAGGGAAGACACGTTGTTATTAATGTTTCAATTAAGGTTTACCGCTTTAAGCACCTTTAACTGAGTAATAGTGCTATTATGGTGCAATCCTCTGGTGAGTGAGTTACTTTTGTGGCATGAATATCAAGCAAAACGTCTGAAGTCAAGAACACAATTCTTAGTATTGCAAACAAAATTCATGATGTTGAAAGAAAAACACAAAACTATTGATAGCGAACCCAAAAAATTGCAAGGTAATACTTTCGAAATGCAAGAACAAATTAATTGTAAATGGATGAAAACTTTTTTTTTCAGTAACCAGGTTTCCATCAAACCTTTTAATGCGAGTAAAGTATACAGTACCAGTCAAAAGTTTGGCCACACCTACTCATTCAAGGGTTTTTCATTTTTTTTTACTATTTGCTACATTGTAGAATAATAGTGAAGACATCAAAACTATGAAATAACACATATGGAATCATGTAGTAACCAAAAAAGTGTTAAACATATAAAAATATATTTTATATTTGAGATTCTAGCCACCCTTCGCCTTGATGACAGTTTTGCACACTCTTGGCATTCTCTCAACCAGCTTTATGAGGTAGTCACCTGGAATGCATTTCAATTAACAGGTGTGCGTTGTTAAAAGTTAATTTGTGGAATTTCACTCCTTAATGTGTTTGAAGCAATCAGTTGTGTTGTGACAAAGTAGGGGTGGTATACAGAAGATAGCCCTATTTGGTAAAATAGTCCATATTATGGCAATAACAACTCAAATAAGCAAAGAGAAAGGACAGTCCATCACTACTTTAAGACAAGAAGGTCAGTCAATCTGAAACATTTCAAGAACTTTGAAAGTTTCTTCAAGTGCAGTCACAAAAACCATCAAGCGCTATGATGAAACTGGCTCTCATGAGGACCACCACAGGAAAGGAAGACCTAGAGTTAGTTTTTTTACAATCGCTTACACAATATAAGTGGCACTTGAGGCACACTCAGTGAAACCATTAACTCATGTAACTAATGTTCAGACCAAGTCTGCAAAACTGCAAGCACATTATCTGCTTACACTCAGTTTGCAATTGTAAAACACACTTTTTGCAAAACACTAAACACAGTGATCTACATTAGACACATCACTCAAAACTAACAGGTCTTGTGTATCGTTTGGAAAACACTGCCATTCAAAATGCCTCACTCATTTACTGATTACCTGCACCCAGTGCTCATGTGTGAAAACACTTTTAGCTAATTTCTTCACTTAGAAATCAGAGCTTGAGCACTATAAATAGGCTTCAGGCTGGCTTTCTTGGTTTGGACAACAATGGAGGCCAATTTTGGAGAGAGAGAGTTTGAGGAGTGAGAGTAAGAGGACAAGGATGAGGAGGAAGGAGAACAATCACAGATGAGATCTGGGCCACTTTGGTTGACCATGTGGTCAACCCTGGTTTGAGTTTCAGGGAGGCTGAGCAGAGGGTCCAGCCTAACTTGAGTCGCTACACTGCAGCAAATGTCATCTGGACATTTCGAAATGAGAACAGGTAAGTAAACCTACCCTCTATACCATGCTACTGTACTTACAGCACCACAGTAACATTTAATTTCTTACTGAATTTCATCGTACACCCTAACCATTCACATGTTTTTGCAGAATTGCTAGATGTCCCTTCAATGGAGGAAGAAACTGGCTGTTCACAGCAGAGCAGGAACAACACATAGGGAAAATGGTCATTTTAAACAGCATGCGTTGATGACAACTGCAACACCACATCACTGACAACACATCATTCAGTAACATAAATAGGGTGAGTTGATCCGCACTTGGCCGTCTCCTGAAACGCAATTTAGATTAATATGAAGCGGCTATACAGAGTACCATTTGATTGAAATTCTTACATAGTGAAACAACTACAAATACGTACAAGTAAGCTATACTATCCTGTCAGTGGTACTGTATTCCAGTGTATTGTGCTACATTGACTGCTCTGTCTATTCATACTGTCAAACAATACTGTCTTGTCTGTTTCAGAGTTATGGAACTAGATGCTGCTGCAGAGCATCATGATTTCATCTACGCTGATGAGGTTGGCTTTAACCTAGCCAAAACAAAACTCAGGGGAAGAAACCACGCCGTCGTCAATGTCCCTGGACAGCGTGGTGGCAACATCACAATGTGTGCAGCCATTAGTCAGAAAGGTTTCCTTCATCATGACACTCTTGGTCCTTACAATACTGCCCACATTATCACCTTCCTTGACACCCTGCATAATATCCTCATTCCCAATGACCAAAGGAATGGGCCAGAGCAGTCCAGGTTTGTTGTCATCTGGGACAACGTAAGTTTCCACCAGGCTGCTTTGGTCCGCAATTGGTTCCTTGACTATCCGCAAGTTGATGCTCAACCTGCCACCATAATCTCCATTTCTAAACCCAATAGAATAGTTATTTTCGGCGTGACATTGGAAGGTATACGATTGCCAACCCTACCAACGCATACCCCTTCTCCAGGTGATGGAGGAGGCCTGTGGTGACATAGACTAGGGGGCATGCCAGGGCTGGATATGCTACTTCCCCCGCTGTTTAGCCAGAGAACATCGCTTGTGATGTTGATGAGGTGCTGTGGCCAGACCCAAATAGGAGACAATATGCACCCTAATAGTTTTTTTTCTTCATAGTAACAAGCCTATTTGTTTATCTTCTACTGTATTTGCTTTGTCTTTTACTGTTCTTTTATTCCCCCCCTTGAATTTCTGTTTATAGTGTATATGCATACATACTGTATATTTTTGTGCACGTGTGAGTGCTATGACAAACTGCCGTGAACTCCACTGAACATGCAAAAGACCTAGTGTTTTACATTTGTCACATCCATGTGTACTTGCCGTGTATAAGAGCTAATCATTTGATGGTTTGTGTGTCGAGTTTTGATGCAAAAACAAAATTTTGAGGAGTTAAAATAGTTTTGAGTCAAGTGTTTGGTTTTGCAAGAGATGTATGACGTTTTGCATGTTGGGGTTTTGTCTAGAGAAAAGGAGCCATAGTTTCAGAAATCACGTGTAAGCAATTGGCAACTATAAATATGCTGCAGAGGATGAGTTAATTAGTTACCAGCCTCAGAAATTGCAGCCCAAATAAATGCTTCCGAGCTCAAGTAACAGACACATCTCAACATTAACCATTCAGAGGAGACAGGCCTTCATGGTCAAATTTCTACAAAGGAACCACTACTAAAGGACACCAAGAAGAAGAGACTTGCATGGGCCAAGAAACACGAGCAATGGACATTAGACCGGTGGAAATCTGTCCTTTGGTCTGATGAGTCCAAATTTTGGATCCAACCGACATGTCTTTGTGAGATGCAGAGTATGTAAACAGATCTCTGCATGTGTGGTTCCCACTGTGAAGCATGGAGGTGTGTTGGTGCTTTGCTGGTGACACTGTCAGTGATTTATTTAGAATTCAAGGCACACTTAACCAGCATGGCTACCACAGCATTCTAAAGTGATATGCCATCCCATCTGGTTTGCACTTAGTGGGACTATCATTTGTTTTTCAACAGGACAATGAGCCAACACATCTCCAGGCTGTGTAAGGGCTATTTGACCAAGAAGGAGAGTGATGGAGTGCTGCATCAGATGACCTGGCCTCCACAATCACCCAACCTCAACGCAATTGAGATGGTTTGGGATGAGTTGGACCGCAGAGTGAAGGAAAAGCAGCCAACATATGCTCAGCAAATGTGGGAACTCCTTCAAGAGTGTTGGAAAAGCATTCCAGGTGAAGCTGGTTGATTGAATACCAAGAGTGTGCAAAACTGTCATTAAGGCAAAGGGGGAATTCTTTGAAGAATCTCAAATATAAAATATATTTTGATTTGTTTAACACTTTTTTGGTTACTACATGATTCCATGTGGGTTATTTCATAGTTTTGATGTCTTCACTATTATTCTACAATGTAGCAAATAGTAAAAAATTCAGAAAAACACTTGAATGACTAGGTGTCCAAACTTTTGACTGGTACTATATGTCGAATGATTTTTTTTACGACAGGTCTGATGGATAGAACAAATTTGTCAGTCAACTTTCCAAATGTGGACAAAACAATATATGCTAGACAAGGTGGGAAATGGCGGTGGAAACGCCTTTATGCGCAAATATCAATATAATAACCATTATATTTAAGTAAACTTGGAGTCACATCATGATATGGTATGTAGTCCTCCCTCTAAGACACAGGAAAGCATGCAATTTATTCTGCTACAGATTAAATTAGTTATGATGAACTTCATAGGCGGGTGAAAGTGCATAGTGATGAACGTGATGCTCCTTTCCGATAAATATTGAGGGTCTTATTCTGGTGACATGATGATTGACGCTTGGCTGCCGTTTGACAAATAAAAAATATCTTGCTCTTTTGTCCATAATAATCTCATCATGTAGGTTGCCTACATACACTGTATCTGCAAGCTTTTGGCTAGAGCACATGTCCCAAGACCAGAGTGGGCACATTTGCTATATAACGCAAAAAAATTCTGCCAAAACCATCCGAAGAGTTGAAAATGCAATGGAAACTTGCATTTTAACTTGTATTTTTTATCCGGTACATGGGAATTTGACCGCAAAATATATTTGTATGTGCACTATGTCATCACGCACAGCCTTTTATTCACAAGTCAATTCGATGGAACCACATCTCTGGTGGGAAAAAAAGCTCATATTGTTTTATTTATTTATTTTAGAAAATGGTCATGAAAATCTGTCACCAATTTGATGGAAACTTGCAGGATTTTTTTTTATGATAACGCAATTAAGTAAAACACCACCCTCTTTCCAGCAATTTTCCTTATCTTTGGTTATGTTACCCTGGTCTTTGCTTTCACTGCCTTTTTTCCAGTTGCAAGGTTTGGCATTTTCATTCCAGCAACATAGTACCCTGCATCCCACTGCTGGTTTGTCTTTGAAGCTAAGCAGGGTCAGTCCTGGTTGGTCTCTGGATGGGGAACCAGATGTAGCTGGAAGTGGTAAATGTGGGGAGAAAGAAATGTGTGGAAAAAGTGATCATGTGGGATTTTTTGGGGGGGAGGGAAAACCTGTGAAAAATGCATATGTGAAACTTGTGAGGATTTCAACCAAAAAACAGCAACGACAAAAAAAACTAGTGTTAGGAAACATCAAAAAGGGCCTTTTTGCGGCGTAACTCATATGATATGTGGTTTCAATTGTTTGTATCTCCTGTGCTCTTAATCCCTGATCTTTATTATGTCTAGACTTTCTGGAGAGCACCCCTACTCTGGGCCCACACTGGGGTCATGATGAGCACTCTGCCTCACAAAGGACCACGAACATGAGATCACTGCTAGTCTGGTCACACTAAATAGCTTCCTGAAACTAAGCAGTCCCCAATCAATTGACCAAAGTAAACAAGGATGGTTTTCCAATTTTCCTTAGAAAAAGGGAGATATTATTTGCACTATAGCTATTTCCCAGAGAATTACGTTTCAATGGGGTTTCGTTTTAGGGGGATCTGTTTTCAAAACTCGCAGACTGGTTGCAGTTTTTGATATCCTCCCCAATATAAAATGTGCTCTCCCGAATCGACATGATTATTCATTGCATTTCATGGTGCAGCCCGTCACACTTTACTTTGAAGGGACCTTTATTTCAGACACATGTTGGTGGAATAGCATAGTTTATTTGATTTAACCCTTATTTTACCAGGAAAAATGACTGAGAACATTTACAGAAATGACCTGGGGAATAGTTACAGGGGAGAAGAGGAGGAAGAATGAGCCAATTGGAAGCTGGAGATGATTAGGTGGCCATGATAGTATGAGGGCCAGATTGGGAATTTAGCCTAGATACTGGGATTAACACGCCTACTTTTACGATGAGTGCCATGGGATCTTTAGTGACCACAGAGTCAGTACACCCGTTTAACGTCACATCTGAAAGGCGGTCTGTAGGTATCATATAGCAGCGTTTCCCAAACTCCGTCCTGGGGCCTCGTCCTGGGTGCACGTTTAGTTTTTTTGCCATAGCACTACACAGATGATTCAAATAACACAGGCTTGATGATGAGTTGGTTATTTCAATCACCTCTGACGTGCACCCAGGGGGGGCCCCAGGACCGAGTTTGAGAAACCCTGCCTTATAGTAGCCACAGTTAGTCTTAATGTAATGCCTCTATACAGCCAATAGGGTTTGTCTTAATGTCGTGTTCAAGTGCTAGTCAGAACTAGGATACGCTGAAATGTCCAACTTTCTTACTGGTTGAACCCGGCAAGTGTATAACTACAATCAGTAGGAAATGTTTGAGTTTCCTAGTTCCGACTAGCATGTGAACGGAATAAGAGTACCTGTGTGACTGCTGAACCTGGGCCATGTTTATTTGGCAGCAAAGAGAATAAAATTGACTGAAAATGGGAGGGACTACATAGCGTGCCTTAATGAACACCCAGAATACACCTTGTTACAATTGTTCTATTAATACAAAAGCTAAGTTTTAAGTGAAACGTTTAGCTTTTGTCTGAAGCTGAAAAAGAGAAAAAATTCAAAAGCTAATTTGAGCTATGCACTAACAGGGCTTTTCAGCATACGGTGCCTTCAGGAACTATTCTCACCCCTCAATTGAATAGTGAATTTCAACCACAGATTCAACCACAAAGACCGAGGAGGTTTTTCAATGCCACGCAAAGAAGGGCACCAATTGGTAGATGTGTAAAAAAAAAAAGAAGCAGACTCTGAATATCCCTTTGAGCATGGTAAAGTTATTAATTAGGCCTTGGATGTTGTATTAATACACCCAGTCACTACAAAGATACAGGCGTCCTTCCAAACTCAGTTGACTGAGAGGAAGGAAACTTCTCAGGGATTGACCATGAAGCCAATGGTGATTTAAAACAATTAACTGAGGATCAACTTCATTGTAGTTACGCCACAATACTATGCTAAATGACAGAGTGAAAAGAAGGAAGCCTGTGCAGAATTAACTTTATGTCCAACACAACACATGACTGAGTACCACTCTATGTATTTTCAAGCATGGTGATGGCTGCATCATGTTATGGATATGCTTATCATTGACAAGGACTAGGGAGTTTTATTTGGATAAAAATAAACTGAATGGAGCTAAGCACAGGCAAAATCATAGAGGAAAACCTGGTTCAGTCTGCTTTCCAACAGACACTGGGAGACAAATTCACCTCTCAGAAGGACAATAACCTAAAACACAAGGACAAATATACACTGGAGTTTGACATTGACGAGATTGAACGTTCCTGAAAATGGCTGTCTAGCAATGATCAACAACAAACTTCACAGAGTTGTGCAAATAACATTATGCAAATATTGTACAATCCAGGTGTGCAAAGCTCTTAGAGACTTACCAAGAAATACTCACAGCTGTAATCGCTGCCAAAGGGGATTCTAACATTTATTTACTCAGGGGATTGAATACTTATGTAATCAAGACATATTAGTGTTTAATTTTTCATATTCTTAAATTTCTTTTTTTGTACAAATGTTCAAATTTTTCTTCCACTTTGACATTAGAGTATTTTGTGTAGCTCGTTGACAAAAAAATTTGAAAACCATTTGAATCCCACCTTCTAACACAACAAAATGTGGAGAAAATCAAGGGGTGTGAACCCTTCTGAAGGCATTGTATAGCGACTTACAAGGGACGTCTTCAAATATGTTAATGAGCCAGTAATTCTTTCTCCTCCCACAACATTTCTCCACAATGCACTATAATTTACAGTATGCTGCAGTAAATATATAGCAAAACAGCAATACAGCATTATGGTATTGTGGGATTGTATTGAGAGAAAAAAATCTGCGATTTCCAATATTTAATATTTAATTATATTTTACAGCATACCAACTGATATTATTATTTTTTCTATCACTCACAATTTAGGAACAACAATACCATGCACACACTAGTGTTCAAAATGTTTTTGCCGAATGGGACTATATTCTGAATTACAACAAATTACTGACAGCAATTTGCTCGTAAGTTACTGTAGAGTTTCAGGACAATATTTTCACACAAGGCACCATAACTAATACTGTAAAACAAATGTACGGTATTTTACTGTGCATTCTACAGTGTTTTACTGTTGAAACCAATTTTTTTTTTTTACAGTATGCTATAAAACAAATGTACGGTATTTTACTGAGCATTCTTCGGTAATCTACTGTATTAGTATCATACTGTTGATTAATACTGTAAGTTACTGATAAAATTACAAAAATGGCTAACAGTGTGGCTTATTTTGTACTCAACCTAACATAGGATTTTAACTGACAATTTCTTGGTTGCTAGGTTATACCTAAAGTTATTGCTTCGCCACCAGGTCTGTGGACATAATGGAGATTGCCTATACATATATTGCCAAGAACACATTTTGTACTTTGCTTTAAGTATATACAACCTGAAGGTGTTATTTCTATAAAATTAGAGTATGCTGCTGCATTCTGATTTCAATTAGTGTACAAAAAAAGTATTATTTTGTACTGTGACCACACTTGGGGCTCAGCCTTAACTGGTATTTGAACGTTTAACCTCTTGGTCGCTAGCAACCTGAAATGTCCACCAGATCAGTGAGCATAAAAGAGATATGGCTACTGAGTTGTCGGCAAGAATACATTCCTGCACTTTGTTAAAAGAAGCCCATAATCAAGTAAATAAATTGTCCAATTATCACCACCAACGTTACACTAGCAGTGCTCAAGGACACCTGACATAGAGTACACATTCATGTTTTGGGGTTTGAACCTCTTGGTTGAGTGCATCAATGTTTTGCAGTTCCACCAGGCTCATACTGATTGCTTGAAACATGTATTACAGCTTTTTTACAATCGCTTACACAATAAAAGTGGTACTTGAGGCACACTCAGTGAAACCATTAACTCATGTACCTAATCTTAAGACTAAGTCTGCACACCTACAAGCATATTATCTGCTTTACACTCAGTTTGCAATTGTAAAACACACTTTTTGCAAAACACTAAACACAGTTCTCTACATTAGACACATCATTCAAAACGAACAGGTCTTGTGTTTCGTTTGGAAAACACTGCCATTCCAAATGCCTCACTCATTTACCGATTACCTACACCCAGTGCTGACGTGTGAAAACACTAATAGCTAATTTCTTCGCTTAGGCTTGCTTGGTTTGGACAACAATAGATGCCAATTTTGGAGAGAGTTAGAGGAAGAGGAGTGAGAGTTAGAGGGGGACGAGGGGGCATGCCAGGGCTGGACACGCCACTCCAGACGCTACTTCCCCCGCTGTTTAGCCAGAGAGAACATCACTTGTGATGTTGTTAAGGTGCTGTGGCCAGACCCAAATAGGAGACCCTAATTGTTTTTTCCCTTATAGCAACATGCCTATTTGTTTATCTTCTACTGTATTTGTTTTGTCTGTTACTATTCATCCCGAAATCTGGATGAACAGAAATTCTTTTTATTTTTCCCCCCCTTGCATTTCTGTTCCACCCCCATGCTTCACAGCAGGTATGGTGTTCTTTGGATGCAACTCAGCATTCTTTGTCCTCCAAACACGACGAGTTGAGTTTTTACCAAAAAGTTATATTTTGGTTTCATCTGACATTCTCCCAATCTTCTTCTGGGTCATCCAAATGCTCTCTAGCAAACTTCAGACGGGCCTGGACATGTACTGGCTTAAGCAGGGGGACACGTCTGGCACTGCAGGATTTGCGTCCCTGGCGGCGTAGTGTGTTACTGATGGTAGGCTTTGTTACTTTGGTCCCAGCTCTCTGCATGTCATTCACTAGGTCCCCCCGTGTGGTTCTGGGATTTTTGCTCACCGTTCTTGTGATCATTTTGACCCCACGGGGTGAGATCTTGCCAGATCGAGGGAGATTATCAGTTGTCTTGTATGTCTTCCATTTCCTAATAATTGCTCCCACAGTTGATTTATTCAAACCAAGCTGCTTACCTATTGCAGATTCAGTCTTCCCAGCCTGTTGCAGATCTACAATTTAGTTTCTGGTGTCCTTTGACAGCTCTTTGGTCTTGGCCATAGTGGAGTTTGGGGTGTGACTGTTTGATGTTGTGGACAGGTGTCTTTTATACTGATAACAAGTTCAAACAGGTGCCATTAATACAGGTAACGAGTGGAGGACAGAGGAGCCTCTTAAAGAAGAAGTTACAGGTCTGTGAGAGCCAGAAATCTTGCTTGTTTGTAGGTGACCAAATACTTATTCTCCACCATAATTTGCAAATAAATTCATTAAAAATCCTACAATGTGATTTTCTGGATTTTTTTTTCTCATTTTGTCTGTCATAGTTGAAGTGTACCTGAAATTACAGGCCTCTCTCATCTTTTTAAGTGGGAGAACTTGCACAATTGGTGGCTGACTAAATACTTTTTGCCCCACTGTATTTGTGCCAACTGTTAGTAGAAGTGTTGTAGGACTTTTCCAGTGACTACATTGCTGTGAATTTGTCAAAATGTAAATTTGAATTTGGCAAAATGTAGCCAGTAATCCACAGGCAAAATGGCTGCCACCAGCAATACATGCCAATAACCTAATGTGCCTTCACGGACTCTTACGTTGACAACATTCAACATTTCTTGCTAATTGGCAGCGTACTGTAGCAGTGGTAGCCTATCAGAATATTGCAGGAGTGGCTGTCAGCTAGCTTTTTTTTTGTTGGTCTCCCATGAGATGGAATGTGATCTGTTGTATTCTGTTCATAAATACAAATCTTGTACACTGTCAGTTCTCCGGTCTTGTTAAAGGCTGATATAAGTGCAGGTGAAACCAAAGAGTCATGCATTTACATGTTCGCCCTTTATCAGATGCTTCTATCCAGAGAGACTTAGAGTTAATGCCTTCATCTTAAAGGTGATGAACAGTCAAAATCATGTTTTTCGTGAAATTGGATGATATCTGAAAGTATGAGGACCAAAGCTTGAAAAATGTATCATAAAGTTTGATCATAAAGCTAGGGTTTCAGATGTTTTCAGAAGCTGGACAGGGACTCTGCTGTCCTAGCTCCTGAACAGCTTCTATCCCCAAGCCATAAGACTGCTAAACACACACACACACACACTTTATTTGCTCACACACACATAACATGCACACACATTCATACTGACTCTACACACACACCA
This sequence comes from Salvelinus sp. IW2-2015, assembly GCF_002910315.2. NCBI lineage: Eukaryota > Metazoa > Chordata > Actinopteri > Salmoniformes > Salmonidae > Salvelinus > Salvelinus sp. IW2-2015. The sequence continues at coordinate 19,841,058 of NC_036867.1, forward strand.
ACACACACAATCATGTATGCTGCAGCTACTCTATCATAAATCCTGATGCCTAGTCAGCTTATTCCTATACATATCTATCCCTACCACTCCAGTATCTCTGCACATTGTCAATATGGTACGGTTTTGGCACTGACCCTGGAACTGACCCTGTATAAAGCTTACTTAATTTCTCGTGTTCTTTTTTCTATTTCTCGTGTGTTTTTGTTCTACTTTACTGTTTTTAATAATAGGCCTACTACTGATATTGATTACTGCATTGTTGGGATAGAGTTTGCAAGAAAGGCATTTCACTGTACCTGTGCACGTGACAATAAAAACTTGAAACATGCACACACTCCAGACTAAAAGGTCGCAAATCTTGAGAGCAATCCTGAGAGCATTAATGTCAAGTGTCCCTGAGCACTGCTAAGTTCTCGCTGGTGTTGTCAGTTAATGAAACAATTATTGACTTGATTCTGGGCAAATTTAAGCAGTGCATTGCCAATATATCTGTTGCCGATCTCTGTCATGGCCACCGACCTGGCGGCGTAGCAGGAAATTCAAATTGCTGGCATCCCTGTTATGGACATGACTTCTCATGGAAAAACATGAAAACATGTTTTTGGAACACTTCACATAGTGACATTCCCACACAGAAAATTCTCCAATGTAGATGCTTTAGGTAGTCTCAGCGCTTCGTTTTCCCAACCCCGGCACTCATTCTGATTACACGTTGGAGTTTTGAACAACCATTCCCCCTTTTTGTTACGTGCTAACTAAAGACCTAGGTAGCCAGTAATTAGTGATGGAGAAAAAAAGCTTCCTGAAGCATTGAGAATTTCCAGGCAATTGTGTTGAAAATAGGTTCATTACTTGAGGCTTTGATGAACACAGTGTACACTAGTGGCACCTGCTGGTCAAAAGAATTTAGAACAGCCACATTTTTATATATGACGCCGTAGCGCATGTGCAGTGTAGCCTTTTCGTTTTCTACCTAAACCCATACCAAACCAATCAGGTGGCTATTCAACTAAATGAAGCTTCAGGCATCATTGATCACGTGCTTCTGATAAAGCTTCAGCACACATCTTCATCTTCGATGAGGTTTAACGATGGTTGGATTCCAATAAATGTTGCATAACCGCCACCTACTACTGTAGACTGGAGTATAACTCCCTTATACTTTGCTTGAATTTTTTTTAACAAATACCCAACCATCTAACACTACACTCACTAAAAAAGAAAATAATAATAATAAATAAATACCATACTAAATACCGTACCATACCAAATACCATAAATAAATACCACACCACCACTTAACACACCCTGTAACTCTTCTGACGTCAAATCTCACACACCCATATACAGTGGGGAGAACAAGTATTTGATACACTGCCGATTTTGCAGGTTTTCCTACTTACAAAGCATGTAGAGGTCTGTACTTTTTATCATAGGTACACTTCAACTGTGAGAGACGGAATCTAAAACAAAAATCCAGAAAATCACATTGTATGATTTTTAAGTAATTAATTAGCATTTTATTGCATGACATAAGTATTTGATCACCTACCAACCAGTAAGAATTCCGGCTCTCACAGACCTGTTAGTTTTCTTTAAGAAGCCCTCCTGTTTCTCCACCTTACCTGTATTAACTGCACCTGTTTAACTCGTTAACCTGTTATAAAGACACCTGTCCACACACTCAATCAAACAGACTCCAACCTCTCCACAATGGCCAAGACCAGAGAGCTGTGTAAGGACATCAGGATAAAATTGTAGACCTGCACAAGGCTGGGATGGGCTACAGGACAATAGGCAAGCAGCTTGGTGAGAAGGCAACAACTGTTGGCGCAATTATTAGAAAATAGAAGAAAATAGAAGAAGTTCAAGATGATGGTCAATCACCCTCGGTCTGGGGCTCCATGCAAGATCTCACCTCGTGGGGCATCAATGATCATGAGGAAGGTGAGGATCAGCCCAGAACTACACGTCAGGACCTGGTCAATGACCTGAAGAGAGCTGGGACCACAGTCTCAAAGAAAACCATTAGTACCACACTACGCCGTCATGGATTAAAAATCCTGCAGCACACGCAAGGTCCCCCTGCTCAAGCCAGCGCATGTCCAGGCCCGTCTGAAGTTTGCCAATGACCATTTGGATGATCCAGAGGAGGAATGGGAGAAGGTCATGTGGTCTGATGAGACAAAAATAGAGCTTTTTGGTCTAAACTCCACTCGCCGTGTTTGGAGGAAGAAGAAGGATGAGTACAACCCCAATAACACCATCCCAACCGTGAAGCATGAGGTGGAAACATCATTCTTTGGGGATGCTTTTCTGCAAAGGGACAGGACGACTGCACCGTATTGAGGGAGGATGGATGGGGCCATGGATCGCGATCCGAGCCATCATTGACAACACTCCTTCCCTCAGTAAGAGCATTGAAGATGGTCGTGGCTGGTCTTCCAGCATGCACAACGACCCAAACACACAGCCAGGGCAACTAAGGAGTGGCTCCGTAAGAAGCATCTCAAGGTCCTGGAGTGGCCTAGCCAGTCTCCAGACCTGAACCCAATAGAAAATCTTTGGAGGAGCTGAAAGTCCGTATTGCCCAGCGACAGCCCCGAAACCTGAAGGATCTGGAGAAGGTCTGTATGGAGGAGTGGCCAAAATTCCTGCTGCAGTGTGTGCAAACCTGGTCAAGAACTACAGGAAACGTATGATCTCTGTAATTGCAAACAAAGGTTTCTGACCAAATATTAAGTTCTGCTTTTCTGATGTATCAAATACTTTGTCATGCAATAAAATGCAAATTAATTACTTAAAAATCATACAATGTGATTTTCTGTATTTTTGTTTTAGATTCCGTCTCTCACAGTTGAAAGTGTACCTATGATAAAAATTACAGACCTCTACATGCTTTGTAAGTAGGAAAACCTGCAAAATCGGCAGTGTATCAAATACTTGTTCTCCCCACTGTACCTCTCTGCAGCTGCCACCACAACCTACATTTTCTGCGATTCACGTTCCATCCCTGCAGTACAGTTGATAACCATTGCTATAAAATGTAAAATATCCAATGTTACTGAAACATATATCACTTGTTGGTTTATCCCTCTGTACTGGTACAGATCTACTACTCACACCACTCCTCTCAGGATCCCTCCCGCTTGACCCATCTTCCTCTACTTGCTTCACTGCCTCAGCATATGACAACTTCTGCACTACTCTAACCCTGGAAACCTCAACCTGCCTCTCTTGCAAGGGACATTTCTGAACCCTGGCCCCATGGACACCCCTACCATTAACACATACCACTACTTTCCCCAGTGCGACACATTTCTTTGTCTCATGCCCTGCACACTTCTCACTTCTCTTATATATCGTAGCATCACTTTGTCGGACAGACTCAACATCAAAACTCAAGAGAACAGACAGTGACTCTTCTGTTTCACCACTCACGCCACCCTGTCTGCGTCGCACCAAACGATGAGCATCACAAACACCGTGAATCTTCCCCTTCAGTTGGTCAGCTTTTACATTTACAGCTACCCCAGTAATCACTCCTTTCAATGGCTCTCTTTTATTGCCCCCATTCATTTAACACGGAACGCCCGCTCCGTCTGTCCAGCAGAAACAGAAACAATTATCACAAGACAACTTCTGGTTACCCTCACCGATTCCACAGCACCCAACTCTGTTTTCACCCACCCTGAAACCACAAATGGATCAGCCAAAAGGAAAGGGTCCAATTTTTCCAAATACTTCACTCCTACTGTCACAGACTCATCTTTATCCTGACCCTCGGTGCAAGCCTCGGTGTTCGAGAACTTCACCACACCTACCACCTCCGATACTTCGCCCTCATTCACTTCCATTTCTCCTCCGGTCTCCTCCGGTCTTCAACTCACTCTGCTTCCACTGATAATACTGCACTTCTGACATATATCTTGTTCTTGCCTTGTCAAGGGACACCATTTAACCGGCTGTCACAATTTCCATACAATCAGAAGGAACCCCTCAAGACGTGATGCTTAACAGTGCATCCCACTTGTAAAGCAGCTGCTTCATCTTGATGTTCTTCTTTATCAATAGCTACCGCAACACGTTTCCATTTCAAACAAGCACACTCTCTTTCTCCCGGATTCCTCGATTCGCTTGCTGTGGAGCAACACCCTTTGTCTCCATCCAATCGTGTCCTCGAGTCAGCACAGTGCTTGAAATAAACTGCTTAGTGATTTCGACACATGCCTCAGAGCTCCAGTAACTAGCTAACACCAGACACAGATGAAAGGGGATACATATAAGTATCTTTGCCATAGATTAATAGGGTAAACAGTTTGCTGACACCCTACAGTCAAATTTTGGCACCAGTAGAGTAGCGAACTTGCTATATAAACCACGCCCCTCTGCAAACACGCCTTCTCCGATGTTTAAATTATGCAAGAGGGTATCATGTTAGCGTTGGTGTATTAAAATTAAAGTTAAGGTGATGTCACCTTGTCTCCTTAATAATGAATCAAAGTGTTTGACATGAGGGAGGGGACCAGTAACTCTATGATGAAACTTCATCAATGTAGAAGCAACAGTCATTTCATGTTTTTCATTAAATGTGATGATACGCTTTGATCTGGCTTCCTTAAAGTATCATCACATTTAATGAAAAACATGATTTTGACTGTTCCTATTAGAAGGATTTCAGAGTTCCTTTTTCCATTCCCACAAGACTTCCAAACAGGGTTTCTGGAAGACCTGGGAAAGTTCCCAGGACTTCACAACTCTACCTGCAAGTAACATTATTCTATCTTGCAAATCAATGTGTAATTCTCATTGGAATCGAGCTGACTTAGACTATCCAACAGTTAGCATTATTCCTCACAAGCAGTTTTCAACCACATATGTGAGGAGACTACTTAAACAGATTTCAACTGGAACAAACATTACAGAAATGGGTACAAAAAAACTAACAGATTTGATGAGTTTCGACCAAAAAATATTGATTTAACTTTGTGTGGCATAAGATTAATCAATCAATACGCAAACATAAAACCAACCTGAAAAAGAGCATGCTGGGAAATATGATAATGATAGGCGTGGCTTCAAAGTGACGTGTATGAGCAGACAGGAAGCAGCGTCAAGTTCAAAAAGAGGGATACGTGCTCCAGCAGATCAGAGATGGAACCTGACGAGAGTGAGTTTGGACATGATACAGAAGAATGTGGTCCAGTAGTAGTGAATTTTGGGGAGAAAGTGGACACTTGCCTTTTTGGCGGATCCATTTGTGATTTCAGGGTGGGTGAGAACGGAGTTGGGTGCAGTTGAATCAGTGAAAGTAACCTGTAGTGATAGTTCTTTGTGTTTCTTCTGACCAAGGGGAGCAGGCGCTCCATATCACGCAACTTGGGTCAAGCTCTGTTTCTTGCTTTGCTCTTAGGAACAGGGCACCATGGAAAGGAGTGAGTTCTGAGGTAGCGTTCAGTGTTGAAGATTCCTGGTGTTTGTGACACCTGTCGTTTGGTGGGGAGCGTGGTGAAACAGAGGAGTCACTGTCAGTCCTTCTGAGTTTTGAGTCAGAGTCTGTACCCGACAAAGTCATGTTAGGATATATCAGTTATGCTGTTAGAGCTTTTGTGTCAAATCCACTGTGTTGTTTCAGGTGTAACGTTTATGGTCATGTTGCATCAGTGTGGAGGAAGGACATTCCAAGATGTGGGAAATGTGCAGGAGGGCATGGGACAGAGGATTGTGTAGTTCTGTTGGATAAAGTTGTGTGTGTTAACTGTAGGGGTGTCCATGTTGCTGGGGATCGGAAATATCCGGTGCGAGAGAGGCAGGTTGAAGTGGCCAGAGTCAGAGTAGTGCAGTGGGTGTCGTATGCTGAGGCAGTGAAAAAAGTAGAGGATGGGTCAGGGTTGAGGGATCCTGAGTAGTAGATTTGTGCCAGCACAGAGGGATAGGCCAACGAGTGATTTATGCTTCAGTAAGTGCAATGAGAGTATGTGGTGGTGTCTAGGACTACATTTCACTTTTTTAGAGGAGCATGACTAATTATTGGAATTTAATGTAGGTAGGCCGGTACAATGGGTGGCGGTGTATGCACCTAAAAGTTCAATGCGATCCGCCAACCAAATCCCAAAGAAGAAGAAGAAGAAGAAGAGGACGCAGCGAAGCGAGAGATTTCACTCTCGCCAACATCTGTCCAAAATAAGCTCATGTCACTTGCGTTCCCACATTTGGAACAACGACTCCCATTGTTAGGGCTGAGACATGACTGAGCATCTCGTCATTATATTCAGATCTCTGGTATGAGTTTCAGGCCCTGTTTTAGGGTAAAACTAGACCCTCAAAATAAGGCCTTATGAAATACATATAGCATTGTGTTAAATTGTTACTTTTTTAAATGATAACATATTAGTTTAGGATCTCACTTGGTAAAGTCCATCAGACCAAAAATGGATGAATGCAACAACCTTGTCTCTGTCATTAACAAATACAACCATGGGTGGTAATGCAATTTACTGCAAATGCAAGACACTCTGGGAAATATTTGAATAAGACTTTACACTAAGCATTGTGTCAATTTAAAAGGGAATTCAGCTCCTACTTCTCAATGGCAGAAAAACATATAATAGTAACTTAGAGCATCCCAATGAATCATTCTCAAATCTTAAATCATTTGCTAGAATATTGTAATGTTTGTTCTAAAAGTTGGGTTTGAGGTTTTCTCCAAATCAGCTCTACTCGTCAATCTGCGGGGCACATTTCATCCCTGAGAACTTCCACGGCTAACAGCAATGGAAGGAGGGCTTCAGCAAGAAGTTGCTCCTCAAAGTGGATTATGTTCCGATCATTAACTGGCTTCTAAAGTTTCTCAAACAGCCAGCAGCACCAGCAGAGGCCAAGCGTTATCACTGGCAGGGAACTGGGTAAGTGAAAGAGCTAGCTGCTACCTCTATGCTAACATTAGCTAGCTATAGAGCTATAGCATTTAGCTCGCGTCTTCCATCTAAATAACACTGATAAAAGGAACCAAATTTAAACATGTCTGCCAGCTGTGGGTAGCTCACGTCTGATGCTATCATAGACAGTACAAACCTATGGGAAAGAGTCGTTTTCAAGGTGTTTGTGGGGTAATTCGGTCGTTCTGTGGCTCAGGGGGACTTTTCTATGAGGCCTGCTGGCTAAAATGCAACGCTTCGGTCATGGATCTGATCACGTATTGCCTGGCATTTCGGAGAAGCCCCGGAGCCAGGCTTTCTTTGGAAGGGTGGAGTGTGGATTTTGGTCAATGGGAACATTTATTTCTGGAGCTCGCCATGAGTTGTGTTTTGGGAGCCGCTGGCTGTCTGCACAAGGATGTGTGTGTGTGTGTGTGTGTGTGCCTTTGTGTGTATGTGTGTGTGTGGATGATTTGTCGAATGTATCCATGCGGGTTGATGGACTCCTCCAGCAGAATATATTCTGACATCTTCTATGGGCTAGGGCAAGGGCTCCCAAACTTTTTCACTCAGGGCCCCCCTTCCAGCATTTGGGAACATCCTGCACCCCCCTGCGTGCGCGCACGCGCCACATCTATTTCTATGGGCACAAGCATTGTTCATGACAAACTCTCCTCTTGTTGGTGGAGAGAATTTTGCAGATTTAAAGCTTATTTCCTCCAATTCAACACATTTTATCATGGGTGCAAAGAAAATTGTGCATTTTTAAACCACATTTTCTTGCAATTCTATACATATTGCCATGTCTAATGTGAATTCATGTGATATTTGAGTGACTCAAAAATTGCAATAATATCTAAAAAACCTACATTAAAAAACATTGATCTAGACATTTCTAACAAGTTATAAATAGCTCTCTAAGGTATGCAATGACTAACGTGACAAAAGTAACTGATGATGATTTCGAAATTGCATGTCTAATGTGTATTTAACTTACTCTTGAAAGTTGTAATAGTAGAATGCAATTTTGAAATTGGGTAGTGCGTCATCAGTTCCTTTTGTCATATTGGTCATTGCATACCTTAGAGATTTATAACTTGTCAGAAATGTCCAGATCAAGTAGCCCATGTCAGCTAACGTTTATATATATATTATTATATATATATATATATATATATATATATATTATTTAATTTATTTAAGGGGCAGCAGATAATGTAAGCTTGCTATAGCTATCCTCTTCCAACATACAGTGGGGCAAAAAAGTATTTAGTCAGCCACCAATTGTGCAAGTTCTCCCACTTAAAAAGATGAGAGAGGCCTGTAATTTTCATCATAGGTACACTTCAACTATGACAGACAAAATTAGAAAAAAAATCCAGAAAATCACATTGTAGGATTTTTTATGAATTTATTTGCAAATTATGGTGGGAAATATGTATTTGGTCAATAACAAAAGTTTATCTAAATACCTTGTTGTATACCCTTTGTTGGCAATGACAGAGGTCAAACGTTTTCTGTAAGTCTTCACAAGGTTTTCACACACTGTTGCTGGTATTTTGGCCCATTCTCCATGCAGATCTCCTATAGAGCAGTGATTTTGGGGCTGTTTGCTGGCAACATGGACTTTCAACTCCCTCCAAGATTTTCTATGGGGTTGAGATCTGGAGACTGGCTAGCCACTCCAGGACCTTGAAATGCTTCTTACGAACCACTCCTTCGTTTGCGCCGGCGTGTGGTTGGGATCATTGTCATGCTGAAAGACCAGCCACGGTTCATCTTCAATGCCTTGCTGATGGAAGGAGGTTTCCCTCAAAATCTCACGATACATGGCCCCATTCATTCTTTCCTTTACACGGATCAGTCACCTGGTCCCTTTGCAGAAAAAACAGCCTCAAACCATATGTTTCCACCCCCATGCTTCACAGTAGGTATGGTGTTTCTTTGAAGCAACTCAGCATTCTTTGGCCTCCAAACACGACGAGTTGAGTTTTAACCAAAAAGTAATTTTGGTTTCATCTGACCATATGACATTCTCCCAATCTTCTTCTGGATCATCCAAATGCTCTCTAGCAAACTTCAGACGGGCCTGGACATGTACTGGCTTAAGCAGGGGGACACGTCTGGCACTGCAGGATTTGAGTCCCTGGCGACGTAGTGTGTTACTGATGGTAGGCTTTGTTACTTTGGTCCCACTCTCTGAGGTCATTCACTAGGTCCCCCCGTGTGTTCTGGGATTTTTGCTCACCGTTCTTGTGATAATTTTGACCCCACGGGTGAGATCTTGCGTGGAGCCCCAGATCGAGGAGAGATTATCAGTGGTCTTGTTATGTCTTCCATTTCCTAATAATTGCTCCCACAGTTGATTTCTTCAAACCAAGCTGCTTACCTATTGCAGATTCAGTTTCCCAGCCTGGTGCAGTCTAACCAATTTTGTTTGGCCATTGTGTCCTTTGACAGCTCTTTGGTCTTGGCCATAGTGGAGTTTGGAGTGTGACTGTTTGAGGTTGTGGACAGGTGTCTTTTATACTGATAACAAGTTCAAACAGGTGCCATTAATACAGGTAATGAGTGGAGGACAGAGGAGCCTCTTAAAGAAGAAGTTACAGGTCTGTGAGAGCCAGAAATCTTGCTTGTTTGTAGGTGACCAAATACTTATTTTCCACCATAATTTGCAAATAAATTCATAAAAAATCCTACAATCTGATTTTCTGGAATTTTTTTTCTCATTTTGTCTGTCATAGTTGAAGTGTACCTATGATGACAATTACAGGCCTCTCTCATCTTTTTAAGTGGGAGAACTTGCACAATTGGTGGCTGACTAAATACTTTTTTGCCCCACTGTATATAATATCTTAAACCTAGCTAGTTAGAAAGTCAGAGCCACAAGCTAAAACCGGGTGAAGAGGGAGGAGAATTCACTTTCTGTTTTATCTGCTGCTGGCTTCCTAATGTTCACTCAAATACATTTGTCCACATGCAACTGATTCAATTAGATTTTTATTCCATAAAGATTGTAATTGTGTCAATATGTTGTGAATATTGTACAAAAATCCTCACAGCCATTTTCCATAGTAAAAAGTGAAGTACCACCTTGATGCGCACCAGTTTACCATGTATAGTAGGCTACAGGCAAAATGTTCCTCCACCGTGTGAGTCATAGAAATTATTATATTGCTTTCGTGGCTTTCAGGCAGTTTTCATTGTTTTTATATGTGGGGAGAATAAGTTGTACAATTAATTGTAAACTTACAAAGAATGTTTTAAGTTAGAACCCATGTATATTAATTAATATACAGCACCAACTACATAAATATCTGTTAAGGTCCATTATCTGCTACCTGGACTTTAACACTGTTCTGGCGTCTATATGGGTCCACAGACACAACACGTTCAGTGTTGATTTAACACTCTTTTTAACTTTTTATTTTTTTATTTTTTTAAAGCTAGACCTTTTACTAATCCACATGTTGATTTAATGCAGCATGATAAATGGACAAAAAATAACACGAGAGCCCAGTGCATGTTCACAAATAGACACACAACACATTCCTGGCCTCCAATGACCATTATTTGACTGTGTTGTTTTTCCCCTTAAACATTTTCTGGGAACTCTGTTTATAGATTTTCAGAGCAAAAAATAAATGGCATTTATGATTTCACTCGATTGAAGGGAAAGAGGGTTCACTTGAGGAACGAAGGTCACTCTGTACAGTCATGTAAGACACTATCATAAATACAGGAGAGAAGCGTGTTGCCAACTTCGCTTTCACTGCTCTGCCTTGTTTGTATCCAGCATCCCCATCACATCTGAATGAATGGAAGCATATGGTTTATAGATCAATGTAGCTGGAAGAAGCAGAGGGCCACCGAAACTGATCTGTAAACCGGAGTGCGTTATTTACATAATGTGAGCCTTGGGAGAACAAACAGTGCATTTAGTAAATTCATTAGTTATTGAGGAGACACCGATGTGTTTGTGGAAGGAAAAAAAAGTCAAGGGGTTTTGAATTATGATTCTCCTTGCTGATAAGGGATGTAGGGTTACAAGTCTACTCATACACATAAGCCAGCAGGAGGATCCTTATAGCTACAGCTTGTGTAACTTTCCAGACAGACTTACAGCTGTTAGAGATTAATGTAAAGAGGCCATTGTTCCCCCGAACAAGTACTTTCTTTTGTTTTCCTTTTATTTGTAGTGGCCTTCTATGTTTACATGAAGCCTATCCACTGTATGTAAGAACCATTTAGACATTCCCAAAGAACAAAATAGAATATGATAGAATATGCTCCCCAGACAACACAAATGCACAGCACACAGTTGCTATTAGCACAAGGTCAGCCGCATTGCAGCAACCCTGGAGCAAGGCTTAGAGGTTAATTATCTTGCTCAAGGGCACAATGGCAGTGGATGGTACCTAGGATCTAAAACTGAGATGTTCCGGTTGTCAGTCAATCTCCCACTTTTATTGTCCGGCCCTGAATTCACCCCCTAAAGATAAAAGACAAAAAAAAACGTAACCAGGAAGCCAAAACAGATACCTAACATTTTGTTAGAGAGCAATAGCCTGGTCACAGATAGGTTTGTGCTGTCTTGTCAACTGCTAGACAGTGCCAACAGATCTGGGACCAGGCTTGATTATCTATCCAGTGGGTCTGAAAATACCATTCTTTCACGGGTGACAAGCTATTCTCCAAGGTTGCTTCTCCAACGTGATACATTCGGGCCATCTCCAACTATCCAGGGCTTCAGATGGGATGAGTCACTGCTTGGCATAAGGCACAGCAGCCAGTGACGCAAATGTGGCTGCCCCATATCCAGGACATTAGCTAGGTTCGATGACGGAGCAGTTGTTGAATGACAGCGCCATTGATGAGAGGGAACACGATTACACAGCCAATCCCAACTTGCTGTGGCACAGGGGGCACATGGGTATCCGGAACCAGATGCATTGGATTATGCTCACCCCCTGAAGCTGCTGCTTGAGGATCATGGGATGTGAGCGGGGAGTGGATGTTTGTTGATGAGTGCTGCCATGTGAATATCAGAGACGGAAGAAGAATGCCCACATCCTCAACTGGCAAAAAAAACTGTAGCACTATACTTGAACCCTCCGTCATAAAGCCTCCATAACACGGTCATACGGGCCCCACAAAGTTGTCATAATCATGACGTAACAGGTGTCATAACCAAACAGTCACGACAGCTGGTTGTCAGCTCACGACAACAGACTTTACACATTTCGTGAGCGAAACTGCCGTTTAGGTCAGCCAATGATCGCAAACGTAGCTTGCCCGGGTTATACTTTGTGTCAGGATGACTGCGGTCGACGTCATCAAAACAACGGATGAGATTCTCTCTGTTGTTTCCGTCATCGTTCGAACGACTGCTGTTCTAGTTCCAGTAATAGACACAGCGCACGCGCACCGGATCACGGCTTTGAACGTGTCCCCATGTCATGTCGTCAGTGGACTCAGTCAGTCGGCTTTCTCAACTGTGAGTACAGGCAAAGATCAGAGAGGGTACTAGAGGAAGGATGCAGATCAGGAACTTGGGTGACACACATTGGAGGCGTCACGCAACCGTATACAGAAGCACTGATGACAAACTTTGCGGTCTAGGTTTTAAATTTCAGTATGACGCTATTAATATCAATAACATGTACTGTATCTTGAAGTCACCACTGGATGGACTTGAGGGGGCACGATTTATCTCAATAGGCATGATGGCCCTGATTTGTATAATAGGTGCGACTTACTGATCACGGACTTGTGCGGTACTGGTGTTTCAAAAGACACCCAATAGACAGAAATACGAGCCCTCTCTCTACTCTGAATGTCATAATGATTTCACTTTCTGATGTAACGGTCCTTTTACAACCAGTATACAACCTGACAGTGACGTCACAAAAGACAACAGCCTGATGTCACAGCAACCAGTTTGACCCGCTTGTAAAGATTCTATCCTTTCAACTTTTACGGCTTCAATGTCCTCGCCCTCGAGTTGCTCTGAGTCGAAGCCTAGCTTGTCTAAATGTCATATAGGAATATAGGAGCCAGAGAACTCTGCCTGAGTTATGCCTTCAGGTGCCTAGAGCAGTGGGCCTGGGCAAGGAATTGGAAGTGACAGGTGAGCATCATCTCCGTATTCCACAGATTAATCCCAGATTGCAACCTACACACAGGGAGCCAGAGGGCCTGTCATTTGAAATCCAGAATATGCGTCCATCTGAGACAAATCTCGTGTGACGATGTAACAGATAAAAGATACAAAAGATTAATAAAGCCTACACCAGCTAGATAACGTGCATATTTTTTATTTATTTTTTACCTTTATTTAACTAGGTAAGTCAGTTAAGAACAAATTCTAATTTACAATGATGGCCTACACCGGCCAAACCCGGACAACGCTAGGCCAATTGTGCGCCGCCCTATGGGACTGAATGACATTGTTTTATGGAATACATTGAAAACTAATATTGGTGTATCACTTTTTCCATATAACAATGCAGTGTAAACCCCAATATATTTTTTACTCAAATAGTCAAATTCAAAGTCAATGAAAAGCCATAATTATTTATTAAAATGTTTATGTGGTGCAGCGGTCAAAGGCACTGCACACAGGTGCTAGCGGCGTCACTACAGACCCGGGTTCGATCTGGGGTGTATCACAACCGGCCGTGATCAGGAGTCCAATAGGACGGTGCACAATTGGCCTAGCGTCGTCTGGGTTAGGCGAGGGTTTGGCCGGGGGGGCTTCACTTGGCTCATCGTGCTCTAGTGACTTCTTGTGGTGGGCTGGGCGCCTGCAGGCTGACCTCGGTGGTCAGGTGAACAGTGTTACCTCCGCCATATTGGTGCGACTGGCTTCCGGGTTAAGCGGGCGGGTGTTAAGCGCGGTTAGGCGGGTAATGTTTCGGAGGATGCATGACTCGACCTTTGCCTCCCGAGCCCGTTGGGGAGTTGCAATAAGAGACAAGATCGAAATTGGGGAGAGACGACGCATGACTCGACCTTTGCCTCCCTAGCCCGTTGGGGAGTTGCGACAAGAGACAAGATCGAAATTGGGGAGAAACGGGGTAAAATGCAAAAACAAAAATGTGGTACTGACTCAAGTCACATCAACACATGTTTAAAAAGTTACGATAACAAATTAACTTTTTACCCAACATGGTCTACTGCAGGTTGATCTGTGTTTTTGCAGGTACATTGAGTGATTCATTGATTAATCTTATGCATAACATATGTTTTTTGCACCCGTTACCAATGTGGTTGTTCCTTTAAATGGCTTAGGTAGTCTCCTCACACTTTTTCTAACCCTGACAGTCATTTTGAAGGCAGGTTGCGGATGAATAAAAATTCCAACTGTTTGATAGTCTAACTCTGGCTGGATTCCAATAGGAAATACACATCACTTTGTATGCCAGCATAATGTGACTTGCAGCTATGGTTGCAAAATTCTAGTACATTTCCCAGGTTTTCCACAAATATCTGGATGACAAAAATCTGGGAAAAATTACTGGAATTTTGCAACCCTACTTGCAGGCCTAATGTGGCCTGTTAACCATGAGTTTCAGACAGCTGTATTAGGGTAAAGCTAGGCCTCAACATTTGGCCTAGATATGTAATGTATTGTCATAAAGCGTTTAATGATAATATTCACCTATGAACTCACTTGGTGAAGGCCGCAGGACTGAAAATCAACGAATTCAACAACCATGCCTCTGTCATTAACAAATACAGTCTTGGGTGGAAACTCTACAATTCACTCAAAAAGGCAAGGCTCACTAGGACATTATATTGGAGGCCTGGCATAGTGGTGGAGTTACATAAAAAAAACTGATACAACTTAAAATCAGGACCCCCTATAGGGTCACAGTGACTATTAGTTTGATTAATGACTACAAAATCACTTTAAGTAACTGTACTCAGATATAATAAGAGCAATGGGTTTCCTCAAAAGTTTGGGGTTTACAGTGAAGATAAACTTGTCACGCCCTGACCTTAGAGATCCTTTTTATGTCTCTATTTTGGTTTGGTGAGGGCGTGAGTTGGGGTGGGTATTCTATGTTCTATGTTTTCTATTTATTTGTGTTTGGCCGAGTGTGGTTCTCAATCAGAGGCAGCTGTCTATCGTTGTCTCTGATTGAGAACCATACTTAGGTAGCCCTTTTTTCCACCTGTCTTTGTGGGAAGTTGACTTTTGTTTAGGGCACATTGCCTTTAGCTTCACGGTTTGTTTTTGTAGTGTTTATTGTTTTGTTCGCCGTCATTTTTATTAATAAAAGTAAAATGTACGCTCACCACGCTGCACCTTGGTCCTGTTCATTCAACAGCCGTGACAAAACTGTACTGGTATTAGAAGGGCTGATGTGAACATGCATGACAATATATTGTACGATCATTACTAAAAAGGGGGGCAAATACATTTTATTATCCTTGTTAGGATGGACTGATTGATATTCATGTGAACTGCTTCTTACAAAAACACAAGAACCTGCAAGTGCCTTTTACGTAACGCTCTCTCAAACACTTCAAACTCACCTTGATGAGTCACTCCACGTACTTGGAAGAACTATTTATGTTATGCCCGATTGAATTGTTACTTGAGTGGTCCACATCATCATGCCCTCACTGGTTACACTCCGCCCCCCCAGGCAAGCTTGTCGTGCCTCTCCAGCTTGGCACCACTAACCTCAAAACAGTGAGTCGCCCCCTTTTTAGTCTCCCTCTGCAGTAGGGAAATGAAGGAGAGATCAGCAGCAAGACAAATGTATTCACTTACAATAGCTTTATTCATATCCCACGTCCACTTTCGCAGCTTCATTTTAAACATAGGTTCCCCTCTAAAGGGGACAGGCTACAGAAAGAAAGGAGGTCATCATTTAACCTAAAGCTTCGATAATCTGTTTCGCAATTCCTCCTTTGCACCGGGCATGTAGAGAAACGGAACCGACAGGGACATTTCCATTGGACATAAAGGTAGGAGCAAATACAGTAAAATCTATGTCACACAAGACGAACAAACACTGTTCCATTGGATGAGCCAATAAAAGTAATGGGGTGGCCATTACATGACAGTTAGTTGAGAAATGGAAATATGCTACCCACTTGGTTTATATAGCGAGGCCAAACAATGCATGCTGTAGTGTTGAGTTCCTAGTCAGCACACAATTCCGATCATTTTATACAACAATATTTTCAGGGTTTTTATTTATGTGACGGAAGCAATGTCCCTGCCCTCCTACATGACCAATAAATGCTCTCCCCAAGCGGACAGAGAAAGGCTCCTTGTAATGTTCCATGCATGTGATGATTAATATACACCATGGCAACCCACAGGAAAGACAGTGAGGGGCAGGCGGTGAAGGTTTGACTGCACCCCAGTATCCGCTGTTCCGGGTTTATCATGGGGGCCGAGTGCACTGAGGCATCTCCACTCAACACGGTCTAAAACAGAGCTCTCATTAAAACACACACACACAGGGACTTGTTGTTCAGTGCGCTTGAGGATTCTCAGAGGTATCTCCGAGACAAATGCTTTGTCTGAGGCACTGTGTTTTTGTGTTTGTTCTGCGTGAGCATGTAGAAATGTAATAGGGAGGTACAGTTCAAGAGGGCGCCGTCTTGTTGACAGTTTGGATTTACAAGAGCTCCGTAAAATGCCCCGTAAGAACTGTTTGCTTTAACGTACCTGTCCTCACTTGGTTCCTAATGATGTGGTGGATAGACAATGGTGGCATGGGCAGAGAGCGCTCCGGCTTGTGAAGTGTGCTGCTTCTGGATTAACTATCTGCACTGGCCTTTATCTACACTCAGCCTCGTTCCCCTGGGCTGGAGAGGGCCAGGTGCCTCCACTCACTGCTGTGAGTCACAAACCCACAATCCACTAGAGGCGTGGGAAGCACAACTCGCCAATCACTGGAGAACGTTGACTCAATTCCTTTGTTACACTCAAAATAGGCAGCTCTGATCACTAGATCAAGGCTTCTGTCTGTCTGTCTGTCTGTCTGTCTGTCTGTCTGTCTGTCTGTCTGTCTGTCTGTCTGTCGTCTGGTTTCTGTCTGTCTGTCTGTCTGTCTGTCTGTCTGTCTGTCTGTCTGTCTGTCTGTCTGTCTGTCTGTCTGTCTGTGTTACAGTCTGGCCATCTATGCATCCCACTAACTAAATCTGACTGTTATCACAATGAGGTATAAAATACAATTAAATGGTAACCATTCGCTTAACCTTACCCTACCACTTACCCAACCTCTCACTACCATGACTAAATCTAACCTGTCGCGCTTGCATGTAAATTTGGGCGTTTTACAATTCGGAGAAAATTAGCGTTTCTCATGCTGTTGGAATTTGGAAATTGTGCCTCATGGTTGTGAGATCAAGTTGAACTTAAAATATATCTGCCCCACTTTTTCACCATCTAACTTTTTCAGCTCGCCAACCCCTCACCGCCTCACCCCTTTCTGTTATTCTCTCTTAGCCGTATATGATGCATCCATTACAATCAAACACCAGCTGCAAATCTAAAATATAATCTAATGATTAACCTGTTCACCTTGATTGGTGTTGGGATGGGGGCTGCATCTGTACACTGACGAAGAGCTACCCAAAGACAGGCGCACAATGACTGTCACCCCATCTGTGGCTCTGTGACAACAACACTAAAGCAGCCACTTTACTACCACACTCCACCTAATTAGGCAATTAGTGTCTCTGCTAGGCTTGCCTGCAAGCGTTGAGTCACATGTCCAAACATTAGATGAAACATACTTATACCCAAATGATCTCCCAAACACAATGAAAATGTACACTACCGTTTAAAAGTTTGGGGTCACTTAGAAATGTCCTTGTTTTAGAAGAAAAGCACATTCTTTGTCCATTAAAATAACATCAAATTGATCAAAAATACAGTGTAGACATTGTTAATGTTGTAAATGACTATCGTAGCTGGAAACGGCTGATTTTCTTTATGGAATATCTACAGTACATAGGCGTACAGAAGCCCATTATCAGCAACCATCACTCCTGTGTTCCAATGGCACGTTGTGTTAGCTAATCCAAGTTTATCATTTTAGAAGGCTAATTGATCATTAGAAAACCCTTTTGCAATTATGTTAGCACAGCTGAAAACTGTTGTGCTGATTAAAGAGGCAATAAAACTGGCCTTCTTTATACCCTGACTACACCGCTCGCGTCGCAAAATAAATTTAGGAATCTATGTTATTAAATTATTTCACCCACACTGCTCGCACGCGTCAACGAGCGTCTGCGTTGCCAAGGGCTAAAATAGAAGTCCTTTCTATTTCTGATGCAGATCGCGCTGCAAGTCCTGCCTCTCCCATCTCCTTATTGCTTTATAGAAGCAGGTACCCACGTGCCATCTCCTCATTGGTTATACCCACGTGGGTGATTGAAAGACGAACTGTGTTGCTGGTTGTTGTGGTAATACTATGAAAGTTTAGATGCCAATCACCATATAAGTTCAAAGATGAAAAAGCCTGGAAGGAKGAGAGATGACTAGAAACGATTCGGTTGACCGTTTTATGTGTGGAATAATTGTCGGAGTAGAGGACCTTGTGCATTTCAGGTAAAATAACAACTCAATGTTTATATCCCAGGACAAATTAGCTAGCTAGAGCAAGCTAGCTAAATAGGACAAATTAGCTAGCAAGTGCAAGCTAACTAGCTAAATTGCCATACATGTTTAATGCTTTTCGACCTGTCCCCAAATTAATGTCATTGGTTCAGAGTTTGTTTTGATATTTTAACCTGCATGTCGTGATCACGTTTGGTGTAGGGGACAAAATAAATGTATGCATGATAGCGCACGATGGCGCACGCGTGCAGCCGGTTTGGGTTCTGTGTTAGACTAGTTGAGTATCTGGACCATCAGCATATGTGGGTTCGATTACAGGCTCAAAATAGCCAGAAACAAAGAACTTTCTTCTGAAACTGGTCAGTCTATTCTTGTTCTGAGAAATTAAGGCTATTCCATGCGAGAAATTGCCAAGAAACTGAAGATCTCGTACAACGCTGTGTACTACTCCCTTCACAGAACAGTGCAAACTGGCTCTAACCAGAATAGAAAGAGGAGTGAGAGTGAGAGGAGTGAGAGGACAAGTACACTAGACTGTCTAGTTTGAGAAACAGATCCCTCACAAGTCCTCAACGGGCAGCTTCATTAAATAGTACCCACAAAACACCAGTCTCAACGTCAACAGTGAAGAGGCGACTCCGGGATGCTGACCTTCTAGGCAGAGTTGCAAAGAAAAAGACATATCAATAAAGATAAAAGATGGGCAAAAGAACACAGACACTGGACAGAGGAACTCTGTCGAGAAGTCCAGCATCCCGGACTCGCCTCTTCACTCTTCACTGACCCCAAACTTTTGAACGGTAGTGTATGTGTGTGTGTGTGTGTGTGTGTGTGTGTGATTGCTAGTGGATTCAGAAGAACAATGAACAAGAGAATGATAACACAAGAGGGAGTGACGTCACACAGACACATATACCCAATATACACCCATCCATACACGCAAGCAAGCGCATCGGTGGCAATTCCTAGAATTTCCTCCATGGATGTAAATACCCACCTGTCTATTGAGTCATCATTTGGTGTTACCTTTGTCATCAAAGCTGATAGTGGGTAGTGATAACGTGTTTTGTTCCTTAACCTTTCTGAGGGGGAGCCAATCACCTTTTGTGTTTTGATTCTTGGAAGCCGTGTCCGTCTGACTGTTCTAGCATGAGCCACCCTTGAACTGTCCATCAAATTATGTACGTGGACCGCCACAACGGAAGAGGTAGAACTGGTTGCATAAGGTTGTTTGCAAGGCTGTTTTATCACTTTCTTTACTACCTGAGTATGTTTGTGAGAGGGGATGGAGAGACTTCCCACTGGGCACAGATATCAGTTCAATGTCTAGTTTTGATTTACATTTGGTTGAGTTGTCAACTAACGTGAGTTTAACGTGAAATAAACACATTTCACCAAGTCATAAGATCAAATCAAATGTATTTATAAAGCCCTTCTTACATCAGCTGATATCTCAAAGTGCTGTACAGAAACCCAGCCTAAAACCCCAAACAGCAGCAAAGTGCGTGTGCAGCACGATTATATGTTAAAAGACAAAATGCCTTACGTTGATGACATTTTGCAAATCCAATCAGTTTTCCACGTTGATTCAACATTGAATTGTTGTGTTGAAACGCCAAGCATTCAACGCAAGCATTATAGGTCGTGCACCGTTGTGGCATTTATTTTTGGGGGCTCCTGAGTGGCGCAGTGGGTAAGGCACTGCATCTCAGTGCTGGGCATCACTACAGACACCCTGTTCAAATCCAGATTGTATCACAACTGGCTGTGTTTGGGAGTCCCATAGGCGGTGCACAACAAACCCAGAATTATCTGGTTTGGCCGGTGTAGGCTGTCATAGTAAATAAGAAATTTGTTCTTAACTGACTTGCTTAGTTAAATAAAGGTAAAAAATATGCACATGATCTAGCTGGGTAGGCTTTAATCTTATCTGTTACATTGTACACGAGATTTGTCTCAGATGGACGCATATTTTTCTCTGTCATTGTAAGTAAGAATTTGTTCGTGCTTAGTTAAATAAAATGTAAAATTGAAACAATGTTGTTTCATTCAGTTTTGTCCAATGGTTTGTTCGAAATACGAGGGGTCGCTATTGGTGACAGTCCAAAGCGAACACGTAATGTTTTAACCTCTAACGAGTCACAAACCCGGATCCGGACCCCCCCATCAAAAAGACTGACTAGCATAGCCTAGCCTAAAGCGACAGGGATATCATATAATAAAATGTTCATGAAATCACAAGCCAAGACACCAAATGAAAGATACACATCTTGTGAATCCAGCCATCATTCTGATTTTTAAAATGTTTTACAGGGAAGACACAATATGTATTTCTATTAGCTAACCACGATAGCAAAAGACACAATTTTTTCCCCCATTTTTTTCCGCATAGGTAGCTATCACAAATTCGACCAAATAAAATATAAATAGTCACTAACCAAGAAACAACTTCATCAGATGACAGTCTGATAACATATTTATGTATAGCATATGTTTGTTCGAAAATGTGCATATTTCAGGTATAATATAGTTTTACATTGCAGCCACCATCACAACTCTCACCAAAGCAACTAGAATAACTACAGAGACAACGTGAATTACCTAAATACTCATATAAAACATTATGAAAATCAAAAGCGTAAAGCAATAGAAAGCAAAAAATTTGTGAATCCACAATATTCAGATATTTAAGTGTTTTACAGCGAAAACACAATTTAGCATTATATTAGCTTACACATAGCAAACCACACAGCAGCATTGATTCATGCACGTTAGCGATAGCGAATAAACCAGCAAAAGATATTACATTTTTCACTAACCTTCTCAAAACTTCATCAGATGACAGTCCTATAACATCATATTACACAATCATATATTGTTGTTCGAAAAGTGCATATTTAGCGGCACAAATTGTGGTTATACAAAGAGAATAGTAGCCAAGCCAACAAAATGTCGGGAGAAATCTTGGGAAGGCACCTAATCTAATCAATAACTAATCATAAACTTGACTAAAAATACAGTTGGACAGCAAATGAGAGTACATTAGTTCTTAATGCAACCGCTGTGTTAGATTTTTTAAATTAACGTTACTACGACATACAGCGTGCGTTAAAGCGAGACCGCACCGAAATTAAAGGCGGAATAGTAGTGTAACATTTTTCAACAGAAAACGAATTAACATCATAAATAGTTCTACTTTTTGATGAGCTCATCAGAATCTTGTGCAAGTTGTCCTTTGTCAGAAGAATCGTTGCTCGGTTGTAGATTGTCGTCTTCAACTTTTGAATTAGCAGCAAACGTTAGCCATGTGACGAAACGTGTCCAATCACTATACGCCGCACAAATGAAATACCCGAAAATCGCTATTACTGATATAAACTGATATAACTCGGTTTAAAATAACATACATTATGAGTTTTTAACACCTATATCGAATAAAATCAGAGCGGTTATATCTAAGGCTATAACGAGAGCTTTTCGATGCACATCCTGAGGTCCAGAGCGCTTTAACGGTCGATTACCTAGCAACCCCATTCTATCTCTGCGTACTGACATCTAGGGGAAATCGTATGCTGCATGTCGACTCATTGAGTCAGAAATTAATAACTGACCCTGGAACAGAGTGCCCGATTTCGAGTTCTCACTTCCTGACAGGAAGTTTGCTGCAACCTGAGTTTCGTTTTACTCACAGATATAATTCAAACGGTTTTAGAAACTAGAGAGTGTTTTCTATCCAATAGTAATAACAATATATATGTGACGAGCAAGAATTGAGTACGAGGCAGTTTAACTTCTTGAGGATAGGGTGCAGAGTTCACTTAGGGAAAAATAGCGTGCGCACATTTCAACTTCGTGCTAATCATCCCCAGAATATAAGATATGCTATTATTAGTAGATTTGGATAGGAACACATCTGAAGTTTCTAAAACTGTTTGAATCATATCTGTAAGTATAACAGAACTTATAAAGCAGTCAAAACCCTGAGGACTAACTTTTTATTGTTAAGTTCCTGTATGTTCATGGGTATTCATGGGCAAACCAGAATTCTAATACTCTCCACGCAGTTTCTACTGCTTCCACTGGATGTCGCCATTGTATGGAAAAAGGTTAAGGTGTTTTCATTAGTAAAATGAGAAAGATATTGACCCGGAAGTGGAGTGACGTCGTGTGTTTATGTTTAGAGTTGAGCAAGACTTGAAAAGTACCGTGAGTTTTGTTGATATCCTGTATGAAAAGATGATTCGTTTGATCGATTATTAACGTTTACAAATACCTTAAGTTGTATTACAAAAGTACTTTGAAATGTTTGCAAAGTTTAGAGGTAATTTTTTAGATATTTTGTCGTGATTTTGCGCAAATAGAGCTGTTTTTTCCTGGTACAACGGCGCCAAATAAATGGACAATTTGGATATATTGACGGAATTAATCGAACTAAAGGACCATTTGTGATGTTTATGGGAACATATTGGAGTGCCAACAAAAGAATCTCGTCAAAGGTAATGCATGTTTTATATTTTATTTCTGCGTTTTGAGTAGCGCCGGCATGGTTGAAATATGCTACACTCTCTTTGTGACATTTGCATCATCAGATATAGCATCTTTGCTTTCGCCAAAAGCCTTTTTGAAATCTGACATGTTGGCTGGATTCACAACGAGTGTAGCTTTAATTTGGTATCTTATATGTGTAATTTAATAAAGTTTGATTTTATAGATTTTTTGGGAATCTGGCGCTCTACATTTTAACAGGCTGTTGGGACGCAAGCGTCCCGCGATCCCAGAGAGGTTAATTTGGGAACGAATTTTTACAAAGTGAAAACAGCGCCCCCATATTGACAATAATCTCTGCCATGCACAGTTACAAAACATAATGTGTGTGTGGCCCAAGGGAAGTGAAAAATGCTCATGCAGCTCATACTCCCATTTCATTGTGTTTCCAGTTCATCAGGTGTAGCACGGAATTGGGATGAAAAATGGTGACCGGCAAGTTCAGCATGGTGGCAGCACTTTTACTTTATGTGTTTGTTTTAAATGTCACTGGGAAGAATTGCATCTGCAATCTAGATGAAAGAATAGTAAATAATTATCAGCAACTTCATGGAGCAAAGTCATGGAAACACTTTTGATGGCATCCAGCACTTCAGATTTGGAAGGAATGTTATATAGCAAACTTTCTTAGCACCTTGGCACAAACCAAAACGATCATCGAAAGCCAGTCTGAAATGTCAAAATAATGGTGGAGATCTTATAATAACTCTATGCCTTCTCTTATCGGGTGATATCAATCAATGCACTGTACCTCAGTTTATCACGAACACCATCAAACGGCCTATGCACCCATGCTCCTCATTGGATAAAGAGTAACAGCAAAGCTTTGGTATGTTTGGAATGCGTGCAGTGGATTCATCTTAAATGCAGCGATCCTAGCTTTGGGCATGGGGTCAATGAAGCTTACCATTGCTGTCTGTGTGCTGTACCCGTGGTTTGTGTGAGCATTGAAGGTGGAGTGGGACCAGAGGACATACAGACGGTGGAGAGTGCACCGGAGGAGGGGGGTCCACAGCGGCGCGGAGGCCACCAGAGGCAAGTGACAGGGGACTCGGTGGGGAGGACGATGGAGCAGAACCTGGGGAGGGGTGCTCCATGGCGGCAGAGAGGCCACCCGAGGCAGTGCAGCGGGAGGATGGTAGTGCAGTGGGATGCGAGTTACAAGTGGATCGGGAATTCAGTGAGGCCTTTGGAAAGAAGGGCTTACATTTTGTGCACTTAAACGTCTGAAGCCCACTACCAAAGATCAATGAGATACACCTGTTGGTTTGCAAATCAGAGGTGGGTGTCTTATGTTTTACTGTTTGTGACTCAGAAATTGAGATAGGTAATTACTCTGTTGTCAGGAAGGATTGGAATTTGAATGATGGGGCGATATGTGCATTTGTAAGATCAGACATTGCTTTTAACGTCAGATCGTATTTAGGCGTTGATTTGGAGATTGTCTGGCTGGATATCTGCCTTCCCAAAACCAAGTTGATTTTGTTGGGGGTGTGTTACAGGCCGCACAAGCAGAATGCATTCTATGAAGGTCCCGAAATTGTGTTGTCAAGCTGTAATGATTCCTTGGTGAAGAAAATCATTTTGTTAGGCGATTTCAATACTGATGTCTGCAAAAAGGATAGCCCAACCCACAATGTATTTATGCACTTCTGTAGATCACTTGCTCTGACTCAAATGATAAAAGATCCCACCAGGATATGTGAAATAGTGCAAAGTACGATTGACTTAATATTGGTACATCGTCTGATACATCCAAAATATCGCAGAGTGGAGTAATAGTATATGGAATCAGTGATCATTTTATTACATTTTGCACAACAATGATTTTTAAAGATATCTTTACAGTTGAAGTCGGAAGTTTACATACACTTAGGTTGGAGTCATTAAAACTTGTTTTTCAACCACTCCACAAATGTATTCTAAACAAACTATAGTTTTGGCAAGTCGGTTAACTTCTCTGGGATATGTGGGACGCTAACGTCCCACTTGGCCAAAAGCCAGTAAAAATGCAGAGCGCCAAGTTCAAATAAATTACTATAAAAATCAAACTTTCATGAAATCACACATGAAAAACACCAAATTAAAGCTACACTTGTTGTGAATCCAGCCAACATGTCTGATTTCAAAAAGGATTTACGGCGAAAGCACACCTTGCGATTATGTTAGGTCAGTACATAGCCACAGAAAAACACAGCCATTTTTCCAGCCAAAGAGAGGAGTAACAAAAAGCAGAAATAGAGATAAAATGAATCACTAACCTTTGATGATCTTCATCAGATGACACTCATAGGACTTCATGTTACACAATACATGCATGTTTTGTTCGGTAAAGTTCATATTTATATCCAAAAATCTGAGTTTAGGCGGGACGCTACTGTCTCACTTCGCCAAAAGCCAGAGAAAATAAACAGCGCCAAATTCAAATAAATTACTATAAAAATCTAACTTTCATTAAATCACACATGAAAGATACACAATTAAAGCTACACTGGTTGTGAATCCAGCCAACATGTCAGAATTCAAATAGGCTTTTCGGCGAAAGCAAACGATGCTATTATCTGAGGAAAGCGCCATAGTAAACAAAGAGAGAGAAGCATATTTCAACCCTGCAGGCGCGACACAAAACGCAGAAATAAAAATATAATTCATGCCTTACCTTTGACGAGCTTCTGTTGTTGGCACTCCAATATGTCCCACAAACATCACAAATGGTATTTTTGTTCGATTAATTCCGTCGATATATATCCAAAATGTCAATTTATTTGGCGCGTTTGATCCAGAAAAACACCAGTTCCAAATTGTGAAACGTGACTACAAAATATCTCAAAAGTTACCTGTAAACTTTGCCAAAACATTTCAAACTACTTTTGTAATACAACTTTAGTTATTTTTTTACGTAAATAATCGATAAAATTGAAGACGGGATGATCTTCAATACAGGATTAAAACAAACTGTAGCTAGATTTCTGGTCATGTGCCTCTAACAAACAGGACACTTCGAGTGACCCTCGTTCAAGATGGCCGTACTTCTTCATTACACAAAGGAAAAACCCTCAACCAATTTCTAAAGGCTGTTGACATCCAGTGGAAGCGGTAGGAACTGCAAGAAGGTCAATTAGAAATCTGTATTCCCATTGAAAAGAGTGACCTAAAAAAAAAATCTGAATGGTTTGTCCTCGGGGTTTCGCCTGCTAAAAAATTCTGTTGTACTCACAGACATGATTCAAACAATTTTAGAAACTTTAGAGTGTTTTCTATCCAAATCTACTAATAATATACATATCTTATCTTCTGGGGATGAGTAGCTGGCAGTTGAATTTGGGTATGCTTTTCATCCAAACGTGAAAATGCTGCCCCCTATCCTAGAGAAGTTAAACAAAAAATGAACTGTTTGGCCTTAATGACCATTGTTATATTTGGAGGAAAAAGGGGGAGGCTCGCAAGCCGAAGAACAACATCCCAACCGTGAAGCATGGGTGTGGCAGCATCATGTTGTGGGGGTGCTTTGCTGCAGGAGGGACTGGTGCACTTCAGAAAATAGATGGCATCATGAGGCAGGAAAATGATGTGGATATATTGAAGCAACATCTCAAGACATCAGTCAGGAAGTTAAAGCTTGGTCGCAAGTGGGTCTTTATGACCTCAAGCATACTTCCAAAGTTGTGGCAAAATTGCTTAAGGACAACATAGTCCAGGTATTGGAGTGGCCATCACAAAGCGCTGACCTCAATCCCATAGAAAATTGGTGGGTAGAGCTGAAAAAGCGTGTGCGACCAAGGAGGCCTACAAACCTGAATCAGTTACACCAGCTCTGTCAGGAGGAATGGGCCAAAATTCACCCAACGTATTGTGGGAAGCTTGTGGAAGGCTACCCGAAACGTTTGACCCAAGTTAAACAATTTAAAGGCAATACTACCAAATGCTAATTGAGTGTATGTAAACTTCTGACCCACTGGGAACATGATGAAAGAAATAAAAGCTGAAATAAATAATTCTCTCTACTATTATTTTGACATTTCACATTCTTAAAATGAAGTTGTGATCCTAACTGACCTAAGACTGGGAATTTTAACTTGGATTATATGTCAGGAATTGTGAAAAACTGAGTTGAAATGTATTTGGCTAAGGTGTATGCAAACTTCCGACATCAACTGTAAGTGTCACAAAAACGTTAGAATCATAGGACTCAAAAAATACTGTCTTGAAATATTTAGGGAGGAAGTGGGTAAAATTGACTGGTCACCTGTGCTGGATAGTGTAGGGGTAAACCGTGCCTGGGAACCCTTTAAATGTAGATTCCTTGATGTGGTGAATGTAATGGCTCCCATTAGACTGGTCAGGGTAAAGCAGAGATCTAGCCCTTGGTTTAATCATGAGATTCTAGAATCTATCCAAGCATGGAATAAGACCTTTAACCCTCGTGTAGTCTTAACATTCTGTATACTCCCCTTGTCATAAGGGTTAAAAAGGACCCACCTTCACTAAACCCCTAAAATAAAGCATCTTAATTTAAATTTAAACCCCAAATCTATTTTGCACGAAGAAACAAACTGTCATTCATCAAAACTTTGTGATATTTGGGTTTTCCCTCTTTACAACGCAGAAAGACTGCATTTAATCAGTGGACACCACTCGTTTTTATTACAACACACCGGTCATAATTGTTGTCTTTACTAAAGTAGAGGTTTATTATTATTATTATTATTGCTAAAGGTACTGCATAGGTGTAAACATAACATTTTTAGCAAGAGATAGCACTTGTATAGCCTAAGAAAGTATCAGATATGTGCAGAAAGCAGTTTGAATGCATTTTATTGAAGGGAAACAATAACAGTCTTGAACTTTTTGCAACATAGTGATATATTCACATATACGGTACAATGAGGAATTCAACTACAAAATATTAGTCTTCTCCCATTTTTTAAATCATTGCCCCCACCCACAAGGTGTATAAACAACAACAATAAATAATAATAAAATAAGATAATAGATACAAAACAAAAACTTGAGGAACATAAATCAAATCAACTCTAATTAGCAAATGTAGGACAATATGCAAGTGTGTGCATAGACTTTGCAGGTTTATTTCTCACATGTGCAGCACATAGTATTTGTTTTACAGTCCTTCTTTGGGGGTCAGAATTGGCCTCTCCTCCTCTTACCTGCCCCAGCTGCAGCCTCAGGTGGATCAGGACAAGATTTAGCCCCCAGAACAGCTTTCACAAGCGCTGCAGAGGCTGCTGTGCGGGGGAGGCGCTCCCTTCTTTGAATGTGTGGGGTTACAAGTGCCTTTCCCAGCTGTTCCAGGAACACCCTCCTCTTGTTCCGCTTATCAGGCATCCAGGTAGGGTTGATCTTGTTCCATATCACAAAGGCATTCTATGAGGACTCATCAACAATGTTATGGAAGATGACCAGGGGCCAGCGGGCAGCCATCCTCCTGCAGCTGTAATTTCCAATCACCTTGTCCAGGTTGTCCACGACTATATAATTAGATATACTGAAGAATATACATAACTGTCTTATGATTTATATTATCTTGTTTGATATTGTACATTTAATTGTGGTTGTAGTCCAGGATGATGGCTGGCTTTCTGTCCTCACCATCACTGATCTCAGCCGTTTCGTGGTGGGGGTGAAGGCAAACTTTGATAAGAAGGCCTCTCTCCCCCTTGTTGCGAGGAGTGCAGGGGGGAGCTCAGGCTTGTTCTTTCTAACTGTGCCAACCATGGTGATCTTCCTTTTCAGGAGCTGCTGGCTGAGTTCAATCATTAGCACACATAATCTCAATTTCTCATTGTGTGTGTGTGTGTGTGTGTGTGTGTGTGTGTGTGTGTGTGTAAATTATTTTATAACTGCCGGATCAAAAATGACCTTAAGACAATCTTTATACCCTTATGGTGTACAGCTTTCATGGAAATATTAAAATATACGATGTTTCACTTTTTCTAATGTTGGGGTCACTCTAGGAAAAGTCATCAAATTTCAAGTTGAAAAAATATAATTTAGGGGGTTTTCTCTGCTGTTAAACATAGTGGTGGGTCATGTTTGACCCTTAAGACAACACAAGTGTTAAGAAATGTAAGAACTCTCTAGAGCAGCCTGATTTTGTCCTATGTTAACTTCTTTGGGCTGCAAGCCCGAAGCCGGGCACAATATGACAACAGCCACTTCAAGTGCAAGGCGCGAAATTCAAAATATATTTTTTTGAAATATTTAGCTTTCACACATTAACAAGTCCAATACAGCAAATGAAATATAAACGTCTTGTGAATCCAGCCAACATGTCCGATTTTTAAAATGTTTTACAGCGAAAACAGCACGTATATTTATGTTAGCTCACCACCAAATACAAAAAAGGACAGACATTTTTCACAGCACAGGTAGCATGCACAAAACCAACCTAACTAACCAAGAACCAACCAAACTAACCAAGAAACAACTTCATCAGATGACAGTCTTATAACATGTTATTCAATAAATCTTGAATAAGTTTTGTTCGAAAAATGTGCATATTTGAGCTATAAATTAGTTTTACATTGCAGCTACCATCACAGCTACCGTCAGAAATAGCACCGAAGCAGCCAGAGTAATTACAGACACCAACGTCAAATACCTAAATACTCATCATAAAACATTTCTGAAAAATACATGGTGTACAGCAAATGAAAGACAGGCATCTTGTGATTCCAGCCAATATTTCCGATTTCTTAAGTGTTTTACAGCGAAAACACAATATAGCATTATATTAGCTTACCACAATAGCCAGAAACACAAGCCATTTACCAGCAGCAAAAGTTAGCGATCGTAACAAACCAGCAAAATATATATAATTTTTGACTAACCTTGAACAAATTCATCAGATGACAGTCTTATAACATCAGGTTATACAATACACTTATGTTTTGTTCGAAAATGTGCATATTTAGAGCTACAAATCCTGATTATACATTGTGAATAACAGCTTGCGTTATTGCGAGACAGCGCTCGCCAAAACGGCAGAGAATAGGAATCAGCATTTTCCACAGAAATACGAAAAAACATCATAAATTGTTTTTACTTTTGCTGAGCTTCCATCAGAATCTTGTACAAGGAGTCCTTGGTCCAGAATAAATCGTTGTTTGGTTTTAGAATGTCCTTTTCTTCTGTCGAATTCGCGCCACAATGCTAGCCAAGCTTGATAACGTTCCCATTTTCTCTCTACACAAAGAACGGAAAACTCCAAAAGTCCAAATAAACGTTGAATAATCTGATAAAACTCTGTTGAAAAAACATACTTTACGATGTTATTATCACATGTATCAAATAAAATCAGAGTCGGAGTTATTCGCCGTGTAAACCGAACGCTTATCAGAAGACAATATCGAGGTGCTTCACGGGCCTTGGTAGAGAAAGGAAATTCCTGACCTGCCACTCCAAAAGCTCTTGTTCGACCTCAGATCAAGCTAGACACCCCATTCCACCTTCCACTGCCTGTTGACATCTAGTGGAAGGCGTATGAAGTGCATGTATATCGATAAATATAAGCCAGTTGAATAGGCAGGCCCTGAAACAGAGCCCCATTTTCAGAATTTTCACTTCCTGTCTGGAAGTTTGCTGCCAAATGAGTTCTGTTTTACTCACAGATATAATTCAAACAGTTTTAGAAACTTGAGAGTGTTTTCTATCCAATAGTAATAATAATATGCATATTGTATGATCTAGAATAGAGTACGAGGCCGTTTAAATTGGGCATGATTTTTTCCAAAGTGAAAATAGCGCCCCCCAATTGACAAGAAGTTTTAAATAAAGGTGAAATAAAAAAAATAAAAAAATGAGATGTTCTTCTTCTTTGTTTTTATGTTTTATTATCTCCATGCCATACTGTGTTTAACTGTGTTCGATCTTGCCTAGCCATCTTGTCTCAAGAGGACCACAATGGAAATAAGTCCCAGACTGTGTGTTTTCCTCAATGATTTTACTCATGTGCATGTATGGTTTTTCAAGTTTTATGTGTACTTGTTTTGTTTTTTTTAATGGTCGAATTAATCAACTAAAAAACTGAACTAAAAAGCAAAGCCGAGAAGACAGTCTGCAAACTCTGGCGGAAAGGGTGAGATGGAGAGCTCTCTGGGCTCCGATCATTTGCCATTACTGACGCAGGTTAATCTAGAGATGTGTACTGTATGAGACAGTGGGGGTGTAGACAGGACTATCATTCAAAGCCCTGCTGTGTGGCTTGTGTAGGGCTTGCCTGCGGCAACCTCATGGGGGGACAGTCACAGTGGGGGGTGAGGAGGAGCGGGGGTTGGAGGAAGCACAGAGAGAAAGACTACACCAAGGGAGCAAAGAGCATGGAAAACAACAGGAGAAAACAACACAACACCTGACCCAGTTCACTGGTTTAAACAGGGAGATCTTTGACACGTGTGTAAACCCTGGGAGAACTCACCTTTGAACTTTGATAGAAACTTCCTCTGCAAAGGTGCCAAGGTGTCAGATGCACTTGCATTGTCCCTTCTATGCTATGTATAGCACCAACACTCATGGGCAGGCTTCATTATTACTTGGCCACTGTATAAGTGCCTCATTAGATTATTTGACTCTAGAGTACAAAAAAACAAACATATAAATCTTCAATACCAAATTGACCTGTAAAATCACATAATATCCGCAGTCTGACCCAGTTGTATGTGAAAACTTGAAAAGTAAGGCAGCGCTACAGCTGTCTTGGGATGCTTTGTGTTGTAACAAGAGAGATCACGAATCCAAAGGAAAATTATCAAGGTCCAAGAAGAAAGTTCCCTTTTGTCGTACTAGAAGTAATAAAAGTGATCATAGGAAGTGTCTTTGGCTGACAGAAACAGTTAGGCCCTCGCCCTTTCACAGCCCTTCTTTCTGCTAAAGCATTCAGGGGGTGTTTGGTCAGAGCAGGACTGAGCCTGTTCGAGTGATTGGAAAAACGCACACTTCCTTTGTGTTGAATGGGTCAAGAGTGGAAGCCCATCCCCCCCCGCCATTTCATTGACCTGAACTTTCTCCCAAAGTGAACTCTCCGGAAAAGAAAATCCCTGAAGGAGACTGTAGACACTACAGTCTCTCTCTCTCTATTTCTCTCTCAGAGTTCAAGAGGGGGTCAACAGTTGCGTTTTGTATTTGCGGAAAACGTTTGTCATTTTCCACTCAATGTGATGACACACTCTACAGTAGTGAGAAAGTAGAGTGAACAACAGGCGCCTACGGATTAGGCCGCAAACTTGTCAGAGCATCCAACCAGAGCGAACTCCATAGGTAGCGAAGCATGAACCAGGGCCCTCTGAATGCGATGAAAGGGAGGAGCATCAGGCTTTTTTATAGGCCCACGCACCTCTGAGTAACAGCTGGACTGGCTGTTTAGACTGGAACTGCCTCCCCACCCCTCATTTCCCAGAGCTCCCAGTAAACAGAGCACGCCCATGGCAAGACTTCAGAAGGGACGGCAGACAGTTGCACTTCCAGCACTGCACTGCATAGGCATGTGGGAAATGGAGGCTTATATGGGCCACGATGCCGTGTGAGGTCCTCTATCGCTGCTCAGACACCAGATTGGTGCAATAGTTTTTTTCTGTTTAATGTCTGAGATGGTGGACTTTTTTTTTTAAAGAACAAAACAAGTTCAGAAAACTACACAGAATATGGAAAAGCTGCAGCCTGTTGTAATAACATACAAGACTGACATCTTGGTTATAGTACATTTGCAGCCGCCATCCTAAAATATGTTTACAGTACATGCCAATGGGGTTTACTTTAACAGAGGGGCAGAGGTGTAGCTTGGGGGTGTAAACAGAGGTCAGTTTTCTCATCAACACATTTCAATAGAATTCTATCATGTCATCCATTGCCTTCAATTAATACTGTTTGCAAGAGGTTTCAGCCATGGTGCTTTGCCACCAATGTTGAACTGTTATGGGTGTTTGCTTAGCAAAGAAAATACAGCATGAATGAAAAGAGGTTGACGTAATTGAATATTGTGTGACTCTTGGAAGCCCACACAAGGCCCTCTGTTTGACATGCTACTGCGTCGGGGGAGAACTGGGTGTGCGAATGGGAATGTGTTTTTGGGATATTTCTTCTCCACTGCGATCTGTCATCTCCGTTTCCCTCTCAGCCCTCCACCTCGGTGTCGTCCCACCCCCATGTGATGGGGCCATAGCTGGGGCAGGCTGCCTGGGAAGAACATCTGGGACACGTCTGTGGAACCATGAGTGATCACTCTCTCAGCAGAAGCCTCAGCTATCGCTCACTGTCCTGTCCCTACAGTAACAGGGCAACCAAGCACTCAGAGAGAGAGAGAGAGAGGCAAGGGGAGGAGAGGGGGAGAAATAATTACATTAAAACAGAGAGAGAGGATGACCCAGCTAAATATTATAGGGAGATAGAACGTTTTTGGAATGTTACCCATAATGTTCCCCTAATTTCTGAGTGTCCAGTTGTCTGTTAGTTAGGGGAACGTTCTATCTATGTTAGCAAAAACCTTCTGAGAACCTTTATAGCATGTGTTAAAGTTAGGAGAACATTCCCTTAATGTCAAGCAGAACTTATCTACACTGAACAAAAATATAAATTCAACATGGAAAGTGTTGGTCCTGTGTTTCATGAGCTGAAATGAAATATCCCAGAAGTGCCAAGATAATCCATCCTTCTGGCAGGTGTGGCATATCAAGAAGCTGATTAAACAGCATGACCATTACACAGATGCACCTTGTGCTGGGGACATTAAAAGCACACTTTAAAATGTACAGTTTTGTCACACAACACAATGCCAAGTCTCAAGTTGCCAGAGAATTGAATGTTCATTTCACTACCATAAGCCACCTCCAATGTCGTTTTAGAGAATTTGTCAGTAGATCCAACCGGCCTCACAACTGCAGACCACGTGTAACCATGCCTGCCCAGGACCTCCACATCTGACTTCTTCACCTGCGGGATCGTCTGAGACCAGCCACCCAGACAGCTGATGAAACTGTGGGTGTGCACAACCGAAAAATGTCTGCACAAACTGTCAGAAACCGTCTCAGGGACGCTCATCTGCGTCCTCACTAGGGTCTTGACCTGACTGCATTTCGGCGTCGTGACCAACTTCAGTGGGCAAATGCTCTCCTTCGATGGCCAGTGGCACGCTGGAGAAGTGTGCTCTTCACGGATGGGTCCCGGTTTCTAGTGTACCAGTCAGATGGCAGACAGCATGTATGGTGCCGTGCGGGCAAGCGATTTGCTGATGTCAACGTTGTGAACAGAGTGCCCCATGGTGGCAGTGGGGTTATGGTATGTCAGGCATAAGCTACAGACAACGAATACAATTGCATTTTATCAATGGACACAGAGATACCGTGACAAAATCTTGAGGCCCATTGTTGTGCCATTCATCTGCTGCCATTACCTCGTGTTTCAGCATGATAATGTTGGCCCCATTTGTACACAATTGAGCATGTTTGGGATGCTCTGGATCGTGTTCTAGTTCCCGCCAATATCCACAACTTCGTACAGCCATTGAAGAGGAGTGGGACAACATTCCATCAGTCACAATCAACAGCCTGATAAACTCTATGCGCTGCATGAGGCAAATGGTGGTCACACCACATACTGACTGGTTTTCTTATCCACACCCCTACCTTTATTTAAAGGTACTGTATCTATGACCAACAGATGCATATCTGTATTCCCAGTCATGTAAAAAAAAATAGATTATGGCTTAATTTATTTATTTCAATTGACTGATTTCCTTATATAAACTGTATTTAACTCAGTAAAATCTTAGAAATTGTTGCATGTTACATTAATATTTTTGTTCAGTGTAAAACGTGGTTACAATGTTCTCAGAATATACAACAACGTTCTAGATAGGTTTTATGGGACGTTGCAAGAACATTAATGCGTCCAGTTTTGTGAAGATTATGAGGATATTCCATCAACATTCCACCAAACATACACAGGACATGGTTGCCATGCTCTCAAAATATACAATATTAATGTTCTAGACACATTTCATGGAAACATTGCAAGAACATTTCTGTGTTTCAGTTGTCAGGACATCACCTGTTACACATTGTTACTGTTGCCAAGCCCATCAAAGCCCTGATTGATGAACCACTTACAGCTCTTTTTGTCTGTTGGCAAGGTTAGGGTGACACACAATGCTTTCAACTTACATATTTGACACACATGATTACATTGTGCATGTTCAGTTATAAAGTCATTATTATTCAACATGTCCTCACCTGTGATTTGACCTCACAACCTGTTGGTTCACAGCATTCAGAGCTTCCTGCTATGCCACCTATCAGTTCATTTGACTATTCTCTCATCATTGATTCTCTCATCAACAATTTAGGGGCTTTCTGTATAGTTGTCTAATGTTGCTGGGGCATATTAGCCTGTTTTAATGATACTCCTGAATCACTATGATAGATAAAG
The DNA here is from genome assembly GCF_002910315.2 of Salvelinus sp. IW2-2015. Classification (NCBI taxonomy): domain Eukaryota; kingdom Metazoa; phylum Chordata; class Actinopteri; order Salmoniformes; family Salmonidae; genus Salvelinus; species Salvelinus sp. IW2-2015. The sequence goes on from NC_036867.1 coordinate 19,876,548, forward strand.
GTTTTTCTTGAGTGTACTTTTAAGAGAGCTGATATTTACTTCAAAGTGCATAACCCTATTGCTTACATCTATCAAGTTGTTTTTGATCTACACAATATATTCCTTATTTGGACAGTGGTTAGGTCAGGGGTGTCAAACTCATTCCATGGAGGGCCTACTGTCTTCCTTGTGTCTATCGTCAGAATAAACACCAATCAACTGGGATCGCTGGCTGGACAGTACTTAAAAAAAAACACAATGCAAGAGAAGTACGATCACATCTGTTACACTAGTGCCGAGACCAGTCTTCTTGTCTTCGCTGGACAGCTGTTAGACAAGCTCCCAGCTACTATCTAATCAACGCAACATTGACTTTATAAGACACACATGATTACATTGTGCATGTTCAGTTATAAAGTCATTAAGAACAATCCAACATTTATTTTTGATACTGTTGCAAAGCTAACTAAAAAGCAGCATTCCCCAAGTGAGGATGGCTTTCACTTCAGCAGTAATAAATTCATGAACTTCTTTGAGGAAAAGATCATGATCATTAGAAAGCAAATTACGGACTCCTCTTTAAATCTGCGTATTCCTCCAAAGCTTAGCTGTCCTGAGTCTGCACAACTCTGCCAGGACCTAGGATCAAGAGAGACACTTACAGTGGGGCAAAAAAGTATTTATCAGGCCACCAATTCTGGCAAGTTCTCCACTTAAAAAGATGAGAAGAGGGCCTTAATTATCATCAGGTACACTTCAACTATGACAGAACAAAATGAGGAAAAAAATAATCCAGAAAATCACATTGCTAGGATTTTTTATGAATTTATTTTGCAAATTATGGGGGAAAATAATATTTGTCACCTACAAACAAAGCAAGATTTCTGGCTCTCACAGACCTGTAACTTCTTCTTTAAGAGGCTCCTCTGTCCTCCACTCGTTACCTGTATTAATGGCACCTGTTTGAACTTGTTATCAGTATAAAAGACACCTTCCAACAACCCAAACAGTCACACTCCAAAACTCCAACTATGGCCAAGAACAAAGAGCTGTCAAAGGACACCAGAAACAAAAATTTAGCCTGCACCTGGCTGGGGATATGACTGAATCTGCAATAGGTAACAGCTTGGTTTGAAGAACATCAACTGGTGGAGCAATTATTAGGAAAATGAAGACATACAAGACCACTATAATCTCCCTCATCTGGGCTCCACGCGAACCCTACTACAGGGCTGACGACTGGCTTACTGGTGCTCTTTCATGCCCGTCCCTAGGAGGGGTGCGCACTTGAGTGGGTTGATTACTGACGTGATCTTCCTGTCTGGGTTGGCGCCCCCCCCCTGGTTTGCGTGGTGGAGATCTTTGTGGGCTATACTCGCCTTGTCTCAGATTGTAAGTTGGTGTTGAAGATATCCCTCTAGTGGTGCGGGCCTGTGCTTTGGCAAGTGGGTGGGTTATATCCTTCCTGTTGGCCTGTCCTTGGGGTATCATCGAATGGGGCCACAGTGTCTCCTGACCCCCTCCTGTCTCAGCCTCCAGTAGTTATGCTGCCAGTATTGTGTCGGGCGGGCTAGGGTCAGTTGGTTATATCTGGAGTACTTCTCCTGCTTTATCCGGTGTCCTGTGTGAATTTAAGTATGCTCTCTAATTCTCTCCTTCTTTCTTTCTCTCCTCTCGGAGACCTGAGCCGCTAGGACCATGCGTCAGACTACCGGGCATGATGACTCCTTGTGTTCCCCAGTCCACCTGCCTTGCTGCTGTTCCAGTTTCAACTGTTCTCCTGCGGCTAAGGGAACCCTGACCTGTCCACCGGACGCTGCTACCTGTCCCAGACCTTCTGTTTTCAACTCTCTAGAGACCGCAGGGCGGTAGAGATACTCTTAATGATTGGCTATGAAAAGCCAACTGACATTTACTCCTGAGGTGCTGATGGTAGTCTATCCACCTCCCACAAGACAATGAAACCACGGTTTGATTCCAATGCTTAACAATTCAGCTTTTGACCATTGGTACCTGAGTTCCCATTGTAAATTTCATCTCTGAGATGAGATACGCATCCATTAAGAGCAATGTCTTTGAGTAAAATTGTATCTCCAGCTCATAAGAGCCAAAGTGAAAAGACGTATATGGAGCTCACACCTTTCATTAGTCACTAGCTACTACCATCTTCTTTTAGTGGTTTCTTTATCCATAAGTGTTGCAGTGCTCTTGCTAACAGAGCAGTGTCACGTTGTTATCCAAGCCACCCAATTATACGTACCACACCTGCGCAATTTGCATTTTAAACCCCGATTAGTCCTGTGTTTATGCTAAGCCCCCTTTTTTTTTGGTTTCTGTGCCTTACCAGCCACCTTCGATAGATAATTAGGCTGCAACTTACCGCAAGTGCTTATACATGTGCAAGTTGATTTATTATGCCCCAGAGGCACTCGATGGGGTCCCCACCAATACGGAATTATATGGGGACACCTTTAATTATATGGAAAGCAAACCCAGAAACTGAGCTATCACAACTATAATCCAGCAACGGATATTTGTCGCTCCTGATCATAGTCTCCAATGTAAATAAATTACAACACTATCTATAGTAACAGCTTGAAACCATCTTGAGAACTCGCTCTTTATCCTACCCACCATCACCTGGCAGCACAAACATGGCATGTAATTGCATTAACTTCTCGGAGAAACATATTACTAGCACTTTGGTGACTCATTCTCATGTGATGGTAAGGACTGAGTCGGAGCAACGCTTCGGCCCTTCAGTATACCCAGCCTGCGCGTCTAAGGGTAGGAACCAATTGGTACAACCCACTGCACTCCCCACCCAATCTCCCTAAGTTAACTCGATGTGTGTGGTAAACCTGTCTGTCGTTGGGTGAGTATTCAGCCGCGGCTAGCATTTAGATGATGCCTGCAGTCCTCACAAGACTGGCCCACATGCACCACCAACATCGTCACTATGTACAACCAGATTCCCACAGGTGTAATCTGCTGTTCCCAGTCTTGGTAACATGGACTCCAGCAGCCAGATTGTTCTGCAGGGTTGTCCTGTGGTGCGTGGTTTGTGCAGGCCGGCGTAGGCGAGCGCTCTTTGCTAGCTGCTGTCTGCCTTACCGGGCAAAGGTGTGGTTAGCATCGTTAGGCCTGCGGGCAGTTATGTTAGGTCACTGTCGCTGTCTATGGTGATGACAGTGGCGAGTGTTTCCTGGGACCCTCCCTGTCCCCTCTTTGCTTTCCCTGTGCCTCTTGCCCTTTCTTCTTGCTGCTTCTGTCTTCTTCTTCTGGTTGCTTCCTGGTTTGCTCGATGGAGCTGCCTCATAGATGATCTCCACGCTTGGAGGCTCCTTGGCCTCCTCTTCCCCCCCCGACTTTCTCCTTGGACTTCCTGTGACGCTTCTCTTTAGCCTCTTCTTCGTTGTCTTTCACATAGGAACGAGGTGGTGGCCAGGCAGGAGGCTCGTCTGGGCTTGTGCGAGGACTGGTTCCTTTGGGGCAGGTTCCTCACAGGTTGCCCCGATTTGTACTTTCTCTTCCCGCTGGGCTTCTCGTGACGAGACTTCCTGTGAGCGCCGGACGGCGCAACAGGTGCTGGAACGATTCTGGAGCGCCTCTATCCCCCGGTGGGGGAATCCGGCGACTCTTGGCTCGGCGCCGCCTGGGGACCTGCCAATCGAATGTTCCTGTGATGAGCTGGAGTAGTAGGGACCTCCTCTCCTGTGTAGAGCGTGGCACTTGCTTGTCCCTCTCACTCTCCCGGCTGTAAGGGTAGTGCCAGTATAGGATGTGCGACGAACCCTGACCGTCGTGCTGCGGCCTGATCGGCATGCCCATCTTTCCACTGTCCCTTCTTCTTCTCCCATTTAGCCTGTGGGAGCGAGGTTCGCGGCTTTGGGGGAGCGCTGACTGCCTCCGTGCCCTTCTGGACAGAGTGCTGTCGCTGTGGTGATGGAGATTGGTCTCTGTGTTTTTGCCTC
>NC_036867.1:19880525-19909593 GCF_002910315.2 Salvelinus sp. IW2-2015
CCACACCTGGTTAACCACTATTGCTTAATTAAAAGCAAACCTAACATGCTGACCACACCGCTGCGTTGCGTGCGTTGCAAAATAAATTGACACATACATGTTATTCAATCTATGATCACTTGGCCCTATGATCACTTTGGCTACATAGCTGATGCCTGCTGGACTGTTCACGTACTCCCATTTTGTTTATCTGTCGGCCCCAGCTCGAACTCAGGCCCTGTGTGTAGTTAACTTACCCTCTCTGCCCATTCATCACCATTTTACCTTGCTGTTGTTTATGCCTCGCTTTATGTCTCTCTCAAATGCAAATGCCTTGTATACTGTTGTTTAGGATACTACTTATCATTGTTTTAGTTTACTGCGGAGCCCCTAGTCCCACTCATGCCACAGATACCTCCATTGTCCCACCTCCCACACATGCGGTGGCTCACCCAGCATAACTGCGTCCAGAGATGCAACCTCTCTTATCGTCACTCACTGCCTGGGTTTCACTCCACTGTACCCGCACCCTACCATACCCCTGTCTGTACATTATCCCCTGAATCCATTCTACCACGCCCAGAAATCTGCTACTTTTATTCTCTGTCCCCAACGCACTAGACAACCTGTTTTGATAGCCTTCAGCCGTACCCTCATCCTACTCCTCCTCTGTTCCTTGGGTGATGTGGAGGTTAACCCAGGCCCTGCGTGTCCCCAGGCGCTGGCATTTGTTGACTTCTGTAACTGAAAAAGCCTTGGTTTCATGCATGTTAACATCAGAAGCCTCCTCCCTAAGTTTGCTTTAGCACACTTCGCCAACCCTGATGTCCTTGCAAAAAATGTAGAACTAAGAAAAGATATAGCCCTTGGTTCACTCCAGACCTGACTGCCCTATACCAGCACAAAAATATCCTGTGGCGGACTGCACTAGCATCGAATAGTCCCCGCGATATGCAACTTTTCAGGGAAGTCAGGAACCAATACACGCAGTCAGTCAGGAAAGCAAAGGCTAGCTTTTTCAAACAAAAATTTGCATCCTGTAGCTCTAACTCCAAAAGGTTTTGGGACACTGTAAAGTCCATGGAGAATAAGAGCATCTCCTCCCAGCTGCCAACTGCACTGAGGCTAGGTAACACTGCCACCACCGATAAATCCATGATAATTGAGAATTTCAATAAGCATTTCTCTATGGCTGGCCATGCTTTCCTCCTGGCTACCCCAACCCCAGGCCAACAGCTCCGCAACCCCCGCAGCTACTTGCCCAAGCCTCCCCAGCTTCTCCTTCACCCAAATCCAGACAGCAGATCTTCTGAAAGAGCTGCAAAACCTGGACCCATACAAATCAGCTGGGCTAGACAATCTGGACCCTCTCTTTCTAAAATTATCCTCCGCCATTGTTGCAACCCCTATTACCAGTCTGTTCAACTTCTCGTATCGTCCGAGATCCCTAAAGATTGGAAAGCTGCTGCGGTTATCCCCCTCTTCAAAGGGGGTGACACTCTAGACCCAAGTAGCATCACTACTCTGGACGGTTCCGACTTAGAATATGTGGACAACTACAAATACCTAGGTGTCTGGCTAGACTGCAAACTCTCCTTCCAGACTCATATTAAACATCTCCAATCCAAAATGAAATCTAGAATCAGCTTCCTATTTTGCAACAAAGCCTCCTTCACTCATGCCACCAAACATACCCTCGTAAAACTGACTATCCTACCGATCCTTGACTTCGGCGATGTCATCTACAAAATAGCTCTACTCTGCAAACTGGATGCAGTCTATCACAGTGCCATCCGTTTAGTCACCAAAGCCCCATACACCACCCACCACTGCGACCTGTATGCTCTCGTCGGCTGGCCCTCGCTTCATATTCGTTGCCAGACCCACTGGCTCCAGGTCATCTATAAGTCTTTGCTAGGTAAAGCTCCGCCTTATCTCAGCTCACTGGTCACGATAACAACACCCACCCGAAGCATGCGCTCCGGCAGATATATCTCACTGGTCATCCCCAAAGCCAACACCACTTTTGGCCGCCTTTCCTTCCAGTTCTCTGCTGCCAATGACTGGAACGAATTGCAAAAATCTCTGAAGCTGGAGACTTATATTTCCATCACAAACGTTAAACATCAGCTATCTGAGCAGCTAACCGATCGCTGCAGCTGTACATAGCCCATCTGTAAATAGCCCATCCAATCTACCTACCTTATCCCCATATTGTTTTTATTTACTTTTCTGCTCTTTTGCACACCAGTATTTCTACCAGCACATCATCATCTGCACATCTATCACTCCAGTGTTAATTTGCTAAATTGTAATTACTTCGCAACTATGGCCTATGTATTGCCTTGCCTCCTCATGCCATTTGCACACACTGTATATTGACTTTGTTTTTTTCTATTGTGTTATTGACTGTACACTTGTTTATTCCATGTGTAACTCTGTGTTGTTGTTTGTGTCGCACTACTTTGCTTTATCTTGGCCAGGTCGCAGTTGTAAATGAGAACTTGTTCTCAACTAGCCTACCTGGTTAAATAAAGGTGAAATAAAATAAAATAAAAATCATCGTGGCCAGGTGCTAAAATAGAAGTTGGTTCTATTTGTGATGCTCAACGTGCTGCAAGTCCTGCCTCTCCCATCTCCTCATTGGTTTTTAGGAGCATTGAAAGATGAACTGAGGTCCACACTCCGGTCGGTTGTGGTATTTCAGGCAAAATAACAACCCAATGTTTATATTGCAGGACAAATTAGCTAGCAAAAGCAAGCTAGCTAGCTAAATTGCCATAAATGTTTAATGCTTTTCGACCTGGCACCAAATTTGTTTTGATATTTCAACCTGCGTGTTTTCCGATCGCATCTGGTGTGGGGCGACAAAATCAACGAGTGTAACACAATGTCTGCAAATTATTTTCCAGCAATATTGCCCCTGTCTGTCTGTGTGGTGCGTGTGCATTTGTTTATCACTCCATGTAACCAGTTGATGTGATAACCATCTTCTGGTTTGACAGAAATTGTTTCCCCAAAACCTTCTCAGTTAAATGTTAACTGCAAAGTAGGCTTACCTGGCAGAAGTATATCATGAGTAAGTGTATCATTTGTATCTATTATTTGTTATTAGCAAAATTTTTCATGAAATGAGCAGCAGCACTAGGCCTACAGAACCATCGCTAGACCGGCACATTAGATGGCACATTCCTCACTTGGTAGATGGTCAATTAAAAGGGCCAGATGCGCAATTCAAGTGGAATTACACTCAAAAATCTAAATTTGTTAGATCGGGAAGAAAACTTAAATAAAATGTATTCTTATGTGATTTAACATGGACATGGACTCAGAACATCCAATCTAAATGTTTCACTATGAACAATTGTAATTTTAAGAGTGAAAAATAAAACTGAGAACAAAATTTGGGAAAATATCCAACATAATATTTTGGGGAAAAAAACAAACACAGATTTTCTCGGGCCTTTAGTTGTTTATGAACCATTATTTTACCTGAAAACAGTGCACTACTTCCTCATACACTAAGGACCTGGGGAAGAGTTGCAGGGGAGAGGACATTAGAAGAATGTGTCTATTTGAAATCTAGAAAAAAATTGTAGCTCGCCACATACATTTTTTAGCTAGAAAAGGTTGTAGACCCCTGCTCTAGGGCATGTGCTTATTGGGCCAGTATAGTTAGGCCCTGTCCAGAATAAACCATAAACTCTCTTCCCTAGGCAAATGTGTAGATCTGAAACAAGTTGATTAGTGTAAGCAAGAGGGCGATTGCACTTTGAAGTAAATCTCAGTTCTGTTATAAGATCATAGTGATCCATGAGTATCATGAAAACAGGTTAATATGCCCTACCAACATTGGACAACTATACAAAAAGCCCTTCAATCGCTGAAATAAGTCAATCAAATCAATGATGAGAATAATCAGATTAACATGGACATTGTGGCGGAGTATCATGAACCAAGAGGCTCTGAATTCCAATCCCATGTGATGACATGTTGAATAATTATTACACAAAAAATGAACATGCACAATGTAATAATGTAAATTGAAAACACTATGTTAAAAGCACTGTGTGTGTGTGTGTGTGTGTGTGTGTGTGTGTGTGTGTGTGTGTGTGTGAGTATCCCTAACCTTGCCAGCAACGAGTTATGAATGGATCAGTGGTTCACCAATCAGGTCCTTGATTGGCTCAGCAACCATGATGTGTAATGAATTTTCCTTAGGACACAAAAGTTCTTGCAACGTTCCCATGAAATGTGTCTAGAACATTAATATCTTACGTTCTGAGAACATGGCAACCATGTTCTGTGTATATTTGGTGGGAAGTTCATGTAATATTCTCATAACCCACATAAAACTGGACACATGAATGTTCTTGCAACATTCTCATCAAACTTGTCGAGAACATTAACATCTTAAGTTCTGTGAACATGGCAACATTTCTTATGAACGTTCTAATTTCTACATTCTACATTCCACGCGCATGGACACTATTTGCATATCGGGGGAACTGATGCTGTAAACACCTCTTCTACAAACTAAGAAAATAATATTATTCAAGGGTTCTTTTTGAACATGGTTTTTTAAAGAACCTTTAAAAAAGGCTTAGTATTGAACCCTTTTTGTTAAGTGTGTATTATTGTTATGTAATGGCCCTTGACACACACACACACACTGCATCTAAGCAGACCTGGAATTCAATTCTGCATGCAACAGAGGTAAAATACTTGTTAAACTTTTCCCTGAAAAAAAGGGTGGCAGGTTGCCTAGCAGTTAAGAGCGTTTTGCTGGATAACTGAAAGGCCGCTGGTTCAAATCTCCAAGTTGACTCTGTGTAAAATCTGTTAATGTGCCCTTGAGCAGAGCACTTAACCCTAATTGCTCATGTAAGCCACTCTAGATAAGAATGTCTGCTAAATGACTAAAATGTAAAACTGGCTCCTGACCTGCTTTGTTGGCCAGGATTGCAATGCCTCTCATGCTTTTCCTCAACCCTGTTGTAGCTGCATCTCCAGTTCACAAGTTTTTGTGAGGACATGATGGAGAATTCACATTTCAACCACTAGGGTAATCCATTGGCTGTAGGTTGATCTTCTTGTAGGATCCTCCATCTGGCCTCAAGGATCCCGAATGCCTTCTCCACTGTCATTCTAGCTCGACAGAGACGATAATTATATAGCTTAGGTTGTGCACTGCACAGAAAAGTGTCTATACAGGTCCACCATTTTCAGTGTTAAAACTTCTTAAGTGTAGGGGGCAGTATTTTCGTTTTTGGCTAAAAAACGTACCTATTTGAAACTGCCTATTTCTCAGCCCCCGAAACTAGAATATGCATATAATTGTCAGATTAGGATAGAAAACACTCTAAAATTTCCAAAACGGTCAGAATTCTGTCTGTGAGTTTAACAGAACTGATATTGCAGGCTAAAACCTGAGGAAAATCCAACCAGGAAGTGCCTCTGTTTTTGAAACCTCTCTGTTCTTATGCATCCCTATTACCCATTTAAAGGGATATCAACCAGATTCCTTTTTCTATGGCTTCCCTAAGGTGTCAACAGCCGTTAGACATAGTTTCAGGCTTTTATTTTGAAAAATGAGCGAGAACGATCACATTGCGTAAGTGGATAGGTGGGGGCTCTCAGAGTGAGTTGTGCGCAACAGAGAAAGGCAGCCATTGTTACTCCCGGTCCTAGTGAAAAAGCAACACTCCCGGTTGATATATTATCGAATAGATATTTGAAAAACAACCTGAGGTTTGATTATAAAAAACATTTGACATGTTTCTGTGGACATTATGGATATTATCTGGAATTTTTGTCTGCGTTGTCGTGAACGCTTTTTCCTGTGGATTTCTCAGCATTACGCGCGAAACGAACGGAGGTATTTGGATATAAAAATATCTTTATGGAACAAAAGTTGTCTAACTGGGAGTCTCGTGAGTGAAAACATCCGAAGATCATCAAAGGTAAACAATTAATTTGATTGCTTTTCTGATTTTCGTGACCAAGTTACCTGATGCTAAGTGTATTTAATGTTTTGTCGAGCGATCGATAAACTTACACAAACGCTTGTATTGCTTTCGCTGTAAAGCATAATTTCAAAATCTGAGACGACAGGTGGATTAACAAAAGGCTAAGCTGTGTTTTGCAATATTGCACTTGTGATGTCATGAATATGAATATTTTCTAGTAATATTATTTGACGGTGGCGCTATGCTATTCAGCGTTGCTGATGACAATTATCCCAGATCCGGGATGGGTGGTTCAGAAAGGTTAACCAATTAGCTATCCGGACTATCTATTTAGCAGTCTTATGGCTTGGGGGTAGAAGCTGTTTAGGGTCCTGTCAGTTTCAGGTGCATCGGTACCACTTTCCGTGCAGTAGCAGATTGAACAGTCTATGACTTGGGTGGCTGAAGTCTTCGCAATTTTTAGGGCCTTCCTCTGTCACTGCCTGGTATAGAAGTCATGGATGACTGGGAGTTCGGCCCCAGTTATGTACTGGACCGTCCACCCTACCCTCTGTAGAGCCTTGCAGTCGGATGCCAAGCAGTTGCCATACCATGCGGTGATGCAATGCAGCCAGTCAAGATGCTCTCAATGTACAGCTCTAGAACCTTTTAAGAATCTAAGGGCCCATGCCAAATCTTTTCAGCCTCCTGAGGGGAAGAGGTGTTGTCATGCCCTCTCCACAACTGTGTTGATGTGTTTGTACCATGATACTGTAGATCTTCAGTGATGTGGACACCGAGGAACTTGAAGATCTTGACCGTGTGAATGTGGGCGTGCTCTGCCCTCCATTTCCTGTAGTCCATGATCAGCCCCTTTTTTTTGCTGACTTTGAGAGAAAGGTTGTTGTCCTGGCATCTATGGATCTGTTGTGGCGATATGCGAATTGGAGTGGGTCCAGGGTATCTGAGATGATGGTATTGATGTGAGGCATGAACAGCCTTTCAAAGGATTTCATGGCTACAAATGTGAGTGCTATGGGACGATAGTCAAGTTACCTTGGCTTTCTTGGACACAGGGACGATGGTTGTCTGCTTGAAACATGTACTGTAGGTACTACAGACTGGGTCAGGGAGACATTGAAAATTCCAGCTGGTTAGCGCATGCTCCGAGTACGTGTCCTGGTAATCCTTCTGGTCCTGCAGCCTAGTGAATATTAACCTGTTTAAAGGTCTTACTCACATCTGCCACAGAGAATGTGATCACACAGTCGTCCAGAACAGCTGTTGCTCTCACGCATGGTTCGGTGTTACTTGCCTCAAAGCAAGCATAGAAGGCATTTAGCCCATCTGGTATGTTCGCATCAATGGGCAGCTAATAGCTGGGTTTCCCTTTGTAAACCCTGATAGTTTGCAAGCCCTGCCACATCCGACGAGTGGCAGAGCCGCTGTAATAGGATTTGATCTTAGTCCTGTATTAATGCTTTGCCTGTTTGATGTTAGGAATGTTGTGAGGAGACTACCAAAACCATTTAAACTAGAACAACCATTTCAGTAGCGGGTGCAATAAATCTAACTAACTGATTGTATTGGTTTAGAAAAATGTAGTTATTTATCTTCGTGTTGCCTAAGATTAAGTAATTAATCAATGTACACCATGGAGTGCATTTGGCAAGTATTCAGACCCCTTGACTTTTCCCAAATTTTGTTACGTTACAGCCTTATTCTAAAATGGATTTAAAAAATGACAAAGTGAAAACAGGTTTTTTGAATTTTTTACAAATGTATTCAAAATAAACAGAAATACTTTATTTACAGAGGTATTCAGAACCTTTGCTTTGAGACTCGAAATTGAGCTGAGGTACATCCTGTTTCCATTGATCATCCTTGAGATGTTTCTACAATTTGATTGGAGTCCACCTGTGGTAAATTCAATTGATTTGACATTATTTGGAAAGGCACACACCTGACCTTATACAGTGGCTTGAAAAAGTATTCACTTTTCTAAGGCATTTTTCCTATTTTGTTGAATTACAACCTGGAATTAAAATACATTTTTTGGAGGGTTGTATCATTTGATTTACACAACATGCCTACCACTTTGAAGATGCAAAATTATTTTTTATTTTGAAACAAACAAGAAATAAGACCAAAAAAACAGATGACTTGAGCGTGCATAACTATTCACCCCCCAAAGTCAATTTCTAGAGCCACCTTTTGCAGCAATTACAGCTGCAATTCTTTTGGGGTATGTCTCTATAAGCTTGGCACATCTAGCCACTGGAATTTTTACCCATTCTTCAAGGCAAAACTGCTCCAGCTCCTTCAAGTTGGATGGGTTCCGCTGGTGTACAGCAATCTTTAAGTCATACCACAGATTCTCAATTGGATTGAGGTCTGGGCTTTGACTAGGCCATTCCAAGACATTTAAATGTTTCCCCTTAAACCACTCGAGTGTTGCTTTAGCAGTATGCTTAGGGTCATTTTCCTGCTGGAAGGTCAAACTCCGTCCCAGTCTCAAATCTCTGGAAGACTGAAACAGGTTTCCTTCAAGAATTTCCCTATATTTAAGCGCCATCCATCATTCCTTCAATTCTGACCAGTTTCCCAGTCCCAGTCAATTAAAAACATCCCCACAGTGAAGCATGGTGGGGGCAGCACCATTATCCCTCTCGGGGTAATGAGAGGTGTTGGGTTTGCGCCAGACACAGCATTTTCCTTGATGGCCAAAAAGCAAAACTTTAGTCTCACCTGACCAGAGTACCTTCTTCCATATGTTTGGGGAGTCTCCCACATGCCTTTTGGCTAACACCAAACGTGTTTGGCCACTCTTCCATAAAGCCCAGCTCTGTGGAGTGTATGGCTTAAAGTGGTCCTATGGACAGATACTCCAATCTCCACTGTGGAGCTTTGCAGCTCCTTCAGGGTTATCTTTGGTCTCTTTGTTGCCTCTCTGATTAATGCCATCCTTGCCTGTGAGTTTTGGTGGGCGGCCCTCTCTTGGCAGGTTTGTTATGGTGCCATATTCTTTCATGGATGGATTGGATTTGATTTAATGGTGCTCCGTGGGATGTTCAAAGTTTCGGATACTTTTTAATAACTCAACCCTGATTTGTACTTTGTCCCTGACTTGTTTGGAGAGCTCATTGGTCTTCATAGTGCCGCTTGCTTGGTGGTGCCCCTTGCTTAGTGGTGTTGCAGACTCTGGGGCCTTTCGGAACAGGTGTATATATACACTGAGATCATGTGACAGATCATGTGACACTTAAATAATGTCCACTTGTGTGCAATCTAACAAATTATGTGACTTCTGAAGGTAAATGATTGCACCAGATCATATTTAGGGGCTTCATAGCAATGGGGGTAAATACATAAGCACGCACCACTTTTCAGTTTTTTTATTTTGTAGAATTGTTTGAAACATGTTATTTTTTTTTCATTTCACTTCACCAATTTGGACTATTTTGTGTGTGTCCATTACATGAAATCCAAATAAAAATCCAATTAAATTACAGGTTGTAATGCAACAAAATAGGAAAAACACCAAGGGGGGTGAATATTTTTGCAAGGCACTGTAAGGTCCCACAGTTGACAGTGTGTGTCAAAGCAAAAACCAAGCCATGAGGTCGAAGGAATTGTCCGTAGAGCTCAGAGGCAGAATTGTGTTGAGACACAGATCTGGGGAAGGGTACCAAAACATTTCTGCAGCATTGAAGGTCCTCAAGAACACAGTGGCCTCCATCATTTAGTTTAGAACCACCAAAACTCTTCCTGAACTGGTCGCCCGGCCAAACTGAGCAATCGGGGGAGAAGGGCCTTTGTCAGGGATGTGACCATGAAACCAATGGTCACTCTGACAGAGCTCTAGAGTTCCTCTGTGGAGAACCTTCCAAAAGGACAACCATCTCTGCAGCACTCCGTCAATTGGGCCTTTATGGTAGAGTGGCCAGACGGACGCCAATCCTCAGTAAAAGGCACATGGCAGCCCGCTTGGAGTTTGCCAAAAGGCACCTAAAGGACTCTCAGACCATGAGAAACAAGAATCTCTGGTCTGATGAAATCAACATTGAACAATTTGGCATGAATGCCAAGCGTCACATCTGGAGGGAACCTGGCACCATTCCTACGGGGAAGCATGGTGGTGGCAGCATCCTGCTTTTGGGATGTTTTTCAGCAGCAGGGACTGGGAGACTAGTCAGGATTGAGGCAAAGATGACCAGAGCAAAGTACAAAGAGATCCTTGATGAAAACCTGCTCCAGAAAGCTCAGGACCTCACACTGGGGCAAAGGTTCACCTTCCAACAGGACAACAACCCTAAGCACACAGCCAAGGCAACACAGGAGTGACTTCGGGACAAGCGTCTGAATGTCCTTGAGTGGCCCAGCCAGAGCCCGGACTTGAACCCGATCGAACATCTCTGGAGAGACCTGAAAATAGCTGTGCAGCAACACTCCCCGTCCAACCTGACAGAGCTTGAGAGGATCTACAGAGAGAAATGGGAGAAACTCCCCAAATACAAGTGTGCCAAGCTTCATACCCAAGAAGACTCAATGCTGTAATCAGCACCACAGGTGCTTCAACAAAGTACTGAGTAAAGGGTCTTAATACTTACGTAAATGTGATATTATATTTTTTATTTAAATAAAATTAGCAAACATATGGAGTATTGTATGTAGATTGATGAGGGAAAAAATGATTGTCAATTTTAGAACAAGGCAATAACGTAACAAAATGTGGAAAAAGTTAAGAGGTCTGAATACTTCCCGAAGGCACTGTATATACAAAAGTATGTGGACAGCCCTTCAAATTAGTGGATTTTGCTATTTCAGCCACACCCGTTGCTGACAAGTGTCAAATCGAGCACACAGCCATGCAATCTCCATAGACAAACACTGGTAGTAGAATGGCCTTACTGAAAATGACAGTGACTTTCAACGTGGCACCGTCATAGGACGCCACCTTTCTAACAAGTCAGTTCGTCAAATTTCTGCCCTGCTAGAGCTGCCCCGGTCAACTGTAAGTGCTGTTATTGTGAAGTGGAAACAACTAGAAGCAACAACGGCTCAGCCGCGAAGTGGTAGGCCACACAAGATCGCAGAACTGGACCGCCTAGTGCCTAAAACCACAATGCACAATACCAAGCGTTGGCTGGAATTGTGTAAAGCTCGCCACCATTGGACTCTGGAGCAGTGGAAATGCATTCTTTTGAGTTATGAATCACGCTTAACCATCTGCCAGTCCGATTGAAGAATCTGGGTTTGACGGATGCTAAAAGCACGCTACCTATCCGATTGCATAGTTCCAACTGTAAAGTTTGGTGGAGGAGGAACAATGTCTGAGGCAGCTTTTCATGGTTCGGGCTAGGCCCCTTCATTCCAATGAAGGGAAATCTTAACACTACAGCATACAATTACATTTTGCATGATTCTGTGCTTCCAACTTTGTGGCAACAGTTTGCACAAAGCGAGGTCCATACAGAAATGGTTTGTCGAGATCGGTGTGGGAGAACTTGACTGGGCTGCACAGAGCCCTGACCTCAACCCCATCAAACACCTTTGTGATGAATTGGAACGCCGACTGAAAGACAGGCCTAATCGCCCAACATCAGTGCCCGACCTCACTAATGCTCGTGGCTGAATTGAAGCAAGTCCCCGCAGCAATGTTTCAAAAGCCTTCCCCGTAGAGTGGATGCTGTTATATCAACAAAGGGGGGACCAAGTTCATATTAATGCCCATGATTTCGGAATGAGATGTTGGACCAGCAGGTGTCCACAAACTTTTGGTCAAGTAGTGTACATGCAAAAACAGATATTGAAACAAACAATTCAAAAAATCTAACTGCAATAGAGCATGCTGGGAAATAAGATAATGATTGGCGTGGTTTTGAGTGTTTTACTCTACACAGAGGGAAAATGACACAGTCGCACTCAACTCTGGTAATAAAAACATATATACGGAGTGTTAATTTCAGCCTTTGAAGAGTTAATTTAACTCTTGAGTGAAATAAAAATGACTATGTAGTAATGACTCTCCATTATTTCCTGTGTGGGCATTTTGGGGCACTTGCAGAGGTGTTGCCGCCATACAATTGCAGAGTTGGCATAAACTCAGCAGTTGATGTTTCTCCCAAAATTCCCCAACTTGAATAGTTGTGAAGTGGTAGTTAGCATCCACAAGGGCAAGTAGTAACAATGAGAAGGTTCTTTATAGTTAAAGTAACGGCTCCCAGATTGGTGGTCTAGTGATTGTTGTATGTTTTTCATCCATCATTCGCCAAAAGATGAGGAAAGTCCCATTTTTCCTTAAACTCTTGAGCAGGTTGTCTCCAGGATTCCTCAGTGGGTTGTGGCAGATCGGTCACCAGCATCCTCTTCTCTATGGCCTCACATATTTTCATTGTGGTGATCTTAAATAAATTGCTTAAAAATGTTAGAAACATAGCATAGTAGGCCTAGGCTACACAGTACATCTAGCCTACTAGGCATACTTGGGTTAAAGACATAATAATAATGTATACATGTTTGAACTTGTATAGCTCTTTTCAAAGAAATCTCAAAGCGCATAAAAAGTAAAACAAGAAACAAAACATTTAAAATGATGGAGATTGGAAGTCTCGGTTGGCTTAGGATGAAGTTGAGGTAGTTTGGGCTGGAAAGGCAGTGTACGTTCAATGTAGGGGGCATCGATGGGACATCCAAGGAGAAACAAAGACAGTCTGAAAAAAACACACCTGCTTTTCCGAATGGTCAGTCATTCCATTGGAGCCGTTTCTCTTATACTGGTCCTCCACTGCCAGGAATATAAACTCAGCAAAAAAAGAAACGTCCTCTCACTGTCAACTGCGTTTATTTTCAGCAAACTTATCATGTGTAAATATTTGTATGAACATAACAAGATTCAACAACTGAGACATAAACTGAACAAGTTCCACAGACATGTGACGAACAGAAATTGAATCATGTGTCCCTGAACAAAGGGGGGGGGTCACAATCAAAAGTAACAGTCAGCATCTGGTGTGGCCACCAGCTGCATTAAATACTGCAGTGCATCTCCTCCTCGTGGACTGCACCAGATCTGCCAGTTCTTGCTGTGAGATGTTACCCCACTCTTCCACCAAGGCACCTGCAAGTTCCCGGACATTTCTGGGGGGAATGGCCTTAGCCCTCACCCTCCGATCCAACAGGTCCCAGACGTGCTCAATGGGATTGAGATCCGGGCTCTTTGCTGGCCATGGGAGAACACTGACATTCCTGTCTTGCAGGAAATCAAACACAGAACGAGCAGTATGGCTGGTGGCATTGTCATGCTGGAGGGTCATGTCAGGATGAGCCTGCAGGAAGGGTACCACATGAGGGAGGAGGATGTCTTCCCTGTAACGCACAGCGTTGAGATTGCCTACAATGACAACAAGCTCAGTCTAGTGATGCTGTGACACACCGCCCCAGACCATGACGGACCCTCCACCTCTAAATTGATTCCACTCCAGAGTACAGGCCTTGGTGTAACGCTCATTCCTCCGACGATAAACACGAATCTGACCATCCTCCCTGGTGAGACAATACCGCGACTCGTCAGTGAAGAGCACTTTTTGCAAGCCCTGTCTGGTCCAGCGACGGTGGGCTTGTGCCCATAGGCGACGTTGTTGCCGGTGATGTCTGGTGAGGACCTGCCTTACACCAGACCTACAAGCTCTCAGTCCAGCCTCTCTCAGCCTATTGCGTACAGTCTGAGCACTGATGGAGGGATTGTGCGTTCCTGGTTTAACTCGGGCAGTTGGTGTTGCCATCCTGTACCTGTCCTGCAGGTGTGATGTTCGGATGTACCGGTCCTGTACAGGTGCTGTTGCATATGGTCTGCCACTGCAAGAATGATCCGCTGTCCGTCCTGTCTCCCTGTAGCACTGTCTTATGCGTCTCACAGTACAGATATAGCAATGTATTGCCCTGGCCACATCTGCAGTCCTCATGCCTCCTTGCAGCATGCCTAAGGAAAGTTCACGCAGATGAGCACAGACCCTGGGCATCTTTCTTTTGGTGTTTTTCAGAGTCAGTAGAAAGGGCTCTTTAGTGTCCTAAGTTTTCATAACTGTGACCTTAATTGCCTACCGTCTGTAAGCTGTTTGTGTCTTAGCAACCGTTCTACAGGTACATCAAATCAAGTTTCAAATCAAGTTTATTTTATATAGCCCTTCGTACATCAGCTAATATCTCGAAGTGCTGTACAGAAACCCAGCCTAAAAACCCCAAACAGCAAGCAATGCAGGTGTAGAAGCACGGTGGCTAGGAAAAACTCCCTAGAAAGGCCAAAACCTAGGAAGAAACCTAGAGAGGAACCAGGCTATGAGGGGTGGCCAGTCCTCT
This sequence comes from Salvelinus sp. IW2-2015, assembly GCF_002910315.2. Taxonomy (NCBI): domain Eukaryota; kingdom Metazoa; phylum Chordata; class Actinopteri; order Salmoniformes; family Salmonidae; genus Salvelinus; species Salvelinus sp. IW2-2015. Next base: position 19,894,811 of record NC_036867.1, read on the forward strand.
TCTGGCTGTGCCGGGTGGAGATTATAACAGAACTATGCCAAGATGTTCAAAATATTCATAAGTGACAAGCATGGTCAAATAATAATCATGAATAATTTTCAGTTGGCTTTCATAGCCGATCATTAAGAGTTGAAAATAGCAGGTCTGGGACAGGTGGCGGTTCCATAACCGCAGGCAGAACAGTTGAAACTGGATAGCAGCAAGGCCAGGTGGACTGGGGACAGCAAGGAGTCATCATGCTGGTAGTCCTGACGTATGGGTCGCTAGGGCTCAGGTCCTCCGAGAGAGAAGAAAGAAAGAGAGGAATTAGAGAGAGCCAAGATTTTCAAAATGTTCAATAATGACAAGCATGGTCAAATAATAATCAGGAATAAATATCAGTTGGCTTTCATAGCCGATCATTAAGATTGAAAACAGCAGGTCTGGGACAGGTAGGGGTTCCATAACCGCAGGCAGAACAGCTGAAACTGGAATAGCAGCAAGGCCAGGCGGACTGGGCAGCAAGGAGTCATCATCCCGGTTTGCCGTGACGTATGGTCCTAGGGCTCAGGTCCTCCGAGAGAGAGAAAGAAAGAGAGAAGGAGAGAATTAGAGAGAGCCAAGATTTTCAAAATGTTCAACAATGACAAGCATGGTCAAATAATGATCAGGAATAAATATCAGTTGGCTTTTCATAGCCGATCATTAAGAGTTGAAAACAGCAGGTCTGGACAGGTAGGGTTCCATAACCGCAGGCAGAACAGCTGAAACTGGAATAGCAGCAAGGCCAGGCGGACTGGGGACAGCAAGGAGTCATCATGCCCGGTTTGCCGTGACGTATGGTCCTAGGGCTCAGGTTTTCCGAGAGAGAGAAAGAAAGAGAGAACGAGAGAATAGAGAGAGCATACTTAAATTCACACAGGACACTGGATAAGATAGGAGAAGTACTCCAGGTATAACCAACTGACCCTAGCCCCCCGACACATAAACTACTGCAGCATAAATACTGGAGGCTGAGACAGGAGGGGTCAGGAGACACTGTGGCCCCATCAGAAGAAACCCCCGGACAGGGCCAAACAGGAAGGATATAACCCCACCCACTTTGCCAAAGCACAGCCCCCACACCACTAGAGGAATATCTTCAACCACCAACTTACAATCCTGAGACAAGGCCGAGTATAGCCCACAAAGATCTCCACCACGCACACCGTTCCATAAAAATGGAGATCTATAGGAGAAAGCCCTGCTCCCGCTGTTTGCTTAGAAATTCTAGGGACAATTAGGAGGCCTGCATCTTGTGACCGTAGCGTACGTATAGGTATGTACGGCAGGACCAACTCGGAAAGATAGGTAGGAGCAAGCCCATGTAACGCTTTATAGGTTAACAGTAAAACCTTGAAATCAGCCTGCCTTAACAGAAAGCCAGTGTAGGGAAGCTAGCACTGGAGTAATATGATCAAATTTCTTGGTTCTAGTCAGGATTCTAGCAGCCGTATTTAGCACTAACTGAAGTTTATTTGTGCTTTATCCGGGTAGCCGGAAAGTAGAGCATTGCAGTAGTCTAACCTAGAAGTAACAAATGCATGGATAAATTTTTCTGCATCATTTTTGGACAGAACATTTCTGATTTTTGCAATGTTACGTAGATGGAAAAAAGCTGTCCTTGAAACAGTCTTGATATGTTCGTCAAAAGAGAGATCAGGGTCAAGAGTAACGCCGAGGTCCTTCACAGTTTTATTTGAGACGACTTTACAACCATCAAGATTAATTGTCAGATTTAACAGAAGATCTCTTTGTTTCTTGGGACCTAGAACAAGCATCTCTGTTTGTCCGAGTTTAAAGTAGAAAGTTTGCAGCCATCCACTTCCTTATGTCTGAAACACAGGCTTCTAGCGAGGGCAATTTTGGGGCTTCACCATGTTTCATTGAAATGTACAGCTGTGTGTCATCCGCATAGCAGTGAAAGTTAACATTATGTTTTCGAATAACATCCCCAAGAGGTAAAATATATAGTGAAAACAATAGTGGTCCTAAAACGGAACCTTGTGGAACACCAAAATGTACAGTTGATTTGTCAGAGGACAAACCATTCACAGAGACAAACTGATATCTTTCCGACAGGTAAGATCTAAACCAGGCCAGAACTTGTCCGTGTAGACAAATTTGGGTTTCCAGTTCTCTCAAAAGAATGTGGTGATCGATGGTGTCAAGGCAGCACTAAGGTCTAGTAGCACGAGGACAGATGCAGAGCCTCGGTCTGACGCCATTAAAAGGTCATTTACCACCTTCACAAGTGCAGTCTCGGTGCTATGATGGGGTCTAAAACCAGACTGAAGCATTTCGTATACATTGTTTGTCTTCAGGAAGGCAGTGAGTTGCTGCGCAACAGCTTTTTCTAAAAATTTTGAGAGGAATGAAAGATTCGATATAGGCCGATAGTTTTTTATATTTTCCGGGTCAAGGTTTGGCTTTTTCAAGAGAGGCTTTATTACTGCCACTTTTAGTGAGTTTGGTACACATCCGGTGGAGAGAGCCGTTTATTATGTTCAACATAGGAGGGCCAAGCACAGGAAGCAGCTCTTTCAGTAGTTTAGTAGGAATAGGATCCAGTATGCAGCTTGAAGGTTTAGAAGCCATGATTATTTTCATCATTTCATCATTCATCACTATATCATCAAGAGATATAGTAAAACACTTAAGTGTCTCTCCCGATCCCAGGCCCTGGCAGAGCTGTGCAGATCCAGGACAGCTAAGCCCTGGAGGAATATGCAGATTTAAAGAGGAGTCCGTAATTTGCTTTCTAATGATCATGATTTTTTCTCAAAGAAGTTCATGAATTTATTACTGCTGAAGTGAAAGCCATCCTCTCTTGGGGAATGCTGGTTTTAGTTAGCTTTGCAACAGTATCAAAAAAGAATTTTTGGATTGTTCTTATTTTCCTCAATTAAGTTGGAAAAGTAGGATGATCGAGCAGCAGTGAGGGCTCTTCGGTACTGCACGGTACTGTCTTTCCAAGCTAGTCGGAAGACTTCCAGTTTGGTGTGGCGCCATTTTCCGTTCCAATTTTCTGGAAGCTTGCTTCAAAGCTCGGGTATTTTCTGTATACCAGGGAGCTAGTTTCTTATGACAATGTGTTTCGTTTTTAGGGGTGCAACTGCATCTAGGGTATTGCGCAAGGTTAAATTGAGTTCCTCAGTTAGGTGGTTAACTGATTTTTGTCCTCTGACGTCCTTGGGTAGGCAGAAGGAGTCTGGAAGGGCGTCAAGGAATTTTTGTGTTGTCTGAGAATTTATAGCACGACTTTTGATGCTCCTTGGTTGGGGTCTGAGCAGATTATTTGTTGCGATTGCAAACGTAATAAAATGGTGGTCCGACAGTCCAGGATTATGAGGAAAAACATTAAGATCTACAACATTTATTCCATGGGACAAAACTAGGTCCAGAGTATGACTGTGGCAGTGAGTAGGTCCAGAGACATGTTGGACAAAACCCACTGAGTCGATGATGGCCCCGAAAGACTTTTGGAGTGGGTCTGTGGACTTCTCCATATGAATATTAAAATCACCAAAAATTAAAATATGATCTGCTATGACTACAAGGTCTGATAGGAATTCAGGGAACTCAGAAGGAACGCTGTATATGGCCCAGGAGGCCTATAAACAGTAGCTATAAAAAGTGATTGAGTAGGCTGCATAGTTTCATGACTAGAAGCTCAAAAGACGAAAACGTCATTATTTTTTTTTTAAATTGAAATTTGCTATCGTAAATGTTAGCAACACCTCCGCCTTTGCGGGATGCACAGGGGATATGGTCACTAGTGTAACCAGGAGGTGAGGCCTCATTTAACACAGTAAATTCATCAGGCTTAAGCCATGTTTCAGTCAGGCCAATCACATCAAGATTATGATCAGTGATTAGTTCATTGACTATAACTGCCTTTGAAGTGAGGGATCTAACATTAGTAACCCTATTTTGAGATGTGAGGTATCACGATCTCTTTCATAATGGCAGAAATGGAGGAGGTCTTTATCCTAGTGAGATTGCTAAGGCGAACACCGCCATGTTTAGTTTTGCCCAACCTAGGTCGAGGCACAGACACAGTCTCAATGGGGATGGCTGAGCTGACTACACTGACTGTGCTATTGGCAGACTCCACTAAGCTGGCAGGTTGGCTAACAGCCTGCTGCCTGGCCTGCACCCTATTTCATTGTGGAGCTAGAGGAGTTAGAGCCCTATCTATGTTAGTAGATAAGATGAGAGCACCCCTCCAGCTAGGATGGAGTCCGTCACTCCTCAGCAGGGTCAGGCTTGGTCCTGTTTGTGGGTGAGTCCCAGAAAGAGGGCCAATTATCTACAAATTCTATCTTTTGGGAGGGGCAGAAAACAGTTTTCAACCAGCGATTGAGTTGTGAGACTCTGCTGTAGAGCTCGTCACTCCCCCTAACTGGGAGGGGGCCAGAGACAATTATTCGATGCCGACACATCTTTCTAGCTGATTTACAGGCTGAAGCTATGTTGTGCTTGGTGACCTCTGACTGTTTCATCCTAACATCGTTGGTGCCGACGTGGATAACAATATCTCTATACTCTCTACACTCACCAGTTTTAGCTTTAGCCAGCACCATCTTCAGATTAGCCTTAACGTCGGTAGCCCTGCCCCCTGGTAAACAGTGTATGATCGCTGGGTGATTCGTTTTAAGTCTAATACTGCGGGTAATGGAGTCGCCAATGACTAGGGTTTTCAATTTGTCAGAGCTAATGGTGGGAGCCTTCGGCGTCTCAGACCCCGTAACGGGAGGAGTAGAGACAAGAGAAGACTCGGCCTCAGACTCCGACTCGCTACTCAATGGGGAAAACCGGTTGAAAGTTTCTATCGGCTGAATGAGCGACACCGGTTGAGCATTCCAACAGCATTTCCCTCCAGAAGCCATGAGAAAATTGTCCGGCTGCGGGGACAGTGCGGGGGGATTTATACTAACGTTACTATCTGTACTTACTGGTGGCACAGACGCTGTTTCTTCCTTTCCTACACTGAAATTACCCTTGCCTAACGATTGCGTCTGAAGCTGGGCTTGCAGCACAGCTATCCTCGCCGTAAGGCGATCRTTCTCCTGTATATTATGAGTACAGCGAMTGCAATTARAAGACATCATGTTAATGTTACTACTTAGCTTCGGCTGTTGAAGGTGCTGACGAACCATGTCCAGATAAAGCGTCCGGAGTGAAAAAGTTGAATGAGAAAAGTTGTGATGGAAAAACTAAAAATATAAACGGTAATTAAAAAGGAAAAAAAAAACGTAAAGTTGTCAGCTAGCAAAGCAAAGCTAGCAAAGTAAAGTTGGCAACAAAACGCACAGCAACAAAACGCACAGCAACACGTCTGCAAATTCAAGAGGAAGTGACGTACTGTTAATGAACATGATAAACATATTCATTAAATGTTTATGGTTGATTGAACAAGCATGGGAAACAGTGTTTAAACCCTTTACAATGAAAATCTGTGAAGTTATTTGGATTTTTATGAATTATCTTTGAAAGACAGGGTCCTGAAAAAGGGACGTTTCTTTTTCTGCTGAGATTAGCACCCACTTGGGTGATGCCACGGCTGCTGAAAAGCGCACACACAGCCACCACACCTGGCAGTGGTTTGGAGCATTCCCTGAACAGTCCCTGGACTTCCTCTGCTACCTCAGGACACAGCATGCAGTCCTTTGTGTAATACTTCCGAACATAAATGCCATATTATTTGAATACAAACAGCCAGCTAGATAGCTAGCTATCTATCTATCAAGCCAGTCAAGACCACAGGATATAGTGATCAAACCCTAGAGCAGCCAAACCCCACCAAAATAAATACAAAATGCAACAAAAAAACACTTAAAAAAAATGAAAATGTACAATATTTACAGAGCTCTCTGCTTAGTCTTCCTCGCGGCGCCATGGCAACCACAGAACCCTGGTAGATGCCAAGTAACACTCATGTCTATTTTATTCTTCACAGATGTTGAATTGTGCAAAACCAGATGGAAGTCCCTCCATGACACTGGGAAGACCCAACTCACTGGGCAAACCAAGTCATTTCAATGTGGATAATTGGGTAATATTCAGTGCTCGACTTGGACTGATATAGGTGCCGGTACTCATTTTAGATGCTGGTACTGTTTATATTTAGGTGTAGGAGCTCCACAATACTTTTGAGCTGCCTGGCACCACTCACTGGGAGATGAATTCACCTTTCTGTAGGACAATAACCTAAAACACAACGCCAAATACACACTGGAGTTACTTATTTCTTTTTTATTTCACCTTTATTTAACCAGGTAGGCCAGTTGAGAAAAAGTTCTCATTTACAACTGCGACCTGGAACAGATAAAGCAAAGCAGTGCGACAAAAACAACAACACAGAGTTACACATGGGATAAACAAACGTACAGTCAATAACACAATAGATAATCTGTATACAGTGTGTGCAAATGAAGTAAAGACGTAAGGCAATAAATAGGCCATAGTTGCGAAGTAATTACCATTCAGCAATTAACACTGGAGTGATAGATGTGCAGATGAGGATGTGCAAGTATAAATACTGGTGTGCAAAAGAGCAAAAATAAATAAATAAAAATATGGGGATGGGGTAGGTAATTGTTTGGATGGGCTATTTACAGATGGGCTATGTACAGCTGCAGCTGCTCTGACAGCCGATGCTTGAAGTTAGTGAGGGAGATTTAAGTCTCCAACTTCAGTGATTTTTGCAATTCATTCCAGTCATTAGCATCAGAGAACTGGAAGGAAAGGCGGCCAAAACAGGTGTTGGCTTACCAAGATGACATGAATGTTCCTGACTGGCCTAGTTACAGTTTTGACTTAAACAACTGTATTAGCACGAGAACCAAAAACGTATTTTACTTACTGATCGAAAATTAACATTACCTTCTCCTTCCAATTTTTCTCAGGCGCAGGACTCCTCGTGTCACTCTCCTGGTCAATTTCTGAAATAATCTCATTCAAATGTGTATACTCCAAGTTCGATATAGTGTTTATACTCATAGCCATGGTGTATTTTTTCAGTTTTGCGCAAAACTTTGTAGAATGCTGCGTATCGTTCTGTGGATTTTCAATGGAGAATGACTCGCGTTGCGTGCAGCAACAGGATAATGGCTGTTAGTCCTACAAAGAACAATCAAATACTAATGTAAAGCAAAGCTCATTGGCTATCTAGCTAGCTATGTTTCAAAATAGGTGGTCATGGACCAAGAGACTGTCAGTCAAGTGAACAATGCCCGTCTCATTGGTGCGTAATGATGGCTGTCCTTCATGGGCTAATTGACGTGTTGTGTAGCCACTACGTAATGTAGAATGATGAAACATTGTTTGGTTGCCTTCTAGAGTGGCTGAGGATTGCACAGAAACCGAACTTGACCAGGTGAAACAAGGTTTAGCTGGTTAGATTTCATAGATTGTTTTGTTGCAATTTGAAAGAGACGGAATTCATGCAAAATGCTGTATGAAATCAAATCAAATCCAATTGTATTTGCCACATGCACCGAATACAACAGGTATGAAATGCTTACAATGAAATGCTTACTTAGTAGCCCTTAACCAACAATGCAGTTTTAAGATAAATATATGGGAGAGGTTGAGGGTAGAGGAAGGACAGGCGTTAAAAACAAACAAAATAAAATAAAACTATTATAAAATAGACTGTCTCCATAAAATGTATATAGCATGTATAAGCTGGAAATACAGGCCTAAGCGTTGTTAAAAATAAATAAATAAATAAGTGTTTAGTGAAAATAGATAAGTTAGAAATGTAATACAAATAAAAAATAACAAATAATTAAAGAGCAGCAGTAAAATAACAGTAGTGAGGCTATATACAGGGGGTACCGGTTAAGAGTCTACAGCTGCACCATTGAGAGAATCCTGAATGGTTGCATCACAGCCTGGTATGACAACTGCTCGGCCTCCAACCGCAAAGCACTACAGAGGGTAGTGCATACGGCTCAGTACATCACTGGGGCCAAGCTTCCTGTCATCCAGGACCTCTATACCAGGCGGTGTCAGAGGAAGGCCCAAAAATGGTCAAAGACTCCAGCCACCCTAGTCATAGACTGTTCTCTCTGCTACCACACGGCAAATGGTACCCGAGCGCCAAGTCTAGGTCCAAGAAGCTTCTAAATAGCTTCTACCCCCAAGCCATAAGACTCCTGAACATCTAATCAAATGGCTACCCAGACTATTTGCACACACCCCCCCTTTCGCACTGCAGCTAGTCTCTGTTTACTATCTATGCATAGTCACTTTAATAACTCTACCTACATGTACATATTACCTCAATTACCTCGACTAACCGGTGCCCATGCACATTGACTATGTACCGGTACCCCCTGTATATAGCCTTGCCATTGTTATTTTACTGCTGGTCTTTAAATATTTGTTCCTTTTATTTCTTTTTTTTTGTTGGTATTTTTCTTTAAACAGCATTGTTGGTTAAGGGCTTGTAAGTTAGCATTTCACTGTAAGGTCTACACCTGTTGTATTCGGCGCATGTGACAAATAAAACTTGATTTGATTTGACTTATTACAGACTTAGTCAGGGAGAGGTTGAAAATGTCAGTGAAGACACTTGCCAGTTGGCCAGCGCATGCTCGGAGTGCACATTCCGGTAATCAGTCTGGCCCTGCGGCCTTGTGAATGTTGACCTGTTTAAAGGTTTTACTCAGATTGGCTATGTAGAGTGTGCTCACACAGTCATCCGGAACAGCTGATGCTCTCATGCATGCTTCAGTGTTGCTTCACTCGAAGCGAGCATAGAAGTAACTTATCTCATCTGGTAGGCTCGTGTCACTGGGCAGCTCATGGCTGTGTTTCCCTTTGTAGTCTGTAATAGTTTGCAAGCCCTGCCACATCCAACGAGTGTCGGAGCCAGTGTAGTACGATTCAATCTTAGTCCTGTATTGACGCCATGCCTGTTTGATGCTTCATCGGAGGGCATAGCGGGATGTCTTATAAGCGTCTGTGTTAGAGTCCTCCTTGAATGCGGCAGCTCTACCCTTTAGCTCAGTGCGGATGTTGCCTGTAATCCATGGCTTCTGGTTGGGGTATGTACGTACGCTACTGTGGGGACGACATCATCGATGCTCTTATTGATTAAGCCAGTGACTGATGTGATGAACTCCTCAATGCCATCGGAAGAATCCCGGAACATATTCCAGTCTGTCCTACAAAACAGTCCTGTAGCTTAGCATCTGCGTCATCTAACCACTTCTTTATTGAACGAGTCACTGGTGCTTCCTGCTTTAGTTTTCGCTTGTAAGCGGGAATCAGGAGGATAGAATTATGGTCAGATTTGCCAAATGGAGGGCGAGTGAGAGCTTTGTACACGTCTCTGTGTGGAGTAAAGCTGGTCTAGAGTTTATTTTCCCTCTGGGTACACATTTAAAAAGCTGGTATAAATTTGGTAAAACGGATTTAAGTTTTCCTTGCATTAAAGTCCCCGGCCACTAGGAGCACCGCCTCTAGATGAGTGTTTTCCTGTTTGCTTAAGGCCTTTTGCAGCTCATTGAGTGCGGTCTTAGTGCCAGCATCGGTTTGTGATGATAAATAGATAGCTACGAAAAATATAATGAGGTCTACAGCTTACCATGAGATACTCTACCTCAGGTGAGCAAAACCTTGAGACTTCCTTAATATTAGATTTCGTGCACCAGCTGTTGTTTACAAATATACACAGACCGTCAACCCTTGTCTTACCGGAGGCAGCTGTTCTATCTTGCCCATGCAGTGTAAACCCCACCAGCTGAATGTTATCGGTGTCGTCGTTCAGCCACGACTTGGTGAAACATAAGATATTACAGTTTTCAATGTCCCGTTGGTAGGATATTCGTTATCGTAGCTCGTCCATTTTGTTATACAACATGGATCGTGTTAGGATATAAAAATTGATTTTATCAAACAAAACTACGTTACATTTTATCTCTGGGATGCTCCGGATGACAAATCCGAGCAAGATTATTGAATGTAAGTGTATTCTATACCATCAGAGGTGAACATATCAAACCAGTTGCCTTGATAAACCATGGTATTTTTTCGCTCTAATAACTACTGTATTTTGGACACTGCAGTTAGATTAACAATCATTTAAGATTTCTGACCATATAAGACATTTTTATGTCCCGGAAAGTTGGCTTTTGTTTACAACGCCATTCTAGTCAAATATCGCATATTGAGCAGCAGCTGTCCCGATTTCGGATCCAGTAGAGTTTAAATCAGCTTGAAAATATATGGCAAGACTTGAAAATGGCTGTCTAGCAATGATTAACAACCAAGCTGATGAGACCAGGTGAGAAACAAACACAGGTGAAATCAATTAACAAAAATGAAAGACAGGGCTACTTTCAAGAACACAAAGAAAAAGAACACAAGGTTGACTAAGAAAAGAAAAGCAGAACCTTACAAGAGACTTACACAAAAAGACTCACAGCTGTTATTGCTGCCAAAGGTAATTCTAATGTTTTGTCTCCGGGGTGTGAATATTTACGTAAAAGAGATACTTCGGTATTTAATTTTCAATAAATTTGCAAAAATGTCTAAAAACATGTTTTCATTTTGTCATTATAGGGTATTGTGTGTACTGTAGATAGGTGAGAAAAATATATACTTAATCAATTTTGAATTCAGGCTGTAACAAATCAAAATGTGGACTAAATCAAGCGGTATGAATCATTTTTGAAGGCACTGAGCATACATTACCGTTCAAAAGTTTGAGGTCACTTAGAAAATTCCTTGATTTCCATGAAAACATACATGAAATGAGCTGCAAAATGAATCGGAAATATAGTCAAGACATTGACAAGGTAATAAAAAATTCTTTTTAATTGAAATAATAATTGTGTCCTTCAAATTTTGCTCTTGTCAAAGAATCCTCCATTTGCAGCAATTACAGCCTTGCAGACCTTTGGCATTCTAGTTGTCAATTTGTTGAGGTAATCTGAAGAGATTTCACCCCATGCTTCTTGAAGCACCTCCCACAAGTTGGATTGGCTTCATGGGCACTTCTTATGGTCAAGCTGCTCCCACAACAGCTCAATAGGGTTGAGATGCAGTGACTGTGCTGGCCACTCCATTATAGACAGAATACCAGCTGACTGCTTCTTCCCTAAAGTGTGCTTGCATCGTTTTGAGCTGTGCTTTGGGTCATTGTCCTGTTGTAGGAGGAAATTGTCTCCAAGTAAGCGCCGTCCACAAGGTATGGCATAACCTTCAAAATGGAGTGATAGCCTTCCTTGTTCAAGATCCCTTTTACCCTGTACAAATCTTACACTTTACCACCACCAAAGCACACCCAGACCCTCACATTGCTTCCACCATGCTTGACAGATGGCGTCACGCACTCCTCCAGCATCTTTACATTTTTTCTGCGTCTCACGAATGTTCTTCTTTGTGATCCGAACACCTCAAACTTCGATTTATCTGTCCATAACACATTTTTCCAATCTTGCTCTGTCCAGTGTCTGTGTTCTTTTGCCCATCTTAATATTTAATTTTTATTGGCCAGTCGGACATATGGCTTTTTCTTTGCATCTCTGCCGAGAAGGCCAGCATCTCGGAGTCGCCTCTTAACTGTTGACGGTGAGACTGGTGTTTTGTTGGTACGGCAAGGTGAGGTGTCTGTTTCTCAAACTCGACACTCTAACGTACTTGTCCTCTTGCTCAGTTGCGCACAGGGGCCTCCCACTCCTCTTTCTATTCTGGTTAGAGCCAGTTTGTGCTGTTCTGTGAAGGGAGTAGTACACAGCGTTGTACGAGATCAAATCAAATCAAATCAAGTTTATTTTATATAGAGAGCATGTAATCGAACCCACAAATGCTGACGCTCCAGATACTCAACAAATCTAAAGAAGGCCAGTTTTATTGCTTCTTTAATCAGGACAACAGTTTTCAGCTGTGCTAACATAATTGCAAAAGGGTTTTCTAATGATCAATTAGCTTTTTAAAATGATAAACTTGGATTAGCTAACACAACGTGCCATTGGAACACAGGAGTGATGGTTGCTGATAATGGGCTGATAATGGGCCTCTGTACACCAATGTACACCAATGTTTCCAGCTACAATAGTCATTTACAACGAGATCTATATAGAGATCTTCAGTTTCTTGGCAATTTCTCGCATGGAATAGCCTTCATTTCTCAGAACAAGGAACAGACTGACGAGTTTCAGAAGAAAGTCTTTGTTTCTGGCCATTTTGAGCATGTAATCGAACCCACAAATGCTGACGCTCCAGATACTCAACAAATCTAAAGAAGGCCAGTTTTATTGCTTCTTTAATCAGGACAACAGTTTTCAGCTGTGCTAACATAATTGCAAAAGGGTTTTCTAATGATCAATTAGCCTTTTAAAATGATAAACTTGGATTAGCTAACACAACGTGCCATTGGAACACAGGAGTGATGGTTGCTGATAATGGGCCTCTGTACACCAATGTACACCAATGTTTCCAGCTACAATAGTCATTTACAACATTAACAATGTCTACATTGTACTTCGGATCAATTTGATGTAATTTTAATGGACAAAAAAATTAGCTTTCTAAGTGACCCCAAACGTTTGAATGGTAGTGTACATTTTCTCCATATTCTACAGTAGGTTATACAAGGCACGGAAAGGCAAACATGGTCGTATTTATTCCAAGTTGCTATTTCCAAAGCACATCTCTGCCTTTTCTGTTTAAAAAAATGCAGCATAGCAAATGCAGAGCTCCAATCGCAACACATGTTTTCTGTAAAGATGCAAATCTTTGCTAAACATTTATTTTATTGATTTAACATAAAGTTGCACACCTTCAATAGCCCTGCCTGCGCTGTTTGTTATAGACAATGGATACGATGTGTTCCAATTGGGTCATCAGCGTCATTCCCTCGCAGTCCAGACCCAACGTGGTGGTAGTGTTGGTCTGTGATCCACTCCAAACTGTCAATGCATAAATCATTCATCAAAATTGTGTTGATAATGCAAGAAAATATATTGTTATTTCACATAATCATACCACAAGCTAGCTGGTCTACCATTTACATTTACATTTACATTTAAGTCATTTAGCAGACGCTCTTATCCAGAGCGACTTACAAATTGGTGCATTCACCTTATGACATCCAGTGGAACAGCCACTTTACAATAGTGCATCTAAAACTACCTCTCTGCAGGATGTCAAGTCAACCCATTTTGAAAGAAGGTCGAACGACGTCACGTCCTGCGTTGCTAAGTACAACGACACCGCTGTTCTTGCTCACACTGCCTACCTTCTGCTCTGACCTCTTTTCCCTTTCTTCTCAGATGAAATCTGCGTCTGTGACGGCGGCCGCCCAACCCTGCCCGCGTGGACCCTATCCCCTCCTCTCTCCAGACTATTCCGGAGACCTTCTCCTTACCTCACCTCGGCTCATCAACCATCCCTGACGCTGGTACGTCCTTCCGTCTCAAGAGACGAGAGTTGCACCCCTTCTGAAGAACCTACACTCGATCCCTCAGATTCAACAACTACAGACCATATCCCTTCTTCTTTCTCCAAACTCTTGAACGTGTCGTCCTTGGCAGCTCTCCTGCTATCTCTCTCAGAATGACCTTCTTGAATCAATCAGTCAGGTTTCCAAGACGTAGTCATTCAATGAGGATGCTCTTCTCTGTATCACGGAGGCGCTCCGCACTGCTAAAGCTAACTTCTCTCCTCTGCTCTCATCCTTCTAGACCCTATCGGCTGCTTCGATACTGTGAACATCAATCTCCTCTCCACCCTCTCCGAGTTGGGCATCTCCGCGCGGCCCACGCTTGGATGCCGCTACCTGACAGTCGCTCCTACCACGGTTGGCGTCGAGAATCTGTCTCCTGCACCACGCGTTCTCAACACTGCTGTCCCCAGGCTCTGTTCTGGCCTCTCCTGTTCTCGCTATACACCAAGTCACTTGCTCTGTATAACTCATCATGTCTCTCCTATCATGCTATGCAGACGACACACAATTACATCTCCTCCTTTCCCCTTCTGATGACCAGTGGCGAATCGCATCTCTGCATGTCTGGCAGACATATCAGTGTGGATGACGGATCACCCCTCAAGCTGAACCTCGGCAAGACGGAGCTGCTCTTCTCTCCGGGAAGGACTGCCCGTTCCATGATCTCGCCATCACGGTTGCAACTCCATTGTGTCTCCTCCAGAGCGCTAAGAACCTTGGCGTGATCCTCGGCAACACCTGTCGTTCTCAACTAACATCAAGGCGGTGGCCCGTTCCTGTAGGTTCATGCTCTACAACATCCGCAGAGTACGCCTGCTCACACAGGAAGCGGCGCAGGTCTAATCCAAGGCACTTGTCATCTCCCGTGCGATATCATGCGTTGGTGGGCTCCCTGCCTGTGCCATTAAACCCCTACAACTAATGAGCCGCAGCCCGCGTCTGGTGTTCAACTCTCCAATCTCCACAGTACCCCGCTCCTCCGTCCCTCCACTGGCTTCCAGTTGAAGCTCGCATCCGCTACAAGACCATGGTGCTTGCCTACGGAGCTGTGAGGGGACCGGCACCTCAGTACCTTCAGGCTCTGATCAGGCCCTACACCCAAACTAGGGACTGCGTTCATCCACCTCTGGCGCTGCGCCTCCCTACCACTGGAGGAAGTACAGTTCGGCGCAGCCCAGTCAAAACTGTTCGCTGCTCTGGCCCCCAATGGTGGAACAAACTCCCTCACGACGCCAGGACAGCGAGATAACAACACACCTTCCGGAGACACCTGAAACCCCACTCTTTAAGGAATACTAGG